>NC_134710.1:77103105-77474772 GCF_043290135.1 Rhipicephalus microplus
GGGCCCCGTTTTACGCTCGCCCGGCTGTGCCCCATTTATTTTTCTCCTTTCTTTGCGTAAAGATGGCCCCAAGTTCCGGTTCGGGGCGTTATGCTGCTTGCGGTGGCTGTGCAAGCAAAGTAGCGACTCATAGGCGCGCCGCCTCTTCAAGACGTGTGCTCTGCGCCGACTCTAGACAGGGTGGCCAAAAAGGGACACACGGGTCCCGGTATGCTACATAGCCTTTGTACGCGCTCGGAGGGAAAGAAACGGACCATTCTCACTTTCCTGATCACTTCCTTCCAAACGCGAAAATCCTCAATGACTTCAGTTTACGCCCAATAACTGCGTTATACACTGCGTATTTGACGCAACGAAATTAAGGGCACCAGCCGAAATAAAAACTAAAACAACGACAGTGTGTTCTTTGTGTTGTGACCAAGCAACCCACACCGATTCCGTAACGTAAACTAGTCATTTACTACTTGATAGATCTTCATTTGTAGCTTAATGTTAGCTTTTTTAAGAGATGTCAATTTTTACCATGTAATATACCCAGGCGTTGCGTAGCGTGACCTCTCAAGAGAGGTTGCTGCTGCTGTGATTACATTTAAAAGCACTTATCTCGCAGCCCTTGGACACAAGGGCGCTGATGAGGCACGTGTGCCAGTGTCAAATATTTTTACATGTGTTTATTATCAAAACCTTTGTCACCCTTTTTAATATGCATATCACGCCACTGTCATGTCTTTAATACTTATGTTTTTACCCGCATTATCGCGAGGAATTTTAAGGCCCCTATACAGCCACGCAACATATCATTGTCCACATCTCTATACTCATTGAAATGGCGCTCTTTGGCCATCAATTGGCCCTTGCGCCATAAAACGCCACACATCATCATCATCATTTGTAGCTTAATGACTTGTCTTTTTTTCCTTCAAGTTAAGCCTGGTGCTTTGCACTTCAATTTCCTAGATGACCGTGTCGAAACCGTTATCAGCTTTGTTAGCTCACAGTGAGCCGCCTCTTTGTTTTGTAATACGCGCCAATAAGCCGTACACGCGCATGCATTTTATATATTTGCATGGATACTCGTTTGTTTTATAAGGCGCTAGCTCTCTACGAAGTATGAAGGTCTTTTCAATTTATGCGAACAAACACCAGTGGCTCGTTGTTGTGAAGGTTTCAATCTTATCAGTGGTGTTCAGTTTCTACCACGCTTCTATGGTGATCTCGCGCGTGACCTACTATTGCTACTATTACGTGCGTTCGCTGACTTCTCTCTTGAAGGTACGCTTATTTCCCGGACAACGAATATCGAAAAAAAAAAAAAACAACTAACTCCCTGTGCCTTCATGAGAGATTGAAAGAGCATCAGTATAGCGTAAAGAGGGTCATCTAAAGCCACATAAATATTCTCTACCGCGTTTCCGGCTGCACTCCAGCCTATGATCTGCCGTAAAGTGCCAACTGAAATCTATCAGAACTGACCCGCGAGAATATTCATGCACACGCAATAGCTAGAGAAGGCAACACGTGCATTAGTGTCCCATATTTGGCCTTTTAGGTGCAAATTTGATTTGTTTATTCCTACCTAAAGGACACTTGTTTGTCGACAGCATGCTGAGTTTTATGTGAACAAGGTTGCAATATTACTTTACTTTTTCATATCTAGGGCATATTTCCTCCATTCTACAAATAATAACCGCTTGGAAGCCAGCGCTTTCGTTCCTCATGTTTCAAAATGTGGGCCGTTTCCTTTTGTTCATTACCGCGCTCTAACATGTTTCGAACGTGTCACTCGCGGTCATTGCTCTGTCTTCTCTTTTTCTCGACATGCACATGGAAGGCAAACTTCTACAGCGGTTCGCGAAGCTCTGACTTACTGTAGTGAAGCACGCCTACCCTTCTCTCTTCAGTACACGCAGTATGGGCAAATAGGAAGCTGAAAGCGATTCTTCGACAATCTTAAGGGGAGATGCGGGTCGAAAAATGCAAGTTTTTTTTTTTAATTTTTTTTTTATTTTCGCCTGTTTTGATAAGATTAGTACCTCTACTGTTATGAAAAAAATAATACAGGTCGAGACTTAACTGGAAATGCTTTAAAATTTCGTCTAAAGAGCACAAGGTGCCTGTGAAAAGGCCCAAAGTGGGCAGTCTTCGAGCACCTTGCCGCCGATAATGCGCCGCCACCGCCATTGTTGATCGCATGAGTCGAAAAGTCGAGCCTCACTCTTCAAATAAGAGGTTTCTCTCGCTGATGCAATGCAAGAAATAATAAAAAGAAGCACTCTTCTGCGAGTTTTTCGAGCGCCGCGACTGGCTTATCACATGGTATGAATCGGGGACCGCCATTGGCCACTGCACGCCTGTATGTGCTGTCAAACATATTGGCGGGGTCCCTGTCGTGTCGAGCAGCACAGCTGAACAATGCTTTTCTCGTGTAATTATCTCCGTTATGAATGAAAAAAGGCATTGCTCGCAAGTGAAAGACGTTGTGCGGCGCGATCTGTAGGAATAGGCTACGAGTAGCTGGTCCGATTTGCAGCAGTTGTTGGCTTGCAAAAGCCAATGCATCAAAAGTTGTTCACACCCGTCAGCCGGAAAGTTCGTGATGCGGCAATGGATGACGTCAGCGCCAATCTTGAGAGGTCGAAAGAGCTCGCGGTCAGAGAACTTAGCAGGGACAACATTGCCATTATGTACGACGGTGTGTGGCACAAACATGGCTGCAAAATGGCATGACACTAGACTTAGATTGGATTTCGCAGTCCTGTCGAACTTCTTCCTAGCTTGCAGTTGGCACAAGGCTCTGCCAAATGGAGCGGAAGTTTGGCAAGTGTTTGATGGCCCTGTCTGTGAGCGAAATGTCTGTGAGGAGTCGGCTCGAAAAAGCCGAGAGGTACAAATTCATGATTCTGGCGTATTTTAGTCGCAGTGGCCACTACAAGAAGGATTGTTCTTTTTTGTGTGCAAATTTCATTTGATTTAATGATATCTTTCATAAATAAAAACTTGATTTTAACTTTAAAACTCGTTATTCTCAAAACACAAATTTTGCCATTTTTTCCAATGTGCCCCTTCTTTTTCGGGCCATTCTAGTGCTTGGATCTGCATGAAATTTTGCCCAAATTTTTTTCAAAGTATGGCAAATGCAATTATCCTGTTAAAATTTCAATATTTTATTGTATAATAAAAAATTGTATGTATACTTTTACTATGGTAGGTGAAATATGGACTTTTTACGTCTATTATTTTTCACGCGTATTACATATTTTGTATGTGATTCCTAATTAGTTATTTGCACTCTACACTTTATTTGAAGCATTATGAACTATGAATGGTAAAAAATTACCGAAGTTTAGGAATGAAAAGAAGGGGGGGGGGGCAAAAGGGTTAAGGTTTTCACTTTGTCATGTTGCAGAGCTAAAAGTGTGTAACTTGCAAGAAAACTAATTATATATTTGAAATCAACATGAAAAGTTCCATAAACAGCTCAAGTTTTATTGCTCTAGGGTGAATATTTAAAAAAAGTGTCTTCGAGTAGCATCTCCCCTTAACTGGCAATTTGCAGGAATGTGAAAGGATGCTCATGTTTGCACAAAACCACCCTTGGTCTGTGGTATTTGGCAGGCACCTCTAAACGCGCACTGTCGCCACTAAAAGTCAACAAAGAAGGCTAAGCTGAGTACCCAGGTTTACTCAGTCACTGACGCTTTTGATGTCACCGCTATGCGAGTATACTGCCGACATTCACTTGACTAGCGCGCAGCAAAAAAAGGCTACCTCGGACATTCCTCGCGGTTTGGTGCTGCCTCCCTACTTGACTTCAGAGCAGTTAGCCGCAGCGCGCGAGGGACTCTCTGATCCGTACGCTCCTCTTTGAGCCATAACCGCCGTCAAGAGTTAAGCAGAGCACGGCAGTGACTTATCGGCTGAGACACGTTTGCCGACGGGCGGCGCTGTCGCGAAGAAGATTTAGAGCCTTGGAAGATGCGCCCGCAAACCTATAATGCCGAAGCCTCAAAGAGCCCACTTCATTAAAGCCGCCCGGGGAAAGTTGACAATGGCCGGCTCTGGAAAGGCGGCTTGGCAGGTCATCGCTCACCGACGGCGAGCCACCCCTCAAAGGAAAGACGGCCAAAGTGCCGGCTCCTCATTTCCCTTAACTGGTCATGGGAAACATTTCTCATGGAGGGATCAGCAAGCGCCCTGCTATTATATGGCCCCTGCTTGCTTTAACCCTTTGATCAGCACGTTCCGGATGACTCTAAAATTACCGTCACCATACCTGCACTAAACTTCAGTTGAGGGGACCACCATGGATGTGCCGCCATTGTAACCATGGGAGCAAAGTGCCTCCTGCAACAAGTTCAACATAAGTCCCGCTGCGGCATTGGCGTTTGCTTCACTCTCTGCAGTGGCCGACAGTGACAGCCTGAGAAGAGGATTAGCCAGTTGCGCTTTCGTCACCCGGACGGACGGGGCCGCTCACACAGGCCGCCGCCGTAGAAAGGTGGGAACCACCACCAATGTATTCTGCTATACAGGTGCCGGCTTCGTTGTTGCGATTCGCTTCCCGATAAGGAGCCTAATGCAGCTCCCGTGTAAACCCGACTGGCTTCTGAAGACGAAAACATGAATTCTGTTGGGTGCGGAAGTGGGTGAACAGTTTTCGTGCTTTCTAGCTCTATGTAACCTCTAAGCGCGTGTTTTTCGTTGTTTTTGGTCCTCCAGCTAAAAAAAAAGTAACATCTTGTACGCTAAGCGGAACTAATGTCAAATCTCTTTGACACAGTCACCGCAAACGAGCTTCAGAAGAATGCGAAGTGATATGGCTTAAAAACCGTAACGTGGGTAAATACCGCCGGAGGAGACATGTGTACACATGAGGCTGAACTTTCGGTAAACAGCCTACTATAACTTCCAAAACGCCAGTCGAACCATGGTACCAACGACTTTCGACGGAGGACTGCATTCTGCCACCAGGGTGACTGGCCATCCGTCACACGACAAGATCACCCGTTACGCGACTGGGGAGACCAAAAGAGCAGCTAGTTGCCCCGCTGGCATTTTGCGGGGTGACAGATCTTCACTGGTGATAGAGGCGCTAACCCCTCGGCGGGCTCTAATGACCGCCTTTTGGAAACATGCGCCTCTCAGTGGTTCGCGCAGAGGGCCCCTTCGAAACAAAGCGCGCGCCGAGGCGGCCTGCATTCCAGCACCCCCGCTGGGCTGCACAGTGGCGCTGTGCCCCCCACCCCCTTTCCCCCATGCCGTCCCTATAGCGATTATAGGGCAGCAGAAACTCTTCGCGCAGCGTAGAGAGACCGTTGAAAAGCCTCGGGAAATAAAGCACGCCACCCCCGTGCGTTTGCAACGACGTGTCCTTGTTAGGGCGGAGAGCGCGTCACAACAGGTGCGCCCGCGAGAAGATGCGAACGGCCAGTTTATTCCCGGTGGCTGGGAAAATGCGCGTAGCACTTTTGCTGCTCTGGGAGTGTTTGCAGACAAGCCGGTTGTCACGGGCGAAAGCGGCCGCAGTTGAATGGCTTCGACACGCCACTCCTGGCGCGCTGGTTTCGTTTCGAGCCTTTCATGCAGGAAAGTCAACACGTGGAGGGCGCATTCACAGATCTCCGGCGTTCTTTCGGGTCCCGGCCGGCGGGCAAGCCACAGACACAATCTTCGTCCGCTGTGAATGAGTTCAGGGCTGTCTGCCGCTGACGTTATCGCGCCGAGAATCGAACCAGCTCGGCCGTAGTCGTGAACTGTAATTCGTCGCTTTTAATCCTCGCCGCTGCGGCATCTCTCCTCTCGCAGGTGTGACCATGAGGGTCGAAAACGGACGCTGCTTCCGAGTCTTGTTTACTGAATGGTCTCCAGCGGTTTCCAACACGAAAACTGTCGAACTTCAGAGCATGAAAGGATACACTTCTCTTGTGTACCTGGTCAATACGAGCGATGTCTAGTATCTGTAGCAGATGTTGCAGAGCCACCATTCATTCACGACCGGGCCCTCGAGTTCTGTCACCTTTATAAAAGAATTCTCTATAGCATCGAGGCACACTCTTTCCGCCTGTAAGCGTCAACCGGCAGCAGCCCTAGGCGTACTGCCCAGCATTCATCACATATGGCAAAATTCTGTCATATCTATATGCTTGCTTTCTAATAGATATTTGCTTATTGTTTTCAAGCAAAACGACTATATGTGTACCCGACGCCAATCTTCTGTGGCTTCTGCGCCACGTCGGCTTCCTTCTTTTATTTGTAAATGTGATGCCGAGACACGTTGGCGTTTAGCTATAAATACTTCGACAACGTACAGCGAAGAAAACTGCTGTCATTCAATCTTATCGTTTTGTCCATTGGGCGATATATCATACTACGATTCATGTCAGAAATCATTTTTATCTGAGTGGCTCGCTTGTGTGTGGCCTGCAATACTTATGGGAATGTTGCGCTGCTGAAACGCAACCTTGTGAATAGGCGCAATACGTTCTACATACTGGTGGCCATCAAAAGATGTCCCTCTTCATGCCCTCCGATAATAGAACAACGAAATGGTCGAAGTGTAGTATTATGACTTTCATTTTATTATAATTACCATAAGTAAAGTTAAAATCGAAACAGGTGGCCTTGATACGCCAAGCTAAGAGTTGTTAATGTTGATAAATTTGTCATACACAACAATTCCAAATACTTCCGAAGATTTCTACATCACCGTTTCGAACAAGTCGCGTAGAGGTGTGCTATTTACGGGACAATATCCCCAGTCGGCGTGTGGTTTTTTAATGTTAAAAACAACATAAGCATCAAAGATTGCGCTGGGTGCCCAGAATGAATGAAGAAAGCCAGAGTTGCGCAGAGGTACATAAATAAGCTCTCATCGACTTATATTCTCTTCCTGTACTTGTTATCTACCTAAAATGTCGTATGGTTTAATTTGGTGCGAGTCCAGCTCGTCACCATGCGCACCTAGGCCGTAGAAGAGAGAAGTGCAGTGACGCGACGAGCTTTATCGTATTCATTTGGGCTCTTGAACCATTTCGTGAAGTACCCGACTCTAAGTGGCAAATGTTACTATTCGTTGTTCCAGTAATTACTATGTTTGTACTTTGCTTTGTGGTGGCCGCAGTGAATACACCGCTATAGATATAACGTTTTTTTTTTGTCAGAAAACCCAGCGCAAGAAAATGCTTTCTGAAAAAAAGTTCATATTTTAGCACGTCAAAAGTCTTACAAACGTCTCTTGAAAACCAATCGGGCATCCGTCTATTAGTGCTGCATGATGTGTGCAGGTATTAAACTCCAGTCGCAGAGAATGGCGCCCTCATCCGCATAGTAGGTCACCGCTCTCACTTACTCCGAGTCCGCTGCTCAGCAACTGCCGTGGCATTGCTCACAAGCTCTGCAGCAATTGACTGGCATACATTAAGTAACTCAATAATTTACCTAAATTAAAGAAAGTCTCTGGGGATTACGTGGCGGCAGCAAGCACATGACCGAGTTAATTGAGGATAGAAGAGAGAAACCTTTGTTTTGCAGTAGGTGCAGGCTGATAATACTGATGAAGTTATTCCAAAATTATTTGTTTTTTGGCCGAGTTGTTGCTTACTTGGTATTGGTGACTTAGGCGCAAAAAAAAAACATTTCGTGAAACAAAAAGAGCGGAAGGCAGGAAAGGACAGCGCTAACCACCATCTTCTGCTCTTCCTGTTTCACGAAATGTTTTTTTTTCGCCTCAGTCATCTGCCACCAAGGTACTGATTAAATTTATTTCCTCGTCAACAGCAACAACAAAATGTACTAGGATAAGGTTTCAGTAGGTACCTTAGCAGGTAGTGTCACTGACAATGAAAGAGCAGATCCCGTAGCCAATGAAACATTTTCAAGGCTGCCATTGTGGTGTCGTGGAAGATAACCGCGAAGATGCCGTCACTCTATTTGCCTGGTGTTGCTCTCTAACTGGCAAAGTTGGGTGTGGAGCGGAAGCTCCGCTCACTTGCGCGTGAATTTAAAAAGCCCCGTGGAATTCAGTACACTTACCAAACCAGCACAGCTTCCCTTGTATCAGCGTGTGAACATCTGCCGTCCGCACGGCTTACCATGATGGGAGGCAGCTTTCTTTTGTCGTACGCAGCTGAGAGTAGAAAGGCACTCGAAGCCATGCTCGACAGAACAAACCATCCCCTCAGGGAAACCAGAATTGTTGGTCTCTGCTTCCGGAATTCATCAGCGTTGAAACTGCTCAGAAGATCTATAATGTGCTTTCGAAATTTTAAGAACTGATGAAAAAACTCTATACTGTGCGAATAGACTCTTTTATCTTTTTTACCCTCATGTTTTTTTTTTGTGCTTACCCCATCCTTCAGAGCACAATAGCCAACTGGAGTGTTAACCTGGCTAACCTTTCTGCATTTCTTCTACTTTTTTTTGCCCCTCTTTCTTTTCAGGGTAGCTCAGAATGAGAGCTCCTGGTAATGAAGAAATCCCTGAAGGGACAATTTGTAAAAATTTTCATTCGCCGTATAAACTGCCTTTTCGGTCCTGTGTTGTAATGTAAAGCTCGTGTGGGGGATAGTTGTAATGTAACTTAGCCGTCCTGTCGCGCAGCTCCTCTGCTGGTGAACACAGGACCGTGCAGCCAGAATGCACTTACTGTATGAAGGTTAGAAAGTCTGTGGTGCCCATCGTGTGCTGAACATACACTACATGTGGTCCTGCAATCGCCTATGCCCTGAAAAGGGGAGGCTTGCGCGCACCACATGAGTTTAGCATGCGTAACAATTATAAGTTTCCCCATGAGCGTGCTCAACAGATGAATTGGAGTATGGCATGTTCATCAACAGGATTTTCTCTTGGGGGTCGCAGACCATGGTTGCACTGAGGATAGGGGAGAGCACTGGTGTTGATTGGATGAGGGCTAGTGCTGGCGTGCCTAGAGGGGGCTAAATGCCCCTTTTGCACCCACCTACCTGCGCCCATGGAGTATGGATGAATTGTCGCGCAATTATTTTGACATTTTTGTGAAAATTTTGATTAAGTCATGCACTGTGAAGTATGCCACGTGGAAAAGACACTTTTCTTGTGTGGTTGTTAAAGGGAAAAGAAGTGAAAAGTGAGCCCCGTAACTGTCTGCGTCAGAGTGCGACACCTCAGCAGTAGCTCACAAGGCATGGGGTTAAAGAGGAATTAAAAGTATATGATTAAAAGGTATATATATAGAGAGAGAGGAAGGAGAGAGCGAGGCACAGGGACAGCGAAAGACGGAAGTAAAGAGGAGATAGGAAAGATAGACACGGTCGCAAGAGTCCGAGAACGGGGCACCACTCGGCGAGAGCTCTTGTCGGCGTCAGGAGATGGAGTAGGGGGAGCCCACTCGGCCAGAGCTGCGCTGTCGTCGGACATCGCGGGGGCACAATCGGTCGGCACAAAATACAGTGAGCGAGTCTTCCGAAAAGGACACGCTGGATCACTTGAGGGCCATGGCTGCGAAGCTATCCTCTGCCCGTAACCCACCACAACCACCACCACCCCCTCTGTCAATAATTATCATCACCATCACACTACCGCCACCAATAATAATCATCATTGTCGTTACCGCCACCACCACCAGTCGACTTACGGTATTGCACAGAATACTGCTTCCTTTCATTTTATGCACTGTGAACTCATGAAATGATGTCCATCAAACATAACGGTCATTTAATATCCGACAATTCGCATATTTAAACAAATCACCATTGACAAGGTACTTTAAAAATGAGAGCACTAAATCAGGTAAACGCATTTAGTGTGAAACCTCATATGCATGGTGTCCCACATAACTTGAGCCATGAATTTGAAGGTGAAAGGCACTTAGGAGGCAAATTAAACCAAACGCATGCTACTCGCACTAGCCTATAGGTACTCAGGCTTTTTTTTTTACTTCTCCCCATACTAATTAATTATTAATTATTAATGACCTATTTATTATTTATGGGCTGGAAACCGAAGATATTAACACTGAGATGTAGAGCACTTTCAGAAACCACCGACAAAATTGGTTCCTGTACGATACGTCCAGTGCTGTTATTTTTTCGGCGTTGTAAAGAAAGCATATAGCAGCACTATAGCAGTGCGCTGGCGGTCGGTCACACGGCTTTTTTTCACGTTTCGCGGGCTTTCTTTACAATGCGGAAAAAATAACAGCGCGAGACGTGACCTACAGGAAACAATTTAGTTGGCGGTTTCTGAAAGTGCTCTACATATTCATAGTTCATATTTTGGGTTTCCAGCCCATAATAAAAATGAGTAATTAAAGATTTATAGTGATTAGTATGGGGAGAAATAAAAAAAATAGCCTGAGTACCTACAGGCTAGTGCGAGTAGTAGGAGTTTGTTTCTTTGTTTCAATTCGCCACTGAAGTGTCTTTCATTTTCAAATTCTTGGCTCTAGTTATGTGGGACACCCTGTATTCGAATGCAATGTACGAGTGCAATACATGCACGCATACAGAGATGGCAAAACTACTTTTACAAGTAATAAAGATATATTACTTTTTATTTTCCTGAAAATATTAAAATTTATTGAACTATTTAATTGATTGATTGATATGTGGGTTTTAACGTCCGAAAACCACCATATGATTACGAGAGACGCCGTAGTGGAGGGCTCCGGAAATTCGACCACTTGGGGTTCTTTAACGTGCACCCAAATCTGAGCACACGGGCCTACAAGATTTCCGCCTCCATCGGAAATGCAGCCGCCGTAGCCGGGATTCGAACCCGCGACCTGCGGGTCAGCAGTTGAATTACATAAGAAATTACTGCTGGCCGTATAAAAATATTGAAATTACGTTACCATTGCTCTTTTAAAAAATAACAAAAGTTGGTCATTCATGGAAAACTGATGTACACTTTATTTGCAGCACATATAGAATGATGATTCTTACTCAACATCCGAG
Organism: Rhipicephalus microplus; assembly: GCF_043290135.1. Classification (NCBI taxonomy): domain Eukaryota; kingdom Metazoa; phylum Arthropoda; class Arachnida; order Ixodida; family Ixodidae; genus Rhipicephalus; species Rhipicephalus microplus. Next base: position 77,114,037 of record NC_134710.1, read on the forward strand.
GCTTGAGGTTGTGTAGATTGACTTGTCGTAGTTATATTTATTTCCTTGTTCTTTTCTCAATTTTTCGTGTCACAACAGAAACGGGAACGTTATATTTTCGTCAGATGTAATTGGCAAAATTATGAGTACTTTATTTTAACTTACTCGCCTGAAGTTGATTGCATTACTCCTTGCAGCACAAAGAACGCGGGTTGAATACGGTTGCGCTTTGACTAGAATTTTATCATTCTGAAACTGCAGCAAGGTTTATCCACAAGCCTTTACAGTGATGAGGCACCACTGAATGGCGTCACAAAAAAAAAAAAAAAAGAGAAGAAAGTTGCGACAGAGACGCATCTGTATTTAGTCGGGTGTTTCTTAAACAAAACGAAACCAACGAATGCTTATCGCCCTCTCGCTACGTCCTAATTAACTCAAACGTGCAACAACAAGAAGCTCGAAAGGGTAGTATAGGAGGGAGAAAAGGCGAAGGTTGATGTATCACAGCCACAGCGTCTCATCGTCAGCTCCCGGCGTTACAGCCGTTGACCCAGATGTGGGCATCGCGCGGACACATGGTCAGTAGGGCGCGGCTGGATCCGTGGCGTGATGAATCGCCGCGACTCGGCTGGCCACGGCGGAGGAGCGGCACGATCGTCTCCCTTTGTTTCACGCCGATCAGAGGTCAAGACCCGGTGCGCGTTTGGGCGTGATGAATCACCGCGAAAGGGGTTCTCCTCGCTCCGCCCCCGGTCGCGGCGCGGTTGCGGAATGCGCCGGTGGAGGGGCGGAAGGGGAACGAGCAGCGGAGAGAACGGCGAGACCCCCCCTTCCCAAATTACACGGCGATGCGCTCGTTGTTGTGTGCTGGGGCTGTCAACCTGGCCCAGTGGGAACGCTGAACCACACCGGATTCGCGCCAAGGTCTTGTTTACACGGCATGGCCCCCGCGGAATGCTCGCGCTGCCGTTGGTAAGGGTGTGGGGGGAGCGAGACGCGTCTACCTATTTCTGTGTGTATGTACATTTTCTAACCACCCCCTTCCGACTCTTTTGGACTCTTGTTCTCCGCGCAATGGTTTAAGTGGCACGTACGCGGCTTCGGAACTGGGGGGGCCTCGGCATGGGCCGCAGCACCCGAAGGACGTTCGAAGCGGCCCCGCGGTCGACATCATTCGAAGCGGTTGTCCGAAAGGCTCTATCACCTCGCCGCTGCTGAGTCAACGCTCAGGTAGCGCCTCCTTTCCTGCGTGCGCGGTCAGCTGAAAATGGAATCGCCCCCGGAGAAGGTCAAAAAGGAGGAGCATCTCCGGAGCTGTAATCAGGGGGCCGCACGCCGCGGCCGTGTAATGGGAACGGATCGGCCGGCAGCTACGGACATGCGCCGCTTCGGCTGGTTCCAGACCGGTCAGGTCTCAATGGGACAGCCTCGCGTGAGCAACACTCTCCCCTTCTTCGATGAGCGAAACACGCGGGCAGACGGTGCCCTTTAGTTTCGCCATGAACGGTTAGCTGCTGATTAGCGGGTTGTCAAATCGAAACATTTGTCTGAAGACGGTAATGAAGGGGTGGCGAAAAATAATTTGAACTTTGTCCCAAATGAGAAAGTTAACACACTCTGGAAAGAGGCCCCGATGTTGTATCTTGGAGTTATGTAAATACTTGGCGAGTATTTACCAGCCCCATTGAAGTGAGCCAGCTGCAGCTGGTATTGAAAAACGCAGATACGAGAATAGCAGGCACGAGGTCACAGCCACGTAAAAGCAAGTAGAAGAATAAATGTTTTGACATTCCACTTGTTTGATTGTTACACATAGCACGGCACTTTAGAAAAATGAAGACCCAACACTAGAGGAGAAGATCGATTGCGGTGCCTCTCTGGCAGTCAGAAGAGGCACAGCTATAGTTGATCGCCGTCAAAGTAGCATGACAAAAATGGGAGAATATTGTGCCAGCCTTCTCGAAGTATCATGAAATGACGACAATGATAAGTATAACTAAAAGCGTCCTCCTGTTCAAGCCTTTAGATCATGAATCTCTTGTTTCCCTCTTTAGGTCATGAATCACTTGTTTCCCTCTTTACTATAGTGAAGATTGTTATTTCAAAGTCTCTGTCCCGTTTGTTTCCAGTGACAAAAAAAAAAAAAATTCGCAGATCCCACGTATGGTGGCAATCAATGATATGCGAAGCACGAATGGGGAAGGTCGATATATCACTTTAAAATCAGCACAAACTTATGAGGTGGACGCAAATAATGCCGTACATGACTTCCATGTCATGATTATAAGTTTTCGATGTGTCATTTACCATCGTCGTGCGTTCGCGTCACGTAATCCGAATTTGGTATATGTGAAGGTAGCGAAATGGCCGCGAGCGTATCATAAGCGTGGCATGTAGTCATGTTGTTACATGACACGTATCTCATGATTATCATGTTTGCACCAGTCACATACCTTCGTCATCCATTCACGTCAAGTAATACTATAAACAATTGTATCGGGCCAGTTGGTAAGGATCCATCTTGCTTGAAGTTAAGCGCTTGTGTTGTGTGTTCTTTGTAATAGTGGCTGCTCTTCCTAGCAAGAAGTAATACTAAATTTGGTATATGTGAAGCTAGAGAAACGGCTGTGAGTGCATCATAAGCGTGGCATTAGTCATGTTCTTACATGACACGTATTTCATGATTATCATGGTCAGACGTGTCATTTACCTTCGTAGTCCATTCGCATCACGTAATACCAAATTTCGTATATGCGAAGATAGTGAAACGACCGCGAGTGCACCATGAGTGTGGCGTGTAGTCATGACTTCCATGACATGCATGTCATGATTTAAACGTTAGGATCTGTCACTTGCGTTCACTATGCAGTCATGTCATACCATACCAGTTTTGCAACATGCGAACGAAACCGCCGCAACAGCAGCTAGACCATGAAATGTAAATATGGCATTCATGACATACCTGTCATAATTGTCATGTTATGACTAGACGGTTTTGCTCGTCATATACAGTCATGTTATGCCATACCAATTTTGGTATGTATACCAATATTGATGCGGAGGGAGAGCTAAATGTCATAGGCGGCTTGATGGATAGATGGATAGATGGATAGATACAAATATTTTGGTAGATGTGGGTTGGTTTTTAAAATAGTTGAACACAACTTTTGAAATGGGTGAAGATAATCTTTGGAGGTGTGCCATGTCAATTTCTGGAGTGATACAGGTCGGTTTTAATGTGCATCAACTCAGTTTTCGAACGGGTGCCCAAATCATGTGACGTTATCTGTTGGCCATGTGAGTTTTTTCGTGAGTGAATGTTAACGCCGGATGCCACCAGAGGGACGCCGAATTTCTCAATTAGTGGGTCATATAATGCTTTAGCTTCGAGAAACCGGTATATGGTTGTAATAATATGATATGAAAGAAACGCACACAAATACGAGGGCGCATAAACTAGAGAGCGGTAGAGCTTTGCAATTGTGGCACGCCCCAAGCTTAAAAAAGGGGTGATAGAAAATGTTTTCCTTTTTTCCTCTAGCCCGGTCTGTCTAGCAGTGAAGATTTCGGATAATGAATTACCACCGACTCGCCGAAGTTTCTCTTCCGGTGCGACTACGGGTAATGCACAAGGTACATGCGAATATATAAATGCGCAAATATGAACGTGCAAGCAATCTCAATACGGGCGTCATGTATGGCGAGAAATCACGTTAACAGATCTAATATTGTATCACAGAAGAGTGTAGAATCGCACGAGGCATCACACCGTGTGGGTTGCGCGAAGAGTGGGTGGTTTAAAGCTTCCCACTCCTTACAAAAGGCTCAACCATACTTTATTCTTCTTTATTCTTCTTTTCTGTGTTTTACGCTGTGCTGATGGGTAAAAAAAACGAACTTTGTTCTCTCAAGTGTAATTTGACTCCAATGGTGCTTTGAATGAGACTACAAATGTTGCATTCTTGCTGTGGCAATCTGCTTACGCGATTTACCTGAACGATAACGTTTGGCGCCAGGTCCTTCTGCGCGTTCGTGTAATTTGCTTTTGTAAATATCAATTAGAAATTTATATATGTCAACTTATTTAGGTCTCAACTCAGTAGAGAGTGTTTATCGATATAATAAGTATACGCAGGCGCTTCAGTCAGCACTAGCATGTCCTCGAAGATACCTAATACTTTATGTATTGCTCGGCCAGTCACATATTTGTACGAAGAAAACCTTCTGGCGCCCTCTATCCAAGCATTTAAGTGGAACCCCTGTCACTCTCTATGGCGTGGCAAAGAAAAAAAAAGAAAGAAAAAAACTTTCTTACTGCAGCTGAGGTTTGAACCCGCTCCGAAATAAAGCGTTTCAGCAACTAGATGCGCACCTACGCTTAGAGAATGTAAATATCTTTGCATCATATGAATGCCTTGTATTTTCCAGCACAGTGTTAAGTACTCTTGATGAATTACGTTAAACAATAAAAAGAACGCCCTAGGACCTTCATAGTTCGACATTAAAACGACTTATATTACCCCTGAAGAATGTCTTTTTAGCCACACATTTTTGTTTAAAAGTGAAGCGAACAACAAGAGAATGGGCGCAGACTTGATATGTGTAAGCGGGCTTTTGCGCGTAGTATATTGCAGTGAAGCCTACTTAAAACCTCGATGATGGTGTCGTTACCGATGTGTCGCGGCAACCTTTGCATAAAGATTTGGACCTTCATAGTCGCGCTCGCAACCTGGCATTCGCTACCACACTGGTGCGCCACGTCACCTTTGTGTAGTCTGCTATGAAGCTTCGGTGGTCATACACGTTCGCGGAGAATAATAGCAGCTCATCTTTTTTCTTTATTTGAACATCAAGCTTTTGATATTTTCTCACTGTAGCTGCTCCCAAACCAATACTTCGTGTGATTTATGGGATTAAAAGAACACATTGTACATTATTTTTCTTTAGCCAAGCTTATTAACACATATTAGGACTTTCCTCAAGTTAAAGGCCAATTCACCTACGTGTGCGTTCCACGGCATGCTTGACGTACTAAGCTGTGGAGGTAGGGATGACTGGGCGATGATCATAGACTGTAAGCCCAAACGCACAGGCGCACTACCCGTAGCCCTTCTCTATACGGTCTTGTTTCTCTATGATAATGGTGCAGAACCCCCTTTTTGTAGCGTACTAAAACCCGTGAACAAAAGTTACCTCCCCCTAAATAAGTTGTTAAAGTATGAAATAACTCCCACACTGCGAACGCCTGTATCGTATACGCTGCTACAGGGACATACAAATTGGGCAGATCTGACGTTATGCGAAGCATAAGGAGGGAAAGATACGGGAGTGTAATTTTTTTATTCAGTGAAACGTTATGAAACGGCTCTAAATGTATGTACAAATGTTTTAGGCCTAGTTGAAAAGCCGCATATGTTTTATGGCGTCATCCATTGGCAGATCCGGAGCACTTCTAGTAACACTTTCTTCGGCTCCATGCGGAGCAAGTATATTCCATTGGCAGATTGAGAGTGCTCTCTGTATGTTCCATTGGCAGATCTGGAGCAGGTCCGTCGTGAAATCCACTCCACGGAGCAACCTTTTCTACTCCGCGAAAATTGGTGGATTCGAGCGGAAGTCGCAAGCAACCCGTGCCTTGAAACAGCGCCAACTTTCGGCCAATCGCGCCTCGCGTAGCAGCTCGCGTTTTGTTAGCGTAGCGTCGCTGTGCGAGAAAGGAGAGCGCCTATCGCATTCCATCGCGACCCTGCCATTTGCTCCAAAAAGAGCGCGCGTCACGGTTCTCTTGGTAGATTCCCTCCTGTTGCCCTCCGCCGCCAGAGTGGAGTGCTCCAGCGCGATTTCGTAGGCCTCTCCGAATCTGCCAATTGATGACGCCATAGGATAACCAGGTGCTTACAGTCACGTAACGGTGCCAACAGAAAACATGGGTGACAAGGTGTTGGTTATTTTTCTACCTAGGAACAGCGAGAATGGACATAGGTAATTGATATGCGAGAGCATTAGGAAAAACCGACATTGGCTGCACGGACTCGATGAATGCAAGGAATAAATGTTATGGCCCAAGCAGGAATCGAATCCAAGCATTCTGCGTGGCATTCAAGTATTCAACCGCAGAGTCATGCCAGCTCTCGGAACTGCTTTGGAAACGGACCCTATGCATGCATGCGTAACGTTCCGAAACGAGAATTGTGGTTGCAGTGCTGGCCCTACAACTTTATAAACATTGCATATGTACTCCTATAATACAGCCGTCATGTCGGGTGAACGTCAATTCTAGTTAAGTTCCATCCACTGAAGTTCATTTATTTACCATCCTCGCGAGCACAAGCGCTAAGTATTAGCCTACCACTTCTGGTGTTGCTAATAGCTATGTTGATGTTGGCATCATTATGTAACTGTAAACAAATGGTTTTATAAAGCATATGCGACGTTTAAACATGTTTGCGCATACAACATTTGCACATATTTTATCGTCAGTTCGTGACGTTTCGCTCAAAAAAAAAAAAAAACTTACAACACCTCCTCTCTGCATGCTTTGCAAACGCCGATTCCCAAGGTATACGTGGGACCTGCCGAATGTTTTTCATTTCTAACCAGCGAATCATATTCGTCAAACGACTTTAGCCTCCCTAGTTGCACGTTAAAGAACCCCAGGTGGTCGAAATTTCTGGAGCCCTCCACTACGGCGTCTCTCATAATCATATGGTAGTTTTGGGACGTTAAACCCCACATATCAATCAAATCAAAACTTTAACCTCCTATACTAATTTCCTCCTATACTAAAATGGTAGGTGTAACCTTAAGAGACAAGAAGAGAGCAGAGTGGATTAGGGGACAAACGGGGGTTAAGGATATCATAGTTGAAATAAAGAAGAGGAAATGGACATGGGCCGGGCATGTAGCGCGTAGACAGGATAACCGCTGGTCATTAAGGGTAACTAACTGGATTCCCAGAGAAGGGAAGCGGGTTAGGGGGAGACAGAAGGTTAGGTGGGCAGATGAGATTAAGAAGTTTGCGGGTATAAATTGGCAGGAGCAAGCACAGGACCGGGTTAACTGGCGGAACATGGGAGAGGCCTTTGTCCTGCAGTGGACGTAGTCAGGCTGATGATGATGATGATGATGATGATGATGATGATGATGATGATGATGATGATGATGACTAATTTCGGCCTACCGAAAGGGGGCAATTATAGGTTAAGGGGGGGGAATCAGGGGAGCACTTAGAAGTAGGCGACTGGATAGATAGATAGACAGATAGATAGATAGATAGATAGATAGATAGATAGATAGATAGATAGATAGATAGATAGATAGATAGATAGATAGATAGATAGATAGATAGATAGATCGCAACGTTCAAAGTATACCTGCAGTAGGCAAAAAAAAAGCTCTGCATTCAATATACTCGACGGAGATCGTTTGTCGCCGCGTTTGTCTCTAATAACTATCTTCTGCCCGACACACACTCACCACGAAATCTCTAGGTTGACCCAAGAACGTTAACGATTCCATTTGTGGCACCTTCACGGAGGGCGTCGTTCACACATACGGCTATTCAACTACTGAAATAGACGAGTGACCAAGCAGCCTCCCGTCAACGAGCAAACTTGTTTAACGTGTGCCTTCAGGCTGCTGAAGGCTCTGCGACAATACATCCTTCAGCGAAGCCGATTGTGGGCCAGATGACGTCTTGAGCGCTGTTGGCGTTTCGTTGAGCGACCGCCTCGTGCCCCATGCTGCGTCTCGCATCGTTCACGGCTGCGGGTCGGCCGCAGTCAACGATGCGCCCAGCGGTGCAGACCAGCATGAGTCGCTACTGCGTGTACCACTACACAGGGTTGCAGCCCGCTGACAAGCACGGCGAATGGCTGCCGAGTGCATTTCGCGGTGCCAAAAAGGCACTCACGGTGGCGACTCGAGCGCCCACACGCGTCGTCGCATGCGGTCATCAGGGAGTCATCAGAGCGCTCAACATGAGTGTTTGCGGAAGGAGGAGGGGCCCGGGACGCGGAACACCTTTGTCCGCCTCCGTGTAACGAAGGCGGGCGTGCCAGAGTGCTTGGCGTGCAAACAGGCGGCAAAGGAGGCCGGCCGAAGCGCCGAAAGGGGCCGCTTGGACTCCGCCGGGGGCCCCAGCCTCATCACCGCACGACATCGTGGCGCATCCCTGGACAAACGCGGTGGCGGCTGCCGGCCTATAAATAACAGGGCCAGTTACGGATAGCACGCATCTATCTTCCCGCGGGTCGCCGTGAAAAAAGGCCCTGATAGGGTGGCAGTGGTCCGCGCGGGGTCCACAATGAGTGCCCCGTGGCTCGCACACTGCGTCGCGGTGGGGCAGCCGCCTACCGCGCGGCGCGCATTGGGCACAGCGTTGGCGGCGCCTTGTGCCATCCGTGCAGTCTTCATTATCTCCTTCGTTGGTGGACAGAGAAAAGGGCTTCTGTTCGGGGGCTTTGTGGTGTCTGCGGGAGGTGAGTGCCGGTGGGTAGCTACTGCGCACCGCGCGGCAATACGGCGCAATACACGTAGGTGCACGTCGACTACCTCTGCGTCCTGCGGAGAGGACGAGAGCACTCAAATGAGTCTGACCTTGAAGCGTCGACTCTCTTTCATTGTTTACATGTGTTGCGCACTGCAGTGCCGTTACTCGACCGAATTAGAACAAAAAATGGCAGTGGCTTAGCTCAGCTATGCCACGATATACGTAGCGTTAGCAAAGATTCAGCTGATTATTCTTAGCTTTCCAGATATAATGCTTACAGCTGTTCCAATGACACACACACGGTATACGTATTATGTGGCACATGTATATTTATTTTGCCGGGCAACTACTTCGGGATCCGATGAGTTAAGCTTCTCCGCTCTACTGCACCGTTGAGCAGAATTTGCACTTTCCTTCTCCATGGCTATACCACAGTGGCAAATGCCAGTCCGAGGTGCTATCAAGCGGCTCCAGCGCAGTGTCAGATGGCGACTGCACAAGGAAGGCGCGCGCGTCGGCGTCCATATGTCTACCAATGCTATGACGGCACTCCTCTGTAAAGCACACACCGGCGGCGGCGAGTCGCGCGCGGCCGCGGCCGAATGCGAGGGAGGTGCCGGCTCCGGTGCGTGACACCACTGATCGTCTGCGCAGCGCATCGAATTGTGTGCACACCATCGGCGAGCCGCGCGCGGCGGCGGAGTATCATTGCGCATGCGCAGACCAGTGCCACGCGAAATTGGCTCAGCGAGGCCAGTATAGCTAACGCTATAAAAAGATCACACCATATCCACGGAGTGACTGATGATGAGTGGGGCGAAGCGTCCGTCCGCCCTTTCTTGCTTCTGTCCATCCATTCGTTCTTGCTGCCGTCCGTCCGCGCGACCATCCGTGCGTCAATCCATGAGTCCGTCTGTCTGTCCATGCGTCCGTCCGTGAGTCTATTCGTCCATCACTCCGTCTGTCCGTCCGTTCGTGCGTCCATCTAGTGAGCACTTTAAGTACCGCCATCTCCCGTCTCACAACCCCTGTGGCACTTACCTGCTCTAGAACGGGTATGTGCCACTGGTGGCTACATACATACATACATACATACATACATACATACATACATACATACATACATACATACATACATACATACATACATACATACATACATACATACATACATACATACATACATACATACAGAAAAGAGATAAAGCCATGCCATAGGGCGCTTCGCTCCTAAAAAAGGCTTTACCTCTGGTCTGGTACTTCGTGTAACACATGATTATACTCTGTTGTGTGGCGTGTGGTAGCGGGAACCTTTGTCAGGCTGTCTCCCTTCTTTAAACCACGTGGGCAATAAATGATTACACCGAAAATGAGTGAATTTCTGATTCGCTAAGCAGTGCTAGACTTTGCGACACGTCAAGGCTTGCAAGGGTCAGCTGTGTGTTCCTGTAGAATATTTCAGTGACCGTGAAAAAAAAAACGGTCAGAAGTCACCTATAGTGTACAACAGAAGTAATTTGTTAATTAAGGGCACGTGTATGGACATTGACAGTGCACTTTTTTTCACAATGTTGGACACACCACACTCGCACACCTTACTGGTCGAACAACCAGAATATTTCTTCTTACACAAACTGTTGTTCCTGTTTCCTTGCTGTGTCAGCATGTATTGTTAGTATTGCGAAACAGGCCTTTATTATTCTGTAGAGACATTCATCACTGTTGCCGAAATGTGCTTTTAGTATTGCATAGTTGCTCGTGGGAAAAGAGAGAGAAAACATTTATTGTATAAAGCAAGCTGGGAGGGTCCCTTATTCCAAGAAGTCTCTGGCCTGGACCACCCACCAAGCTCGAGTGACAGGATATTATAATTTCTAGCAGCGCAATTCATGATGTGTACAAGCTAATGTTGTGATCATGGACGTTGGTAGAGGATGCATTTGGGTTACTTTTTGCTTACAAGTTTTAAAACATTTCCTGTAATTTTCTTGGAAAAAACCTCTGCATGTTAATACTTGCGTTTATACATGCATGTTTATACATGCGTGTGTGCACAGAAGGGGTCAGTGAATTCAGAAAGTTATGGATGGTGACTTCAGCATTTTAGTGTTGACATATTCGTTTTTCATTGAGAAGGTTGAGGACTTGTTATAATGAGAACTGATATGCATCTATTTGCATCGTGAGCTTTGCAATGACACATTGAGCGTATCTGCCAAAATCCGCAACAAAATTCATAAGTATTTTCTTATGCATGCTGGAGCATAATCTGAGTTTTGCATGGCCAGTGGTGGTCACCTCGTGGCATCACGAATATCGTGAACACGTGGGTGGGGGACTCGTGAGTGGTGGCACGAGGAGAAACGTCCTCACGTGAGGCGTTTATGAATTTATTTATGTATTTATCTTTTTTTTTGCAAATTCAGATGTTTGCGTCTACTTTATTCTTTTTCAGAAAAAACAAGCTGTACTCCATCATGACGAGAGGCTAATGAGGTCAGCTTTTTCAAATGAACTTCCTAAATCTCCTTGTGTGCCCATTTTCTGTTCTGCCTTACTGTAATATGTTGTAAGGTGGGGAGGTTCTCCTAAACAATCTCTTTTCAAGTTTTTTTTTTCTCTCATCGTAGTCCTTACGTTCTGCAAGGAATCACATATTTAAAAAAAAGTTATGAATGTGAAGAGAAGCAGTGACGACTGGTAAAGACCTGCATTCCGGGAATCAACGAACCAAAATCGATTACATAGCTCTATTGCGAAGCGGTGCGTGAAAGAAATCAGCAGTCATCAGCGCCAAAACAAAGCATATGAGCAACGCAGTCATCTCATTGTGAACAAGCGTGTCACTCAATGGCCGCTGTATACACGCAAGGAAACGTAATTAGTTTGGCTCCTAATAAAAGAAACAAAACAAAACCACGAAAGGTACTGAGAATGACACGCAAACGACTTCCATGTGGACATTCAGCGCGTAATTTTTCATCGGAAGCCTTGTGAACGCCAACAAACAAATTGAATTTCCGTTATGATGAAAATGGCTGATGTACCAGTGATAGAGAACTAGTCGAAAAGAAACTGGAAATATATGAAGACAGTAGTATTGGTCGATCGTTGATCATTTCCTCGCAAACCCGACGTTCGACCGAAATCGCTGCGCACAGAACAGCAAGCCCTTGAATCTAGGACGCGGTGGACTGGCTCGGCGAAATCGTCGTTCTCGCCGCTCATTAACGCGTGCAGAGTGCACTCTCAAGCGCGCGCGGGACGACGGCACGGGAGGCCGCAGCGTTTGTGCGAGCAGCCCCATCGAAGATCGGCGCTTCCGAGCGGTTAACGACCTTTCATTACGTGTTACCGGGCGATTTCTTCCACGTATTCATCCTCTTGCTTTTGTCTCGTTCTCAAGAAAATGTGGGGCAGCAGGGGTTCAAAGAATACCGACGTCCAGGTTAGTGGCCTGTCAGGGTCGCATGAAGAAAACAAACGGATAAAGAGAGTTCGGGAGAGAGTAATTTGTCGCATCACAGAGGACCGAGAGACTGCTCAAGTGCTCTCTCTTGCAAAATTACCCGACGCATTTGCGTTCACTGTGTGAGAAAGCAAAAATTAAAAAAAGTTGCATCCACGCACGTGGACGCTTCGCAATGTCCCTTGTTCTGGTTGCTCTATGCTATGCAATTCCTGACCACAGTGGTCACATTCTGAAAAAAGTAAACTAAAAAAATGATGTGCCTAGCTATATGCAACACTCTAAAGGATTTCAGGTGGTCTAAATTAACCGAATGGCGTTAACAGTAGTACGGTGCTTCTCACAGGGTGTGTGTAGCCTTGATGCATACAAACTGCCAGTTGGTCCTTCAAAACATCTGTAAGTATATACTTCTACTAGCAACAATATTTAGTTTTTTTTACTTGAAACTCTGTCCACGTACTTTGGACAGTTATACTTACTAAAAGCGTATGTGTTAGTGTAAGGTATAAATCCACTGCACCAACTAAAATACGTTACTTCGCTCAGTTTGTGGCCCCACAAACCACCATTCGCCTATACTGCGAAGCTACATGGTATACTCTCCACCACAGTTTCACCACCACAAGAATACATTGAGATGACGACAGTAAACTACGAGACTAACGGTGTAAATGTCCGCTCTACCATCACCGCGTGCATGCAGTGGGTAAGAAGGGGTCAGTGGAGTTCAGAACGTGGCGCGTTGCGGAGATCACATGCCGCTAAAGCTGGCCAGCTGATGGAAGCGACCACTCCACAGCTGATCGCTGGGGCACTTACTCGCTGAGGATAACATTTGTCCGGTAGGCCAAATTTGATCACTGAGTACCAATCACCGAGTTTTACTCTGTACACGAACGCAAAGTAATGTTCGCCTCCACATCGGACGGCCCAAGCACGCTCTTCCTGGAACTCGTCACGGAGTCCGGTTTTGGGATGAACGCGCCGTGAAAGTGTTTCCTTCTGGCCGGGGCTACTCCTGCTACTCCTTTTACACATCTTCGCAAACGAGACGGGAGAAAAACTTTGGGGATGACGAACCCCCGATGGCGCTACCGTAACCCAATCTAGGCTCGCCGATGAGCGGGCCATAGACCCAATGAACCAGGAAGTGCGGGTAGGGGTTGTTTTCGGGCCGTCCACAGCCAACGAGATGGTTTCCGGGAAGCGGCCGTATTACGCTCCAATCGTGCGAGGGATCCCGTAGCTGATTCCTGGTACGCAGCAGCGACCCCCCCCCCCTCCTCCTGTCGCCCCCGGCAACAGAATGCGTGCTCACGTGACTCCGATTAGGTAACAGAGACACTGGCCAGTGGTGCTACACCCTCTCGCCGTGGCCCACCACAGACGGACCTAATGACCGGGCGGGCTGCTTGTCAAGAGGCTGCGACTTCCATTCGCTGCATGCCTTCTTCCTTCCTCGCTGTGACGCCCTCGCCACAAAAACTCACAACGTCCGGACGACCGCCTTGCATGTTGCGGTAAAGTCCTCAAAGAGTCGGACCGTCGCTGATAGAAAGAGAGAGGGAATGCATTTATTTGCGTAAGCCGTGAGCTCCGCTTAGAGAATTCGTACCATTGAGACCCTTCCATCGTGTTTCTGCCTTTTCTCTTTATTTTCCTCCTTTCCCACGACAGATAAGCGAATGCTAGTGCATGCTTGTTCAGGAAGACCTCTGCGTATATTGTGCGTTTTCTCTGTTGTACTGCAATGAACTCTCACTTGTACGAACGTCCTTTTAACGAATATTTAAGGATAACGAACTATTAGAAAACGCCAGTGGTTTTATTATGCATTCTACCCTAGAATGTTCAGTTAAACGAAATTTGAATAATGAATATTTCAGTCGAACGATTGATTGATTGATTGAAAATTTTATTTAAAAACATGAGAGACAAGGAAGCGGCAGGGGTGGATCCCTTGTCCAGGACTCCAGTGGCCGTTGCTGTACGCACAGCCTGATGCTAGTGACCCTTCTGAACTTTATCTGCGTACTTGGATTCATTTTTGAGATCAGTTAGTGAAAGTTTTGTGCTCTGCAGCAGTGGCGTACGAGCCCTCAAATCGCCCATCCATCGGCGGCGGTGACACATCGCTTGTTCCCGCAGCACTGCCGAGGCAAAACGACCATGATAGAAACTAAAACGAGTCACCTACGAAGAGCTATCAGATTTGGAAATTGTTTCCAGTGTTCGCGTGTAACTGAAAAAAAAAGAGTGCGACAAAGAAGTTGTAATGGTCCATTCAGGATCAAACCCTGTATCTGTTGTCGAGGTTGCAGCATGTCGTAGAAAGTTGCACGACTTCGTGTCACAGCAACAAACTGTGCCACAAGTATAGTGCACAAAAACTCGGACTCTCTGGGTAACTTTGTCCTTTCTTGCGCTTTAACGGGCCATTCACCAGGATCTCAAAACAGGAAAAACGAGCGAAATATTCTCTCCTGGTATGTCTTGTCCTTCTTGCGCACTTCTCTGACGCAGGCAGTGTAGTTCCTATGACGCCTATATATAGTGTACATGCTCCCGATGGCTCCTTATACGCAAAATATCAAATGTGATTTGTATCCTGCCCTGCTTTCTCATGCAGCCGCCCATCCCCTATTCCTTGTCTCGCGTGAATATTGTCCACGATCAACCGATCACACTTCATTTTGTGTTTTCAACTGTTCCAGCGGCGATAACAGCGTGTAGCGGAAAGGCGCCAAATCCTGATAATCTTTAGCGCTCATAAGTTCAATCTAATGAGAGTTCACAGCATGAGGGACTCTGGATATGCTAGTGAGCAATAGAATGATTTAGGTAAAGCGCAAAAAAAGCTTTTTTTCCTGCTTCTGAGTCCAACCTCTTCTATTTCTTGACGTGACTCCTTATTTTTATATCTATCTATCTATCTATCTATCTATCTATCTATCTATCTATCTATCTATCTATCTATCTATCTATCTATCTATCTATCTATCTATCTATCTATCTATGCGAAGGCTATATATATATATATATATATATATATATATATATATATATATATATATATATATTCAGTGGGAAAGTTCAGTGGGTCTGGTACGTATAAGAAGAGAAGCTGGTACGCGTACGAGAAAGCAAGCAGTTCCTTTATAGATTCACGTTTCAGCCGTGGCATGGCCTTCGTCAGAGAATGAAAAGTGAACAAGGCATATGCCGCTTTTAAGGGCCGCTGATATCTCAAAAATACGTCAAGAGTTCAAAATCAAACATCGGTGACAATTCATTTTGATCTATCACCTCGTCTAACAAGATAACTGCTACAACTTAAGAAACGCGTGACTAGGAAACCATCGCATTAGTGAAACATATAAACCAGTAAAACGATGATGAGGCCGCAAAGGAGACACAAGAGATTAAGGCTACTTGGGTGGCGAAACAGATATCAATCACATCTACTTCAGCACCGTACACATAAAAGTACTGAAAGATCACCAAAAAAATTTTTTTACAAGTCATCATGGTCGCTATACAATATATAAAACGTGCGAGTTTAATGCAATATGCGGTGGTAAAAAAAAGAGCGTGTGTGACGAGAGGGGGGGGGGGAGGATAGTGTATGAATATGATAAACTTTGACACCCACAAAGAAAGGTGACACGACCGATGCTTTCATTTATGCCAGCGTGAAGACTGCTGAATTTATTGATGAGGTAGGATTCGCGAACTTCTCGGTCATGATGAGTTTTAAATCCAGACTGTAGTATGGTAGCCTTGATGTTTGAAAAGGGGTGACCTGGCATCTGGATATGTTTTGATAGTGGAAGATGAGGTAGATTATAAAAGCGTGGGCTCTATGGTTGTTAAAGCGTAATCTGAATGACGTTTCGGTGTGACCGATGTATTGCTGGTGGCATGTGGAGCACTCAAGCATGTACACAACATTGGCGCTGTCACAAGTGAAGTCTCCGTTGATTGTAATGGTAAAGCTTGAAGCGCTGCTAGTTACGGAGTGCGAAGTTGTCATGTGTGGGCATACCTTACAATGGGGTTCATTGCAAAGGTGACAGCCAACATAATTCGGTCGGTTGTTTATGTTGGACGAAGTTAATGTATCACGCAGGTTTCGCGATCGACGATAAACCACCTTGGGTGGTTCCGCAAAGGTGCCTTTTAGGTGGTCACTTTGAATCAAGATGTTGTGGTGTTTCTTCAGAATGTTGTTTACATTCAGAGCTGATGCTGAGTGCGTTAAAATCAGATTTGCACTGTTTCGTGACGAGCTTGTTGATGGTTTGTTACCCGTGAGCGAATCCTCACGGTCGATGTTTTCCGCCTTCTTGAGGGGGTCATCAATGATTCGTGAGGGTATCTTTGTCTGGTTAGTGCACCTCCAAGGTACTCACAGTTGCGAGCGAACTCATTGTTGTCGGAGCAGATACGTTTAAAACGAATGGCCTGACTGTATGGAATGCTGGTTTTGCAGTGTTTTGTGTGGCCACTTTGAAAATGAAGGTATTGATGTTTTTCAGTCGGTTTCCTGTACAGCTTCGTCGTCAGTTTTTGATGGTGCAATGTTACCGTGACATCAAGGAAATCGACACTGATGGCTGAGTATGAATGCGAAAACGAGATATTTGGATGGACATTATTGAAATCCTCGATGAAAGAAAGAAGATCGGATTCGGCATGGTGCCATATTAAAAAGATATCATCAATAAAACGTTTGTAGTAGAAAGGCTTCAAGTCACGGCGAGAAAGGAACTCGTTTCCTAGGAGGCCCATAAAGATACTTGCGTAATTGGGACCAACCCTAGTGCCCATAGAAGTGCCACTAACCTGGACGTAATGTTGACCATTGAATTCAAAATTGTTTAATTCGAGAAATAACTTAAGAAACATGGCCAGTGTGGATGAATCGATTGCTTTATCGAGATCAGACTCGTACGTGCGCACAACAGCCCTGATACCATCAGAGTGCGGAATATTAGTGTACAAGGAGCAAACATCCAGAGTTACCAAAAAAGAGCCAACAGGAATATGTAAATCCTTGATATCGTCCAGAAAGTCGTTCGTGTCTTTGATATATGAAGGAAATGTGACAGGAATGGAACAGATAATGCTATCAACATAGCGTGAGATGTTCTCAGTAACCGTGCCTATTCCAGACACGATTGGTCTACCGGGATTGTTTTCTTTATGAATCTTAGGCAGGTTGGAAAACCTACCCGCCACCTGGCACAGGGGAATTAAGCGTACGCAACGCAGATTGAGCGATTTTGTTTTCTTTCACAAGTTCAGCCACTACATCACTGACAGTGCATATGAATTGTTCTGTTGGGTAATTGCTAAGGCATCTGTAGTATGTCGTATCGTCAAGTTGCCTCTGGGCTTCGTCAATGTAACTTCTAGCATCCATTACCACAACTGCACCACCTTTATCTGCCGGCTTGATTACAATGTCGCTGAGGCTTGCCAATGCCTCAATAGCCTGAGTCTCTTCAAAGCTGAGGTTATGACAGAAAGGCGAACGATTTTTGTACGCTTTAAGTATGTCTTGCTGTACGGCTCGTACGTATAAGTCGAGGCATTTATCCCGCTGTGAAGGCAGAGTCCAATACTTACCAGTAGGTAACGTGGAACTAATTTGTTCAGTCGATTGGCGATCAAAGAAGTACTCGCGCAATCGCATGTTTCTTTCAAAGTTGTGAAGATCGACAATGAGCTGAAATTCATTGTAGCCTCCAGTTGTGGGACAAAAGTTAAGCCCTACTGACAAAACCCTGGATTCGTCAGAGGTTAACTGGTAACTTGATAAATTCACTATATTGGTTTGTTGTGTGCCTGGTTTTTCAATTTCAAAGCGTTCAAGGTTTCTATGCGATTCGGAGTGAAGTGTAACTGTAATGTTATCTCGAGCCATTTTCTTCTGCATGATGCAGTTAATTTCATTAAACTTTTTCTGCTCATACGAAATGAAGTGCACTGTTTTCGTCAGTTCTAAGAACATGGGTGGCACGCAGCTGTTTTTCCTTATTAGCAAGAACTTTCGTGAACGATTCATAATGAGTGGAAACAATATTAGTCAATTCAAGAGAAGCCCGTTAAAGCGTCTCCACTTCGCTAAATGTGCACTCCACATTTCAGAAACCGCAGGTTTCAAAACCAGGCGCAAACCTTTCGGCTGGTCCACCAGCCGAAACTGTTAGGATTAAATAAATATTTTATTGTGTTGTTTCCTATACTGCACTATTCTCGAAGTTTATATATATATATATATATATATATATATATATATATATATATATATATATATATATATATATATATATATATATATATATAGTGCCTGTTCGATCTCATTATTATTGTGTACAACACGAAAAAATGAGCCCTTAAGTATACACTTGTTTCCCTTATATATAAGGGAAACATATATATATATATATATATATATATATATATATATATATATATATATATATACCGCCACACTTCTATGAGTGTCTTGAAGATGGATTCGTTACTATTCGAAAAGAATTCAATTCTTATTCGTATTTGATTCGGTGTCATCCCTATTGGATTCTATTTTGATTATGTTTTAAAATTCACTATTCATACACCACAAATTATCATTTTGCGGCGGATAGCTGCAAGTCACGTTTCTCGATTACTAGAGACGCTTTCCATTGTGTAAGAACGAAAGATTTTTTTCAATGGCCTCGTTTCTACGAACTTCACGACACAGCGTGTTATGACGTCTGCAGTACATTTTTTTTGTAGTTTTATCCTGGTATAGTCTAAATAACACCAGGTGGCACATAGTCGATGAGGAAGCGTTAAGAGTGGGGGCTGAATTGCAGCTTTCGGTAGAAATAGGCCGGTCCCTCAAACAATGTACATGTCGGGCTGAAACAGAAGCTGAATCAAAGCGCGCTATGACAGTTTCGTGGCAGCCTCCTGAGATTGTTCTTTCCGGAAACGCCGACGCCTGGTTCATTCAAGTTTGTCGATCAAGCGAATTGAGTCACCACAGAGAATAGAGGACAAACTGTGAGTCACTCACTGGCACCGACCAGTGCGCGTGAGACAAAGAAAAAAACAACGGACACACCGCAGTGTCCATCGGTCTCTGCTTCCGTGTGGACAGTAGGAGAGGAGCACTCTAAGGCCCTTACATTGGCTAATGTGAACGTTGAGAAACAAGTGAGCTAACACAAGCCAATAAACCAGCAAAACATCAAACTTGACATGGACACAGAGAAACTGACAACTCAAGAAAAAGAAAGAAATTACGTGAGACGGAAACAGTTGAGAATCAAATTTGAACACTTTGCGACTTATGGAAAGTAGTGTAGAAAATCTGAGGGCTTAATATTATCTCTATTTGCAAGTGACTAGAAATTACGCTTCTGTCTGAATTTTGAATTCGTTGAATTTCTGAATGACAGCAAGTTTCGCTTGTCGGTGCCATTGAAGTTTCTTAAAATAAATACATCGATTTTTCTAACAGTATTCGCGCGACGCTGAATCATGAGTCAGTTGACCAACTTAAAATAGTTGTACAGTCACTTCACACTCCAGTGTGTGTCATTTGACCCACTTAGAAAACTTTCCTGCAAGAGTCGTCAGACTCCATAAGCAGCGGTCCAAGCTTGCTGTCTTCGTGAGAGATTCATTCTACTCTCCTATAGAGCATACCGACGCTCAGCAAAAAAAAAAAAAAAAGAAAAAAAAATGGTTATATCGTTTTCAAAAAGAGCCATACACGTGGATACAGTAAGAACTCTCCAATGGAATTCCCATGTACTCTTTTTTTACCCCTTGAAGTTCGCACATCGGTGATATTCACCTAATTTCACAGTTTCGTCAGATGTTCCTTGAAATCATTATCAGATTGTTAGCACTTATTCGAATGCTTTGAAAAAGCTTATCGCGGTACAATGCAAATATTTTTAAAATATAAAACATGTACCTGTTGACTACTGTTTTGAAGAAATTCCATGTATTGCATTTTAATGTCAAGAAGCCATTTGGTTTAATTAGTATTTTTCTTCATTGATAAGATAGATGTGGCGTCATTGCACATAATGTAAATTTTTAAGAACACTATCCTTAAGAGATTCACACATCTTTTGGATACATTTGCTTCTATGTAACCTAATTCAACAATTATTTTTTATATAGGTGCTAAAAACGCTCCATTCCATCTACCTCTTTAGCATTGAGCACAGCCAGACACACGAGCTTTCCAATACAAAGGCACATTATAACTAATACCACCGATTGGTATAAATTGCTGGCACTTGCTATATTTTTCAAGAAAAATCACATTGTAGATCAGTACAAGTGGGTTTATAGACCACAATAGTATTGAATAGAATAAAATAGAATAAATGTATATTTATTTCATGTGCCATACAGGCCATGAAAAGCGAGAGATAAAGCTACCTTTAGGCAGCTTGACAACCGTCGTATAATTTTCTTCGTATATTTGTGCTGAGAACAGATTATTGTCAATTTTTCTTTTCCTCTACATCTTGCGGGATTCCGGAGAACTGAGAACTATATGCTTTGAGTATACAGTCGTCCTTCACTTATTGGTATCCTCGTTACAGCATATTTGGTAGAGTTACCACTATGGGAGACCGTTGGTCGTGGTTTCGAACTCCCGGACCAGGACGAATTTTTCTTCGACCGAGACTTTGTTTCTGAGAGTTCCATCTAAATTTCCTCGGAGCTTTGTGCTACGTACTGGTGACCTTGTGAAATGTGGCGTTCGGCACAAAAGCTCGTGTTACCTCGCGCACAGTGAGAAATAAAACATGGGCTCGAGATGGAATCGAACCCGAACACTGTGCGTCACATTCAAGCATTTTACGACAGTTACGCTAGCGCCTAAAACTTATTAAAAAAACACCTTATACAACTGTCATGCCGGTCAAGGCGTCACATTAACAGAATATTGCTCGACAGAAGCGTAGAGCCGCACCAGAAGACACACCATATAAACTACATAACGTGTGGTGATTTAAAGCTATTTATGGCGATTTCTGAACTGTATCGCTTTTCCAGAAATAAGGATCAGTGTATCAGCCATCCGTCATTATCACTACTTGACTGTGAGTTTAACTTTATAGATAATTCTTAGACAAGTGCTTAGAATGAATGCCACGCATGGTGCTCAAGCTATCGTCTTATTCTTGTTGACATGCGCACCCTTGTGTACTTATATGTCCTTCTAACGTGAGAATAAACCAGTTGTTAGTGAGCGCTCGTGATATGTGCCTCCTCTTTGCTTCGTGTGTGTGTTCCTCCCGCGCTCCCAGTTTGCTGAACAATTATGAATTACCAACTAGCCCACCTTTCCATCATGTTGCGATTTAAAGCTGCCCACCCTTTATAAATACCAAGGGCTCGCACAAAAAGCCAAGATATGGTTATGAGAGATGTGAGGGCTCAGACATAACCCACCACCATTACCACTACCACCACCATAATCATCATCGACAACAACAACAATACAGTGTTCAGCTGAGTAGGTGCACACGTTGCCGTGAAAATGCGTAGTGGGTACTTCGCATCGGTGTACTTTCAGTAGGGGCCCTAAGGGAGCTTACATCGGGCTCCTCCAGCTTAGTCACAACTGACGGCTTTCTTCGAGTCGTTTAAACATAGTGCATAAGAGAGAGCATTGAGGAAATGCACACGATTGTTACAAGTTCACGCATTTTACAAGTGTAAGCTATGCTATATTGTGGCGGAGTGCAATTTCATGATTTCAAGTTGGGAGGCGAAACAGATACAACGCAGCGTGATTCGATAAACCGTCCTTATCTTGTGATGCTCCCCAACGAGGCTTCGCGGATGGCCGGGAAAACGGTCAACCAAAGCACAGTGGCGACAAACGCATGCGCCGCTGCTGACTCACGCCTCGTTTAAGCCGTGACGGGGAAACTCTGGGCACAGGTCATGACTATACGTTTTGTATGAAGCAGCATCAGGGACGCTGACCCCATTGTCGCGACAGTACTCAGACACGGGGGCCACTTCGTACAAGAAGATTCGATTAAACGGCCGCGGAGTTTCGGCCCTGCGCTGCTATACATTCACGAGAGGCTCCACTGAGTCCACACTTGTTGAAAGCACCACTGCAGCGTATTCTGGAGCCGAGGAATCGTTCTTGGCTCCTTTCCAAAATCTATAGCTCGTGACGAACGATGTTCTGTGGCTGTGACTAATGGATGCGGGATAGGCTGCGCGTCAAACATATTGAAAATGTCAATATACGGGTAGAAGATGCTTGCAATCAGTTTTGTTAGCACCCATATGTTTCCTTTCTCTGCTACTGCTAAATCCGGTTTATATATCTGAAACTCAAGAAAATCAGTGGCCTTCAAATCAACGCGTTGACAGGTTGGTGAAGGAACTGCCACTAAAGTTGCGAGGAATAAATTTGACATAGGGATCTCTACTATCATAATCGCCGAAGACTAACCTGAAAGTACAAAAGTGCTCGTTGCAGCTATTCCCTGGGCGAACTAATGGTATTATAGACATTTACGACATTCAGGGAAGGTAACGAAAAAATACTATCAATCGTAGCTTCCGTAATGCTTGCACAAGCAACAGCCCTGCAGTCAAAGATCATCAGCTTCGCTTTACAGACAACGTTTAGCGTTAGCACCAGTTCACCCAAACAAAACAGAGGTAAAACATTAAAAAAGAAAAATATGTATGGGGCCAAATAGAAATCATCTTTTTTTTTATGACTGCATTCAGTGCGCACTGTACATAAACGCCTCGAGCAACACCACATGTGTTAACCTTGTCAACGCTATACAGCCAGGGGGTTGCGGTTCTGTGTTTAGCGTTCATACTTACCTGTCGTTTTACTTTTCCGTGTACGCGCTGTATTACGAAATACGCTAGGGTGAGTTCATTCTTCGTATAGATATGCCCATTGTATCTCTAACGTTCAGTGTAGTATCTAGCACTAAAATATCACCCACAAAAAGGTCTAGAGGATAAAGTTTCCCTCTATTTTCTGTTCTGTCAGATATACCGCTTCAACTTTTAGCCACATTGATTTAAAGTGGATCAAACCCATGGCGTAATCAGCTTTCCTCCGGCGTCGGCCGACGCTGCCCACGTGCGCTGTACAATCATTTATGCACGGACACCAATTAAATTGAACTATAGCGGCTTGCTTTGTCGCGTGGCCTTCGAGTACCACTGCAGGCGTTGTGCGAGCGAGACGCACTGGGCCATACATAATCCGTCCCGCCTCCCAGTCAAACACGAACATGGGAAAAACACTCGTAAATCGGACAGTCGCCATTAAGTGGTTCCCAGTGTTTTGGTGAGACAATACCGGCGATCGGCTTCCGAGTAAGAACGGCGTCCTTCGATGCTGACTCACACCCGTGGCCGAGTACTGCGCGATAAAGGGTCGCGGGCAACGAGATCGGCCACCCTTCTCAGCTGGCGCTTAATTGCGACGACCCGCTTGCATTTGCGTGTCGATTCCGTGTATACACACGCGCGCGTAAGACGCGCCCCCAGAGGGCAACTCCGAGGAACCGTCCTTGCCACGGTGAGCGTAGCAAGGCCGGCCAATTATCTCACCTTTCCCTGATAACAAATTTGCGCTATTCTCCGTAATGAGTCGCCAGCTGCCCATGCAACGAAGGACATCGTTCGTAGAAGAGTAGCGAGCACCTCGTCTTCACTTACGTCAGTGCAGGGTGCCTAAAGAATCGGGAAAGCACACACAGAGACAGAAAAAAAGGAAAATAAAAAGAGCAAGAAAAAAAAATATGCGTGCGTGTAATAT
The DNA here is from genome assembly GCF_043290135.1 of Rhipicephalus microplus. NCBI lineage: Eukaryota > Metazoa > Arthropoda > Arachnida > Ixodida > Ixodidae > Rhipicephalus > Rhipicephalus microplus. The sequence continues at coordinate 77,137,821 of NC_134710.1, forward strand.
ACACACCGGATAAGATGGGAAGCCGCGAAACGGGGCTGTGTCTCTAGCAGCTAACACGAAACAAAACAAACGAAACGCAGTCAAAACAAGCCTGCGGCTGTGGGGAAAAAGCAGTCGTTGACGTAAGCTCAGCGAGGACTCTGCCGACAAGGGCAAGGGACAACGATCAGCGACATCCACGGGACTGAAGTGTCAAAAGGCCCACAATGGGAGTGTTCAAGGCGAATGAATATTTAATGGAGCAGGACGGAGAAAGCCTTCGAGGTGAAGGTTGGAGATTACGCATCGGCTGTTTATTGAAAGCGCTTCGCGACTGTACCGCTAGGGATTGTGAATAGTCACGCGCGGCAACTGACCAAGATGGCAAGAATGGGTGTGTTCGAACTTTCAGTGAAACTCTGGTGCTGATCTAAAGGGGGATGGTCAAGCAATTTCCGAGATTTCCGAGGGCATGCCTACAGATATGGCAGCCGTTTCGAAAAGGAAGTTTCGTGTGATGCGAGTCAGTTGCGTAGGGATTTTCGGCTGACTGCGTAGCGTACACAACACTGTTAATCGGCGCAGAAGGTGCATCTATACTTACAAGTCGGGTCCTTAGTTTTTATTCAATCGCTATTGGAAAAAAACACGTCACTAACCAATGTTACAACAAAACAAAAATGATGTTTCGCGATCCGTATACGGATCCCTTGTTCATAGTGGAATGATGGCTGAGCAGCAGATTCCTATGTAGCGTTGAGCGCATGACGCGAAGTCCGAGTGTACACGAGTACTATGGTTTAGAGTGCCAGATGATCTATTGATTGTGTTACTTGTTGTGTCAATGATTAGTTATTCGAGGTTGAGTGTCGTTCTCAAATTTTTATACGTGGCTGTGATGCGCGTTGTCCGAGCTCATCTCGTGGCCCGTCTTCTCGACATGCTCTGCGAGTGCATTTGTCACTGTGTGGCCCTTGGCGATGTCATTCTTGTGCTGCTTCAGACGTGTGCCGTAATTTCACCTTTGGGCAATGTACACCGATTCCCAACCGGCGCATGGGATCTGGTAGATCAACTGGGGAAAGCGTTGTCGTGGGAGGGGACCCTTCACATTTAGCAAGTCAGCCTTAAGCTGGCTTGCTGGCAAGCAAGCAAGCAAGCAAACAAGCAAGCAAGCATATGTGCAGCTGCGATTATCAAGCTTGCCATCTTGTCTGATGAGTGGCTGAGCACTGTCGTACCTTCAAAGCGTGGACTGAAACCATAATCTCAACAATACACCCTTAAATGACCAGAAACAGCTGCGTTCACGTTATTATAGTGCTCTTTGAGCCTTTAACTCAAGCAGCTGCTAGTCTGCCCGATATACGCTTGACCACATGGCAAGGGCGTAGAATGGACTACATTGCTTGAGCATAGTTCAGAACGTCTATGATGCTGCACGGAGGAAGTTGTCGCTGGTCCGTTTATTTAGGTGTGAAGCTCCTTACGTCGTGGGTTGTACGTCCCATGTCGTCCCGTGTCGTCGTATAGTAGCCAGTTTTTAAGGTCATAAAATTACATTGCATGTCAATAAAAACGGTGCCACAGCATATCCACGGAGTGAATGATGATAAGTTGAACGATGCGTCCATCCGTCCATCCGTCTGTTCATTCGTGCGTCCATTCATCTGTCCATTTCTGCTTCGCCCCACTCGTCATCATTCACCTCGTGGATAGGCTGTGATTTTTTTTTTGTTTACGCTTCCTCATAGACCCTAAAGGCGCTCAGGGGCAGAAATCACAGCCTGCACTCTTCATCCGCTGCTTATATTCTTCAGGTCCTGGGAGATGTGGGGAATGTAGGGTACGACTATTACATTTTTTTTTGTTTTTTTAAGGGGAGTCATCCCACTGCGTGTTCCGACCCTGTATAACCTACGTAAACCCTCAGCAACAGATGTCAGTTAGGTGCGAGATAGCCAGCTTTCACCAGTCATTTAGCTTGTTTTAGTAAGAAATGTTCAACCCTGTGCTCACATGATTTTTGTAGGGCAATGTCACGACAAGATTAAATGATTGCACGCTTCACCAACTTTGAGTGAGCAGATTTAAACGGAAGCACAGGTTTCCTGCCCCTCGGCTCGTAGCCCCAACAGGTAATAGAATGAGATAAGAGCAACCCTAAGTGTAATAATCTAATGAAACCAATTTTAAAGCATTTTCGTCGCGATGCTGTCAAGCCAGCTAGCCCACCGATGAACATTAACAAAGTTGAGGGGTGGTGCAGCAGGACCGCTTTAAAAGGAACATTCAAGCGGTTTCATTCATCGGTTGTCGCTGATATATAGTGAAAGAACCCGAAGGCAAATTTTTAAATATATGTCTAATGAATAATGAGGTTTTTTTTACTGGTTGAGGTAAAAACGTTGTTAAGCTATGTTGATTTACTAACGACTTTTCCTTTCAAGGGTGAACCATATTGTAAAGTACATAGCTTTGAACACATAGTTTGACTCATATTTTTCTGATGAGGAACGAGGAAAGGGACAATGCAAAGTGTTTGAATGAACAAGGAAAGCAGAGGAGAATACAATAAGAACATTATTTTAAACAAATTGTTTTCTTTGGAAAACGAAGCGAAATTATTGGTATACATACGTGACCTGCATTCGCCGCAGTAACTGCCATGCGCACAGCTTGCGAGCTTTCTATGTTCTCTAGATTTTCATGATCACGACAAAAAATATAAAACACTTAAAATGATTAATATTCACAGCGAAATTATTGAATGCGTTTCCTATGCGATATAAACAAATGTGTACGCAGTAATTGTGCTTACAGAGCTAGAGCACGCACAAAATAATCTGAAAACAGACATATAAGTTCTAAACATGTTTACGTATGAAAATACTTGCGAAACTCGTGAAAAAAATATGCGGTACCCACTTCTCATATTTTATGCGCAATTCATGATAATGGCATCTAATAACGAACTTCAATCTACCCACCTTCGGACAAGCTTATTCCATTTTATGCGTGCACGATTTCCAATTTCGTCACACCACTTATGTGTCGTACGTGCATGCGCATATGTGCACGCGCTTATGTGCACCGACCTTAAAGGGGCACTGACATCAAATTTACTCATGCCAAGATTTTTGCGTCAGCGACTAGCTATAGACCCCGTAGCAGCGATTCGCGACCTAAAACGCAACTGAGGGATGAATAACTATCACTTTTATGGATTTATTTCACTGATATTTAGTACTATTCAAAACAGCCGGCAATCCCGCCATTTCTAGCACCAGAAGTATCAGCAGTGGCGCTACCTCGCGGTCACCTCCAGATCACGCCACACCTCCACAGAAAAGAGTGACGTCAGGTTCAGCTGCTCTGTAAACATATTGTCTGCTAGACGGACACATTCAGTCATGCCTTGTCACCTGCGTTGCTGTCGTTGCCGTACAAAGTGTCCACTGGGGTTCAATACGATAGTCTGGAGCTTGAAATCCCCGCGATTCGCGGCGTCACGAATTATTTTTGTTTCGATCGACCTTTTGCAGAACATTGATTCCGACATGGACGCCGTTCTAACTAGCACTGCAGAGGTGCCCGAGAATGCACGCTTCAGCCATGTTCGCTCGTGCGTCTCATTTAGCTATATTGGTGTGTTTTGGCGTGCAAATCATTCAGGTATACACAGAGGGGTCAATGCAATATAGCTATCGCGAATGAGCATCAGCGGAGAAATAGAATACGTTTCCTGCTTGCCAGGTTTTTTTTTGCGCCTCCAGATGGTCCCACTTATCCAGCCTGTCGCGGTTAACGCGGTATTACCACTTTTACGTGCACACAAACTCTACAGATGAACTAAAATTCAACGATACCTGCATGTTACTTGTTAGCGATGATATCTGACTACACGCTGTTCCACTTTTAATAGCTTGTGGTCGTGTTGATGTGTAACACATACGGGACATGAAAAGACACCCTTACTGCACTTTTTCCGTGCTTCAAACTAGGCGGCTGCAACTAACAACGATTCCCCGACTTGCTGAGCGACAAGCACAAAATTAATCATGCTCTTTTCTTTTGGCGTTCTCTTAAAGGTGGTTTTTATCTCGATAATTTCACGAAATCATTCAAACCAATGCGACGAAGATCAGACGTGACTAGCGAGTGCGTTTCTGCGCTTCGGCGCCAGTCGGCGCCACGATAAGAACACTCGGATCATACACGTCATCGCTACTAGGGCATCGTCACTCAGGATGGTATTTGTGGAATGCATCACACCAAACACGTAGCACTAGTGTCAATGTCGCAGGGCAGCCGATTTTTCGTTAGCTTTTCTACGCTGTTTGACGTTGAAATAAAATAACTTCGACGAGACGGACGCCATTCGAATTTGGCCAAGAAGGCCTATGCATACCACGTGATTGAATGGTAGGCACATATCGATTTTGAAATATGATGTGAGTGCTCCTTTAAATTGGTGGCCGCCCCGTAACTTCAGCAGGTTACTTGTTACCGGCCTTGTGAATTACCATGATCTGCCTTGCCACATTTCCCCCTCTTATATAGATTTGAATAGCTGCGATCGTTCAGCGACCATGCGTATGATGGGTAGTACACGGATTTGCCTAGTCTTCGTACTTGCGGGTGGCGAATCGCACTTGCGGCTTCATTTATTGCTGGTTTCGGTTTTGTTTTGTAGAAAAGAACTAACCACGTTGAACTTTGTTACCCGATTTGAAAAGGTAAGCCTAATAGATAAGGTGGGGAAGCGCAAATGATAAACTATTGCTGATGGTTCTTTCGTGAGAAAACTCCAAGCCACACGAACAAACACGGAGCCAGAAGTACGAAGATTAGTCAAAGCCGTGCACTACCTATAATTCTCATGCTCGTTGAAGCACTGTGCGTTGCAGCTCCCATAGACACTAGCGCCAGAATTCACTCTAGAGTATATTTAGGAAACTATGTTTAGGGCTACCTCGTGCTCTCAAGAGCTGAATGTTCTTTGTTAGACACACAGTATTAACGAGGACATATTATTGACAGTATTAGAAAAAAATATTGAAATGATTGTTTGTTAGTTCTCATTAGTACTGTGTCTAACAAAGAACATGCACTACCACGCATTTAGCTCAAAAGTATGGTGACGTCAAAATTCTTCTTCGCTTTTAAATTTCGCACTTCTGGACGATACAGCAGGTTTAATGGTCAAACGATGAACCATTGGTCATATGTTGGGCAAGCGTAACAAAACTCAATGAGTGTAAAACTGCACTTCTCTTCCATTGTGTTCTTCACGCCACCACTCTCAGCAGAGTTACCAATGGTATCCTCTGAAATTCACGAAAGATAATCCGTGGGCTTCTCCACGTACACCGCATACCTTCTCCTCGTATTCCAATCAGTTAGAAGCAGAGCTGTGGATCAAGTTTCGCGTTTTCGCAGGAAATCATCATCGTACACCTGTAGCCAACATGTTGTGATATTGTACTTAAGGCATGGTGGAGTCAGGAGGCAGGCAGACTGAGAGAAGAAAAGTTGCCACTGTCGTGGCCAATGGGTAGAGGGGTTGTCATCCCTCTTTCGAAATTTCTTCAGTTTTGCAAGTGTATATATGCAGGCGCACATACAGACGCACGCATGAACATACATAAGTATGATTAAATAACCCTATGGTCCCACCCAAAAACAAAGTCAGGCTACATCCATGATATGTAAGTAGGTTAATCAGAGTTTAGTCAGATTGTGTTTCCATAACTGATAGCGTAAGAGAGAAAAACATACACATAAACTTAGAAGTAATACATCAAGGACACACTGCCTACACAAAACTAGACGCTACAGAAAGATACATACAGGATGCTGGCTTGAAACACCTGTTTAAAACACATGGACGGACGGACGGACGGACGTTATCCAAATGAATGCCGCTGATTTATTTCCTGCGCCTGCATGTGTGGGTTGTGGAAATGACGACTAAAATGAGAGGCTAGGAAAAAACAAATTGCAACTGAAAATTGTTGTAAGACGTGCTCACTTACTCTTGGAAATCTAGCTTACCTGTTTGATGTCTCCTGGCGTGATATGGGATGACTGTTTTATAGGATTAACCTTGCAAAAACAGGTGGGTCGTCAAACGTGTTGAGCGACGAGCATGCTCACATATCTGCGCACAATACTGGGAAAACTGGTACAGAATGGCACTGGTGATTTCCTCTTCAGTGCAGTTGAGTTCAGTTCAACCTATTGTTAGTCTATCTTACAATGACTGGTAGAAACAAATATGCAGACGAGGGTTCCAAAGTCAATGACTGCAAATGGGATGCTCGAAATGATCCCAGGCTGCGCGGTACTGCGTTGGTCATTACTCGGTGGAAGCTTTGTAGGCATCGTTGAACAGTTATCACGCTACCGCGCCATATTATGAATGTGTGTGTTTTGTATGTTTTACTTTTTCTGTGAACTTTACTTACGTTTCTGTGACCCCTTTCCTATAGTTAGGGTAGCCAACCGGATAATTTTCTTGTGACTAACTTCTCTGCATTTCACTTAGCCTTTCGCTTTTTTTTTACTGTCTCGGCACATTACAGCGATGACAGCCGCATGAGATGGTCTCCTTGCTGTGACAGTCGTGATTGCGATGCGAAAAGAAAACGACTACGAGAGAGCCACTCTACAAAACAGAGTGGCGCCTCTTCGGCAGATACTAGGTGGCCATAGACGGGCGTCAGTGGAAATCATCCCTAAAATTTGCTACTTAATAATGATAGCTGGTGTTTAGCATCCTAAAACCACAATACGATTTTGAGAGAGTGGAGGGCTCCGGAAATTTCAACCACCTGGGGTTCTTTAACGTGCGTTTAAATCTAAGTACACAAGCCTCAAGCATTTTCGCCTCCACGGAAAATGCAGCCTGCATTCGATCCCGCGATTTTCGGGTTAGCAGTCGAGTGCCATAACCAGCAGACCACTGCGGCGGGCCAACTCGTCACAATTCATCACGCGCGAGAGTGACGAAGTAAGTGATCGCTGAATTTTTCGAAGACGAAATACTTGCACAAGAGGCTGCAGACTTGTGTTTATCGCGATTGACGCGCGATGTCGCATACGGTGCTAAAGAGACTGACTGTGACTCTGCGTATGTGTTCCTTTTCTTCGCCTCTGTCTCTCTCGTTCTCCACACTCTGAACTTTCGAATTCTCCTCATATCTTTCCTCACTGCCACGTGCTGGTTTTCTTGACATGATTCTTCCCCTCCTGTTTTCTTCATTTTTGCGCCAGTAAGAATGCGCACCTGAAATCGAGAAGAAACTGTGTGCCCAACCACAAATGTTCAGTGAAACAAGCCAAACAAGTAAAAAATTAGGGGCCTGCGACCGTGTCCATCTTTCCAATCTCCTCCTTGCTTTTGTCGTTTTTTGTCGTTCGCTGTCCCTGCGTCTCGCTCTCTCCTTCCTCTCTCTATCTATATACCTTTTAATCCTACCCTTTTAATCCCTCTTTTACACCAACCCCTTGTGAGCTACTGTTGATGTGTCTTCCCCCTGAGAGACCGTTACGGAGCTCATTTTTCACTTCCTTTCATTTAAAATCACTCACTCACACCCTAAAGCTTTGCCTTTCGGAGTTGAACGCGATAGAGATATCCTGTTCTTAGTGCGTACTTCTAACACTTTGTGCATAAAGCCTTTTCGAATTTGCTATGCCCCCACTATGTGGCCTTAAGGAATAGGCGCAGTAGCGTCTGTGCCTTTGGTAGTGGGTTACTGGCTTTAAACCATGAAGTCATTATGATAATCGCATGTTCTAACGCCTGATTGCAATGGGTGCGCGTAGCACTCATGATTACTGCAATGTTATATGTTTTATTGTGAAGCATGTATACATGACGCGTGTGTTTGTTAAGCATGAAAGCTGATTTCACTGCATTTTCAAGCAGAGGAAATTCTTTTCACAATTTTCACAGGCAAAGGCGTGGCCGTGTGCTAGAACATGTGCTTGCCACGCAAACGACCCGGGTTCGATCAGCACTCAAACTCCAAGAGCCCTGGTTTGGTCCCCACTCTGCGGCAGGGTTTGTTTATCATGCATTCATTTTATTTGCATCGTTCTCGTTTTTTTTCGTCACGCATAAGAGGATGATTTGTCGCTCACAATCAATGATGCCGAAATTTCCGTGAAACGAGCTCTTGAACGCTATCGTGTTAAAACTTTTAAATTGGCAAAGAAAATGGCACTACTAGCAGGAGCGGTGCGTCACATTTGTTTTTTTTTCTTGCACACCTATCAAAAAACTGCAGTTATTTTCAATTATTGTGAAGTGCACAGTGAACAAAATTGTTTTACAGTTCTCGAACACAACATTCGATGTTCACTGTACTCCGCAGTTGTCACTGTCTTTTCTCCAGGTGACCAGCAGCGTGAGGATGTAGAGGATCAGTCGGTCGAATGACGTCATCTGTATATCTAGAAAGCCGCGTTCTCGTAGCATTGAATTCTCCTCGCAGTGACCAGGTAGAACCTAGAGAATGTGCAGAAAAGAAAGACTATAATGTCACGAGCTGTAACTTCCCGTCAGAATGTGTTTATCTGTATTTAATTTTCTGTTCTGCCGCCTAATAGACATCAACAGTTGATTGAAAAATAATTATATTTGCGAATGACTGCGCTTATAAGAAACATTTTATGCGGAACGCTCTAAGATTGACAATGCGAAAGTATTGAAGGATACGCCAGTAATTTGATTAAATTGGACGCATGAGCAACATCAACGTAATATACTTATGCTCATATTTTTTGTCTCAATCGCTTCAAAATTCTGGCACCATCTTATTTCTCTGCGAGATGGCCTCACCATTTACTTCCTTCTACAACATTACAGGTGCAAAAAGTTAAAACGTACTGCGCCACAGTTAAGGGTTTGCAAAGGGATAAAAATAGTTATAAATTATAATGTAATCATAAAATAAAATTTGGACAAAAATGAACGTCGTAAGAAGAGAAGACAATATCTAAATACGCATTCTTCGCTTACTTGGAAAGGTGTACCACCTTGTCCCGCTAAGAGCTCTGCGCCATTATTATCGTGGTGCTTTTTTTTTTTCGGTCACGAAATGCTTACTGCTCGTGGGCCGTTCCTTTATATGCAAGTTGAAAGCTGCAAGCATTACAGAGTCGGGAACTCCATAAATGCGCTGCACGTTGAGCCGACAAGCACAAATAGCCACAATTCACTTTCACAACGCGAAGCGAGACTGCTGCATTTTGAATTAGATATATGCATTCAAAAGCGAAAGGTGGCTTGCGAGTATCGTTTCTTAGTTTTCAGTCATTAATGTCTTTGATGAATACTGCGCGTGTGTTATTTTTAGAATTTATAAATTAAGACTAATGCCAATTACTTGATAATTCTTTTTAAAGTCAAGTTAACATACTGATTGAATTCTTCCCATTTTCGTTAGTTCCACATTTCCGAAGCAGAACAATGCATAGTGTTCATTATGCATCAGAGCAGAAATGTTGAGGAGTCTAATTCGTATCCTGTAGCGTCTTACTTTGTTAGTAACGAGATTAAATAGACCTGTAAAGCTTGTCTGTATTGAATACCGATAGGAGAACAGATAAAACAGAAGTTTCAAAAAAGGAAAAGTGTTTCTTATCTATTGCAGAAAAATATAGAGGAATGGTGTAGTCACACTGTATCCACCTCAATCTTTTTTTTTAATTTTTCACAATGGAACAAAACAGACAGCTGCGAAAAGAAAAATAAACCTGCAGTAACACTGCGTTAATGGGAGTTTCACTCGCAACATTACTCTTTGCTTACATGGATGTTACCTGCTATGTCATGCAAAAGAAGTGTTTAGTATAATACATTGTACACGATTATTAGTGAGCGGTGTGGTCAGAACCGCCAACTTATACTCTGCGCAAGTCAATATTCGTGCAAACTAGACGGGATATTTTGAAAGGAGCGTATTTCAATAGAAGCCTTACGTCCGAGCAAAACAAAGCGCCTAGATTGACCATCACGGCTGGTCTTAATTGTGTTAGAAAGGCACGGATCGATTGACGCGCAACGCGGCCGATGTTGACAGGGAAGGCGCCGCTTATTAGCATCTGCGAGCGTCGCGCCGATATACGAGTCAGGAATGCGGCGCGCCTCGGAGCCCGAAGGGTGAGCGCGCGCACCCAGGGCTGCGCTTGCGCCGCCGCCCGACTCCCGGGCGCGCCCAGTGTTTCGAGCGCTCCGCGCGAAACTTTCGCCGTTGAGTTGTGAACGAACGGAGCAGCGGAAGCGGCGTTGAGGTTGCATCCCGGGTCACTGTGTCAACAGGCGGCTGCGCTGCCAACGCGAGGGTGAAGAGGATAGCGCAGATCGTCACTCCGAGACACGAGTAAAACGAAAGTTGCCCAGTAAAAATGAAGGAACTTCCAGAACTCGAATCCATGAGAAAAAAAAAAGTGTTGAGAGAGAGAGAGAAAGTAAGAGGTGTATCGGCCGACCCGGGTTTGGAAGCTGAGCGGCGCCCAAGGTTCGCACCACGACAGCGATGGTGGCAGCAGCGGCAGCGCCATCTCCCTCTCGAGCAGGCCCGAATAATTCGGTTCCAGGAACACCGGGGGGTTGGAACCAGCTGGACCAATCAGGGGCCACGCCAGCAGCCGTACACACGGCGTGGTTTCGATTTGCGCGCTTTCGGGGGAAGAAAGCAAAAAGACGCCAGTGAAAAAGGGGATCGAGCGAAAAGGAGAGCAAAAAAGAAAGGGCGCACTGTTCGTTTTATGCGGACCACGAGCCCAGACACCAGCGGCATGAGTCACGGGGAGATGTGCGGCCCCAGCGCGACATGCCGGCAGTGTTGGGCGACCCGGGCCCTGGGACACTGGGCCGCCGGTAGCGCTCGAGCCCCCGACCCATGGATACCGGCTGAAGCCGTGACCTGCGGCTGAGCTGCCACCCGCTGCGGGACGTCCTGCGCGCGCCCACGGGCCATGCACGCTGCGAGCTGCCACGACGGTCCGGGCTTCGCGACGGCACCAGGGCCCGGTGAGTGGATGATGCTCTCTGAGTGGCGCAGCTGGTGTGCGCGAGTGGCCATGCGCTTCCTGGCAGCACAAAGAGCGCCTTGCGAGTGACCTTTGTGACGTTTGCACCATTTTCTTTTAGACGTTTCGATTTTATTACAACGACTTGTGCTAGGTGCGTCTTACGGAGCCTCAGAACTCGTTGTCATTCGTCCACAGGTGACATAGGAGCACAGAGGCTTTACATAAAAATCATTGGACCCTGACGTCTAGTTTCCCAGAAATATTTTTTTCTGGGGGAACTCCTGATTTCGTTTAGTGGCACATGCATGAATACACAAAAATATAGGGCTCACCGTGAAGACAGGCGTTTCGCCAAGCATCGTCGGAGGGGCGGTGGTAATTCCGCTTCCTTTTTGGCATGGAGTCGAAATTTCTTCGGCGTGGCACGTAGCTCTTCTCGGAGCAATCGTGCAAGCCCGCTCGGTGCCACTGAGTGGGGCCCTGCAACTCTGTTTCAAGACGTGTTTCTTCGGCGATACCGACGCGGTGACTTAGGGGGGAAAAGGGAATAAAACCCGCGACTGTGTCAGGGTGTTGTCCGAAAGCCCCGATGCCAGGACTACAGTAGGGCCCCAGAACCGGTGTCGGTCAGTGTTTCCGGCAGGAGCAGGAGGATATCTTCAGCCGTTCCGAGCGGTGTCGTGCGTGGCGCGAAAGCGACCGAGCGCTCGAGGAAACGCCGAGGGGAAAGAAAAGAGACATAAAGGAGGGCGAAAACCCGGCCGCACGGAGTGGAAGGGCCCGTTCCGGGAACCGCGGTGAGGATCGCGTCAGATCACGTAACCGACACTCGCCATCGACCAGGCCGCGGGCAGCGTGCGTCAGCCGTGCCGCCGATGGGAAGGGGCGCTAGCCGAGGAGTTCCCGAAATCGGTCTGCCTCGGCGCGGGCTTTTCCCGCGGGCCGTTCGCCCCGTGCGTCGCGGTCGATGCGCGCATTCCAGGCGAGAAAAATGCTCCGCCGCCGCTTGTTTTCGCGCCCGGTCGTTTCCCCGCGGTCTCCCGCCACGCGCGGGACGCTGACTTCTCCTCGGCGGTTCGCCCCGAACACGGTGCATCGCCGTCAAGACCGAGGCGGAGTATTTCATTAAGGGACGGACGCCCACCTGGACGCGCGCACGGCTGCTTCATTCGCGCATGGCGAGGCGTTCCCACGCTTGGGCTCTTCTCGGATCGTCGCCTTTTCTCGGATAGCCGGTTAACCTACATTGGCGAAAGCAAGATGCGTACGCGCACAGTATGGCATGCCGAGCGGAAAGACTATTTTCTAGTCGATATGTCTGAAAGAAAGCTATGAACAGTACTTCGAAACGCGTATTTTCTAGTCTATATAACTATGTAAAGAATCTTAGAAGATTGGAAGTATTGGGGAGGAAATTGTCGGGAACGACAAATGCGCGCATCGGTTAACGGACTGCAAGAACAAGCTAACCAAAGGAATAGATCCGATGGATGGTTCAGCGAGAGCAATTGAATTACTACGCACTCGCTTCGAACAGCTTTTACAGGCAGGTTACGCGAATTTGTTGGGCGATATAAATAAACAGATGATCTGTGTTCGACAGAAGGTGGCACTTGCAACGGTATATGGTTATAAATGCCACAGACTGAGCACAGAGCATTTCATTAAATGTTGTACGTACTTATGTTTTCGTTAAATGCAGTGCTTAATACTTATTACGCGTCCTTTGTGGAACAATTTCTCTGTGTTTGCTAAGTGCTTCTAAGTCTAAATGAGTTTACCTTTTCTTGGCCGTTCACTAACGTATACAGAGAAATCCATTGCTTCCAGATTTGGTGGGGTTTACCGTGAAATAGCGACCACAGTCTCCAGATTCGTCTTTCGCAGAACTCAACAAATCCTCTTAACGATGTGGCGTCCCGACAGAGGAGGCGCAGAAGAAGAAAAGAACGAAAACAAGAACGAAGTAATGACGATAAATAAAAATAAAGGTCTCAAAATGACCACATGTTTTTACTACGACTTTGTCCAGAAAAGGAAAATAGCTATGGCCATGGAGTTGGGACAGTATATGTATCGTTGAACGAGAAGAAGTGCGTAAAAGGGATCAAGTTTTTTGTATAGTGCTCCTCTGTGTTTTCTTTCCCTGCTTAACAATACCAGAGGTCCTGACTTCGTTTGGAGTATCGCCTACGCGACAACGAGAGAGCACCCACCTGACAGCTATATGCTAGCCATCCGGGTAGAAACAGCGTCGCGGTCTGGACAGACGCCGCTCACTGCGACTGCCGGCTACAACGAGATGCTTCTATGCGCGGCCTGACACTGTAGACACGTACTGGGAAAAGATCGAAGAGCAAGCTAGCTCTGGAACACCACCTTACTTATTTATTTTTGAAATGCCCCCCCCTTCCCTCCAAGGGGAGCGTGTATACACAAACGCAGATCGATTGACAGAATCCAGGTGTACGGGCGGATTCCAGGAACCGATGAAGACGTGTCGCCGGTGGCATTAGGTGCGCAATAATGGAGCCCTGAACGTCTTCCTAGAAAAAAACACGCTCCTCCGACCCAGTTTCCGCCCGGCGCCCTTGTTCTCCCCCGTTCGGTCTCCATTGATTGCTAATGCGCCGGGAGAAGCGGGCGAGGAGGGAGAGCCGTGGTTTATGATGCGGAATGGATCCTGTCGCCGGGAACCGCGCGACCACACCTCGTCGCCGAGCGTCGGCGGGTTCGAAGACCCCGACAGTGCGCACGATTGCCGCCGGCTGCCGCGCTCAACACGCTGAGTGTGGGGGGAAAAAAAAGCTAATCCTTATTATCCCGTTATAGCTGAGGATGGAGCCGCAAAAAATTTCGTCTAAGAAGGCCCCACCCCCGTTTAGCTTCGTCGTTCTTTTATTGAGGCTCGAAGTGGACGCCGATATACTCCAACCATTAATGTGCTGGATGAGGTTACTGCACAGCTGTTGGCAGCAGCGTACGCGAACTTTTTGCTGGTGGAGGCAAACTGATGTTCATCAGTTACGGTGTCCGGCACAGTTATATTATTATGAAAGAAGTACATCAGATATACCTATCATGCAAGGGATGTCAAATTGGTCGGGAACCAAGCTTTGAAAAATTGAATTCAATGCGAAATTGGCCAATGCAATGCATTCACTTGATAAGTGCAACTTCATACGAAACTAACGCGGCGTTCTCGATCAGCGAACACTTCTCCAGACAGAGGAGGAAGACGTGCAGCAACCGTAGTTTTCTCATCGCGGGAATCTGATTTAGCAGAAAACGGCTGAAAGAACTTCTACCTAGACAGGCTAAGCAGAAACGTGCGCGCTTTTGAAACACTCGGTAGGCAGGGGCAAGTTGAACGAATACAATTTGTGTTCAAGCGCCCTAGGAATGTGCTATAAGCCTAGATATAAGCCGAAACAGTACCGACGCAAATTTGCAATGAAGGATTGTAGAAATCGAAAATGAACGCGTAGGTAAAAGCTTTCTTCTTGTATTCATGAGCTCTTTTATGTTCCATTACGAACAACATATATAATAATATTGCTTGTCATCGTAATATAATCAAACACACATAAATGAACATGTATTTGAAAAATATGGTGATGTGCTCTGCGCGAACATAATAGCTGTGACGAAACAAAGTGAGCGTTATTCTCATTATCGAACATGCTTTTGATGGACAGCTTACACTGAATCATTTTATTGATGTGGCTCATTGGTCATGTACTGGGCCGTCTACTGCTGAGCGCAACTTCCCAGAATGGAATTATAACAGCATTCCTGCGGTTGTGCACATGGGAGGTTACACATAGGTCCATATCAAAGTACCCTGAGGTTGTCAAAATTAAAAAAGTCTTCGTATACGGTATTCCTCCCACTTTTCAGTCCCGAGAAGTTAAACACCCAGTTTAATAATATGTTTCTCGATTAAAAGCGAAGCTATACGACCCCCATGGTGACATCTAAGAAGCATGGAAAGTAGCCGTGCGGTACGTACGTCGCGACAGAGCTACACAGACACTTCTTTCCTTTGACGCTCTTGCTCATAGCCATACTCTTTTCTTCGTTCTAGTGTTTGCTTTTTTTTTCATCCTTTCTGCGCTGGTAGCCTGATCAGGTGCTCTGTAAACACTGTCTACTTTCTGGTTATGCCTGAACGTCATGCCTTGTAGTGGAGGTGTAAGTCTTCCGGGGTGGGGAAGGGTTGCAAGCTGAATGAAAGGGCCCATTGAGGGAGCTATTGAAAATGAACGTGTCGTTGTTTCTTTCACTCAAATTTGGAAGCGCATTTACGGACGGTTCATTCCAGCCATGTAACTACACGTGCGCAACGAAATGCAACTCTTGATGGAGGCTGCTAAGGTATGCGGGCCGCGCAGGGTGAGCTCATTGTTGCCCTTTCTGCAAGTAACGCCGAAACTGATATCCTCTGTCTAGTGTAGCATGTGCTTCGTGCTGTCACTACATCACCTGAATATACTGTCCCAGCCTATAGTAGGAGACACTGTAATACAAATCGAAAGTCTGTCGTGCATCGTCGAGCTCGCAAGACATGATTGCCTCATTAAAAAAAATTATGTATGAAAACATAGTAAGATGGACAACGTTAGAGCCGGCTATCCAAACATCATGACATTGATACTGTGAAAAAAAGCACGAACTATGCAAGAAAAAAGAAAGGAATAAGAAAATTTAGAGAAAGAGGCAATCAGAAGCACGCTCAGTGCACGTACCACTCTGGTATCTTATTTTCTGGTAAACTCTGGTATCTTATTTTCATATCAATAGGCACCATATCAATCGCATCATATTAGTGCTTTCCTGCACCTTTGTGCACATGAAAGCAAGCTTATGGGAAAACGGGAAAGCTGTCAACAAGAAATCAAAGTAATGAAAGTGTTAACTGTGGAATAATTCGCACTTTCCACTAAACAGATTGCAAGGAAGTCATTGCTTATAATATACCATTATCATGCAAAAAAAAAAAAAAGAACTACCATAGGCCTGAGAGCAAGATGCGTAAACGTTTATCTCGGGAAACACGAACGTTCACTGCCAGACACAACGTCGTTTGCTCTCGCCGCCCATTGTCAGAAATTCTGCTGCGCACATTCTTTAGTCACACGATGCTACTGTCGCACCATAAACAACAGATAGCAAAAACAAATCAATGAGGCCTTCCACATTCTAAAGAAAGGCGGAATTCATGTATATAAGCAGTACATGCAAAATATCATGCCGGAGTTGACCTGTATTTTGTTTAATAATAATTTATGCAATTATCGTCCTAAAATCGCAATATGATGATCACAGATGCCGTAGGGGAGGAGTAAAATATTATGAGAGACTCCGGAAATCTTGTCCACCTGGGCATTTATAAATGCGGCCGTCGCGGCCGGGATTCGATCCCGCGACCTGCGGGTCATTGGTCGAGCAGCACCATAACCACACCGTGGTGGGTTTATTTATTTTCTCATAGAGCTTTTCAGTTAACACACACACACACACACGCGCGCGCGCGCACACACACGCGCACGCACACACGCGCACACACACACGCGCACACTCACACGCACACTCACTCACTCACTCACTCACACGCACACTCACTCTCACACACAATATATATATATATATATATATATATATATATATATATATATATATATATATATATATATATAATGTGTATGTGTTTTTTTCTATAGCGCGCACTCGAGCAACATCTAACGCGCTCTCAAAGCCCGAATAAACATAAAAGTCGAGCCCCCCCCCCCCCCCCCAAAAAAAAAAACAACTGTCTTCTTATTTTCTGTGCACCTAGTTCATTTTTTTTTTTAGCTGGAACTTGTTTAGACATGCACCAACCCACCCAGCAACGCATTTTTTCAAGGCCCGTCTCCAGCGCCTCCAACTCGGCGGATATTGTTCTTCCGGTCTTATTGGCAGGCCTTACCGGTTGGCTGGGTGGTACACGTGGTAATTCGGCTGAGGATAATCTCTTTTCTCTTATTGATATGACATTATGATGTCTTTTAGTTCTCCGCTATCTTAAGCTCCCCATACCCGATCCCTGTGCCGATCATGTTGAGGTGTCCTCGTGTAGACAGTTGTGCGTCGGTACTTTTCTCTTCCATAACCATTTGGAGAGAGAGCACGCATACTTTAAGTGCCAGGACTGTCTGTGATGCCGTACGCATAGCATAGACATCATAGCATACACTGACCATTCGGTCATGCCAAGGAGCTGTCTTCTTCCTCTTCGAGCGCCTTAATGACGACATCAAGTGCGGACCACTTTACCGGCCCGGGATGTCCTATGCTGTCGTCGCTTGGTGTCTCGCAGGTATGAAAATAGAAAAAAAAAGAGGAAGCAAGCGAGAAATAAGAAAAATTAAAAATGAAAAAATACAAACAAAATAGAAATAAATTTAAATAAAAAATGAAAAAGACTACCGAAATACTGAAAAAAGTGCTTCATCTAATTAAAAGAAAACATACCCCAGTGAGAAAGGCTTATCAATCATCCAACGTGGCATGGTTTACAAGGCAACCGGCTATAACACAAAAGAGCCTTCTTTTTTTCTTAGATAGCTATTCAACAACAAAAAACATAGGCTCTTTCGTGCTGCGAAAAAATCACAATCTGCTGATAAGCGGTCCACTTATGCCGCCGCAGCTAAAGTATACTACAGCGCTTTAGGAGAAACTAACTTTCATTTTTATAATAACACTGTCGTCATTACTCAAAACAATACAAACGGCTTTTTTAACGTCGTAAGAAACCCGGATAATAAAACTATAACTGTTACTGATCAATTAGGTGAAACAATCTCAAGCAGCCATTGCGCTCCTATATTTGACATTGTTTTCTCGTTCATTTTGTTGTACTTACCCTGGCAGCCGTCTACGTTTCACTGCGCCTAGCCACCTTCCAATGAAACCCATTTTACTCGACTCGTCTGGTAACCACTCCACCCATCATTAACAATTTGAAAAGATCGTCCTCGTGTGGTATTTGATGGCATTATACATCCAAATTTTGGCAGGCTAACGCCGAATATAAGTAGTTCCATTGTACTAAACTCTATTTTCACGAAATCACTGAACCTTACCTAAAGTAAAAAAAAAAACAGACAAGGTGATTCTAGTTCACAAATTCGGGGACACGCACGACCTTCATAATTATAGAGCTGTTTCATTGACTTCAATACCTTGTAAGATATTTGAACACGTGATTTTCTCCCATGTAGACAATTCATTGATTTCAAATGAAGTTTTTAATTGTAGACAGCATGGGTTTCGTAATTCCTTGTCATGCGAAACGCAATAAGTAACAGTTTTCAATAATCTTCACGCATTTCTAGATAGATTTAAAGCCCTAATAATACTTTATCTCTTGTGTGTGATCTAAATAACATTATAACATGATGTAAGCTGTGGTTAATGTAACTTAACACGTATAAATAAAATAAATCAGAATTTCCCGTAGTTTACGTCAAGCTAAATAATAATCATGCTAAATAATATTTAGCTTGATCAAGTGACATCCTATTATTATCTTGGGGTACATATTACTAACAATCGCTCATGGAAAATACACGTTGAATACATTACGTCGAAACCTAATCGTATTCTTTGTTATTTAAAACGAAACATCTCTTCAGCTTCCCCGATGCTAAAACAACAGCTCTACATGACTTACGTTAGATCAAACCTTGAATGCGCTTGCTGGATACGAGATCCTGGTCATGTTACTCTGACAAACGTAATTGAAAATGCACGAAATTTAGCGGCACGTTTTATCTTTCACAACTACCATCGAACTATTAGCGTCACTAATATGAAACAAACATTTGGCATTCCCGTTCTTTCTTCTCTTAGGAAGTTATCCAGTCTTTGTCTTCTTCACAAAATGTACTATCAAAACGAAGAGCTGAAGTCCCAATACATCTTTTCAATGTTCACGCACCTTCACAGCACACAGCCACCTACTCATATTCATTCTCGCCAAGAACATGTCATGAGTGGAACCGCTTGCGTGCGTCACCAGTCGCTATAAGAGATACAGACCGTTTCCGCAAGGCACTAACAAACACACTATAAAGCTGCGTGACGCTCCCAACTGCATTTACAATTTATTGTTTGTTTACCACCTATTTCTATCCAGGTCTTTTTCTTCTCAACATTTCAATCTTGTGCCTCGTCATGCATTGGCAATTTCTTTCTTGTTATTGGATCTATTTCATGCCTCTCCCTGTATCTTTTTTTTTTTGCATTTCTAGTTACGCATAAACGTACATCAGTTGATTCTTTTGGTTTAGTATGCATTGTTATTCACTGTTATTGCTGCCTAATTGTGTATTTTCGCGTCCTATTTTCGCTAGTTGATGTATAAGCATATCTTGTTTGTTGCCTTTTGTGCTCTATATCATAGTGTTATTTTTTTTCTTTCGATGTAATAATGTTTTTGCTACTTTTCTTTGTATGCACATTTCTTAATTGTTTACATATGCTTTAGCCCCTCCCCTCACAATGCTTCTTGTAATCTCGGAGGGTACCAATAAATAAATGATTGAATAAATAAATACATAAGCTGGCAGATCCTACGTACACTGGGAATCGATGATATGCGAAGCACGAATGAGGAAAGTTGATATGTCACTTTAAACGTTACAAGGCGGTTGTAAATTACGCCGTTCATGACTTCCATGTCATCATTAATATGTTTTCGCCTGGATTTTGTGTTCGTCGTCCATTCACGTCACGTAATACCAAATTGCTATTTGTTAAGCTAGCGAAACGGCCGCGAGGCTTGGCACCACTGCGGTGAAGCTGCCTTGATTTTGTTTTTTTCTTCTTTTTTTTTTACAGTGAAAGCTGTTATGATGTCACAACTCGGGTCACGCGCAGTTGTCCGTCGCCGCCGCCACTGCCCGTGTCCGTAACCACATTGCGCGCGCAAAATTAGAAAAATAACCTAGCACCAATAACGCAGTCGAGCTCGAACCCGGGTCCGCTGGCTGCCAACCTAGTATTCTACCACTGAGCCACGCTGGTGCTTGGGACTTGCCAGTGAACTTGCCGTAGGCAGGCTTGATGTCGGGAAAGCAATCGTGGTAGTACGGCTTATAAAGCGTTTTAAAACAGCAAAAGAACAAGCAGTCATCATCGCACGATGCGAATAGCGCAACCAGCGGGCCGTCCAATGCTCCAACCCATTACAAAAGCTTGTTTTTGTTCAGCTATTAACTGTGGCACATACCCACTTCAAGCATAATTCCTCATCGTTGTCAGCCACTGCATGAACAATTGGCACAAAATTTCTCGCAATAGTTTAGCAGATACCACGCTTCTAAGAAGAACTACGAAAATAGCATAGCGAATGCCAGCCTACTACCCTAAAATTTTTATTATTAATGCCGTAGTGGGCATCAAGGAAGTGTGCTTGCAGCAGTTACCCAATGAGTACTTAGAAAATTCTTTGAAAGGCCGCTCTTTTAGCTTTCGCTCTGACTGTGCTGTGCCTTCCACGCAGGCCTGGCGTTTTTTTTTTTCTCTTTTGCTAACGAAATTTAGTGGCGAGTCAGTGCCTATCCTGTTCTTCTTATTCTTCGTCCTCGTCCCATGTGCGCTGGCCAAAGATGAACACCTACCAACTCGCAAAAATTTCATTTGTATGCTGCTTAACCATGTTGGTTGTATATGTGTATCACTCCTCTATGTGAAATTACGTCTGAAATTGTTATGAGTTGTTTACGTACCTTAGTAGGAAGGTGTGTGTGAACACGTCAGCTGTATTGTATGTAAATATTTAAACTTACGTGCGTTATTTCACCCTTTTGTGCCCTTTCACTTGCTTACGGAACATTACGAGTCCATTCACGTCCGATTACCTTCTTCAGTGCCCCTCCTAATCCGTGCGTGGAACTTGACAATTGTTTGTAATATTTCAGATTGACAGGTTTTTTGATCTTGACAAATACAAGCGAAATTACACAGTCTCATGTGCTTTTCAAATTTTTCAAATATCTTTTGTTGTTTTCAATTTGTTTTTCCCGTGCAAAGAGAAGTATCCGGTGTCAGCTTAATACTCCAGGCCTGCACAGTCACACAAAAAGCTACAAAAGTGGCTTTTCAGAGCCTTTTCAACAACTGCTACAAGCACACCGGCTGGGTACCCACTAAGTCATTAATTATCTTCATTTTGTGGTGTAGGTCAGAATTCACAATGCTATTCTTCGGCATTCTTTGGAGAAGCGTGGCATCCGCTACACACTGATTAGAAATTTCGTAATTTTTTTTCTGCAGTGGCTGGCGATGATGTATGCGTCAGCCACTATAGTCACATAGTAGATATATGTGCTACAGTTAACAGAATTCAAAAACAATTTTTCTAATGGAATTGGAGCATTGGACGACCCATTCGTTACAACATTCGCATTGCCTGGTTGCTACTTTAATGTTATAAAATGCTTTGTTACACATATTAACGCGATTCCTTTCCCGAGATCAAGCCTGCCTAAGGCCAGTTTAGAAACGAGTTCCAAGCAGTGGCATGGCTCAGTGGTAGAATACTGGGCTGGCACGCAGTGGACCTGGGCTGGAATCCCATTCTGTCATGATTGTTTTTTATTTACTGAGTTTTTTTTCCTTATTTCTTGCGATACTGGTTACAGATACCGGCGGCGGCGGCGACGAACAACTACGGCGTCGCGCGTGACCCGTGTTCTAATATCATAATAGCTCTCGCTGTAAAAAGAGATATTTTCGAATTCAGTGTGCGCAGTTCTTCGACAGCTGGGCATGTGCCAGCGGTTCGCAATACTTAGAGACTGTATGGTCACTAAATTCCCACCAGTTCTGCGCAAGCACACGCCCATATTAGGACATAAAACTTGTATTTCGGCTCATTGACACCTTTAAGGCACGTGTAACTCCTGGTGAACCGTATACGCGTGCTCTGTGGTATCTTGGGTCTTCGTATACTTTGTTTGTATTTGAACTACACCATTCTGTGGCTTTGGACATTTACCACGAGAGATTCGCCGTTGCACGTGTCATCCTCTGCTGCCGAAACGCTTTGTTAATTCCCCAGGAAAGGCACGCAACAACTTCGATTGATGTGTGCGGTTTAACGTCCCAAAACCACCATAAGATTATGAGAGACGCCGTACAGGGATCCGGACATTTCAACTACCTGGGGTTCTTTAACGTGCACCCCACGCACAACTTTGTGCTTCGCGCAAGTATTGAAACGGCGAAAGTGGAACATTTTGAATATTTTATAATCAGCTTGCTTCTAACAGTTGTTTATAGCTAGTTAATACACGTTGTTTCTGCCTTTATTCTCAGCGCAGAGAGGTTCGAGTTAAGCCACAGACAGTCACACACAAGACACGGCTGTGCATATACTCCAGGGGCAGAAACTCGTGCTCAAACCGAGCACGTGGACCTCTCATAGATCTATGAGCACGTCATCGTTGATGCAGGCCTTGAATCGCTTCGGAGTCTTCTGGCACCAGCCGTTACTTTTTTCGTTCTACTTACTATTCTCTCGCTGTGCGTATACTCGGCGTCTTCGGTTCACCGCCGTCGCTTCGCATTCGTTTGTTGCGCTATCTGGTGCCTTCTTCATATTTAATGGATCAGTGGCTAGTAGTGGGATTTATCTAATTTCTGTGGCACCCACCCATTCGTAATAAGTATAGCTGTCTTGCAGGCCTAAAAAAGAAATTACGCTGTAGTTTAAAGAGCTTCGCTGTTGAAAAAGTTTGCGTTACTTAGATTCCAACATTGCGTTGGCTCTTCTCGTTTTCTTTTCCTGTTTTTACATCTCTAAAAAAACGAGGGGGAGGGGGTGAAACGCGATATGACTTTGCTGAATGTTACTATAGTCAACGCTCAAAACCTTGGTTCTTGTGCTGTGAAGGTATTACAGTTTATTCGAATTGTTATTATTTTGGGTCCTCTTTGTCGCGACAGAATAATGTAGGTTTTTACAGAGAATAGAAACTTTGAGGTTATGTGTGACGTATTTGCGACGCGATGTCGCTATCTTTTGTTTTCATCCTGCATTCATTTGACCGATTGCCGAGCGAAGTTGCTAATCAAGACATCATTAGCAGCTTATATCTATCAAATAATATAAATATTTGGTGGGTATTATTAATAAAGGTTACCTTATTCTAGCCTAGCAATCGTAGACTAATCCTGACATATTTCCCACTTTTTCTTGCATATAGTTTGGCTGCGGCAGGCTTCGTATATGTTTGTTTTCTGATGACCTGCAATGTGTTGGTATACGCGTGCGCGTGTGTGCGTGTGCTTGCGTGTGTGTGTGGATTTGTGTCACACGTTTTATAGAACATACCGGTAACATCTGTGTATTTATGTGTGTTACACTGTCTCGGTTCCATAGAGCTAGAGCCCTTATATTTGCTGTCTCCCTAAAGGGTTCGATAAGCGTACGTTTATTTATCTGCATGCTGCTCTTTTCTTGTAGTGCACGGACACCAAGAGCGATAGATTGCGTCCGGGCACCAAAATAAACATTTGATTGATTCATTTGTGTCATTAAAGTCTCTACGCATAAGTAAGCACCAAGTCTGACACATTTGCACACATGATTAACGCTGTCATACGGTGAAAAAGGTCTCCAAACAAAGCAGCGTTTTCGCAATCTGTTTTTTTTTCTCGACAAACCATGGTCTTTGCTCAAGGTACTGCTTGCCATTCCACCCCGCAAGAAACAACCAAAATATAATCACGGTTAGATTTGGTCCGAGACGATGTTCATTTAACTTTAAAATCTTGTCTTGTGATGTTCTGCATCGTACACCCGCCTCGAGACAGCCGTATATTGAGAAAACTATTTCGTGTAGAAAAACACATCACGAATAAGAGCAGCCGCACCACGTAGAACACATGATTGCATAGATAATTATTGCTGATCGCTTTCACTTTTATTTTCAACTGAGCCTGTGTCCATCCTCCCACTTGCTTGGTCCTTGGATCAATGGACACATGTGTAAGATTCCACTTGCCTGTCAAAAGCATCGATCGTTACAGATACGCATAGACCAAACACTGGTCTTCCTTTTCGTCGTGTGCTTAGATGTGCGTGCTTCCAAGTTCAACTTAGACACCACTGATGCTAACTGCACTCGCTGGTGCCTAAGACGATTCAAGGAAGACATGACGAATGCTTGCCAAGTCCGGTGTCTTGTGTTTCTGATGTCTCGCTTTTAATAAGCGTGTTAGGCCCGCATGATGTATATAAGGGTACACATGAAGAGCACGTATACGCGAAGCAATGAATGGGTTGCACATGCGGAAGAAAAAACTGTAGGAACCCAGGAACGTTTCACAGGCGTCTGACACAACAGGAAAAGTGCAACGTTCTTGGCAACTCACATAGAAAGGTAGCAGTTTTATAGATAAAGTCAGTGGCATAGGTGTTCCGCAGTTTCTTACCTTCTATCATTAGGGCTCTCAGTAGCCATAGTATATGTGCCACCCACGCAACGACAAGTGCTTGAAGCTTGTAAACGCCGCAGTGGTGTAGCTGCACGGCTGCAGACATGGTGTGTCCTCGTGAGTGACCGTGGTACCTGTTCTGAGGGAGCGCCTTTACATGTCTCCTGGACTGAAAATGAGGCGGGTGTCAGAAGGCGAGAGAACGGGCAGTGTACGCAGTTTCTAGAACGCGTCAAAGGACGCCCGCAAATGATGCGACCGAACATTATACCCGGACTAACCCTCGACCCCACCTCTTCGAGTCTGATGTATCGCGCGCAGGTTAGAGACTCCTTAACCGCTTGCATAGCCGGGAGGTGTTCATCGGCGGCCTTTCTGCCACCGCGGGTCATCCAGGGGTCCTTTCGGCGTGGCGCCCTATCTGTTCCCATCGCTCGCCGTACCAGGGGCGTAAATGCTGAGAGAGCCTCCATTGAGGAGGGCTGCTCTTCGGCGAACAGCGCGGGGGCATCGGTGAGGGGCTGAGTCGATGGCACAATGTGGCTCGGGAGCTCCTCTGAATGAGCGGACCGGCTGCCAGCGCAGAAGCCGACAGGCCACCAATGCACAGGAAATGGCGTCGAGGTCAATATCACGAGCCGCGGGCACCCCCACGCAGGCCCACCCTTGTTACGCGGTTTGTTGTGAGGAGGGGGGCTCCGATGAGCGCGCGAACGCACGAGTGCGTCCTCATCGTGACCACAGAGTCTCGCGCGGAGTGACATGTTATAGCAAAGTAGGGGACATTTGGGTGTCCTTTGAGCGCAAATTGCGCAGACCACTGAATTAGCGCTCCAGAAAGACTCGCACCATGCCAGAAAGCAACGGCATAAAGCGGCTTTGAATTGCTGACGACCACACATGGTAGGTACATAAGTGGGTTGGAAGCAGGGCGACAAATACTACCCATTAATTTTGCACCCAGCCATTTCCTGTTCAAGCAGGAGACGTAGTTTAGCGGAGACAAGCAAGATACATGTAGAGCATGTCCCTGTTTTTTTTATTTATTTGAAAATCGAAAACCCTCATCACTAGTTCCGGTTACCAAAAGCGCTGCTTTTTCTCTTTCTCTCTCTTCTTTAAATTTCAAAGACGAGTTATCATCACTGCAGAGCTACGCTATCATGATTGCCGTTATCGTCAAGCTCCAAACTTCCAAAACAAACTATGCATTAAGAAATAGTTTCCATTTTTCCTGAGTACACAAAAATCCACAAATCTTCACAAAGTGAATGATGACGAGTGGGTGAAACTACG
This sequence comes from Rhipicephalus microplus, assembly GCF_043290135.1. Taxonomy (NCBI): domain Eukaryota; kingdom Metazoa; phylum Arthropoda; class Arachnida; order Ixodida; family Ixodidae; genus Rhipicephalus; species Rhipicephalus microplus. Next base: position 77,163,639 of record NC_134710.1, read on the forward strand.
TCCTGAGGTCCATAATGTCTACACTGAAATCGCTGACTAGTATGAAGGGTTTGTGTTCGTAGCTGTTTTATACTGTCCTGTATCAAGTACGATTGACTTTAATGTACTGTTAAACATTTTTAGTGTCTCACATATGCTATACCCGAACATTGCCCCATATGTGAACTGAGTGACATCAAGTGACGTAAAGAGTCGACGACTAAGCTCGGCGCTAAGGTCCATAATGTCTACGTTGAAGTCACCGACTAGTGTAAAGGGTTTGTGCTTGTAGGTGTTCTACATCGTTCTGCCAAAATTAATATTGTTGTTTTTCTATTGCAAGCCGTTTTTGAGGGGCGAAGCTCCTCAAGGCGTGGTCTGAGCGTCTCGTCGTATGTAGTCACCTCTCGTTAGTTCTTAAACCGGTCGTAGAGGTCGGTACTTGTACATATAACGAAATGAATATACGCTGAAAAATGCATATGGTGCGATACTAGAGGGCGTTACTTGTAGTATGATAAATATTAAAAGGTGAGTGTTATGAAAACAGGAATTACGTCGCATGTATGCGGAAGGAGAGAGACGATCGCACGACGAGGATCGCGTGCTCTTTGGCGGCGCCGTACACTAGATGGCGCTCTATAGTAAAATAAAGCGCCATTGTGGCGCGCGCGCGTTCAGAGGGTCGGCGGATGGACAAGGCTGCTGAGCGGCGTGCGCGCAGGGCGGCGGCGGCTCGCTTTCGGAGGAGCCTTAATGTACCGGTGCGCGAGGCAGCGGCGTCAGGCTGCACGAGAAGCTACGCCTGGGGCCCACTCTTCCAATCGAAGATTTCAAAAGGTTCATCGACCAGGACATGTGGATATACAATAGGTCGAGACCGTTCCTGATCGTCGACGTATTGGACCAGAACAAACATTGGTTGATGCAGTACATGACGAGCAGGTACGGACTCGGGTGTATCTTCTTCAATTACCCCGATCACAAGACGACCATCAGGGAAACGTACATAGACGTCGTGTTTGCAAACTTTCACGTACAACCAGTGCAAGAACCGCTTTTGGTGCATTTCACCGACCATAACACGGTCATAATGAAGGCAAAACGAAAACTAGAATAAACGACATTGTTTAATAAACATTGTTTAAGCCATTTTACTCACGAGTTTTATTTGAGGTGTGGGGCGAGGTATCTTTATTATCAAGAGCTTCGCTCCACTCTTCATCATTCACCCCGTGGATATGCCGTCACTTTTTATTCACCTACACACATATGTGTCGCCTATATAGAAACGCTTTTCTAACCACCACACGTGATGAGATTTCTCGCTGGTAAAACGTGGGGCACATTAGTGTCATCTATGCTTCAGCTGTACAGAGCGCTCTTCTTGGTATATTTGCGGTATAGCACGCCCGTGCTTTCCAACGCCAGAAAAACTAACATCAGGGTCCTGCAAAGCATTCAAGGCCAAGTCCTCCACACATGCTTGGGGCTACCTCGGTGCGCTAATACGTTAGCAACAATTGGTATGGCTAAAGACCATCCGATCACAACATATATAACTGTCGACACACTCCGGACACATATCCGTCACATATCCAGAGTGCCTAACCATCACCTTGCTAGCTTGCCACTAGAAAGACCAAAGGCAGCGTTTTCCAAAGTTGTTGCGGCTAACCAGAATTCCATCTCGTGAAGATTCTCGCCCACCACCATACAACTATCTCCAGAGTGGTGCATGAAAAGACCCACTGTGCCCCTTGAAGTGCTGGGGATATCTCAAAGGCAAACCTGTCATCTGCAGCTCTCAAGCATGTCTCACTGGACCTTTTGCATTTGTCGTATGCTAACCAACTTCATGTTTACATGGACGGTTCGGTCTCGGGAAGTTCGACAAGTGCCTTTGTCATACCATCTCGGTCAATCAACGTCAAATTCAAGACATCACACGTCGCGACATCTACGGGATCCGAGGTCGCTGCTCTTCGAGCCGCTGTGGAGTTTGTTACGCAAGAATCCCCTAGTAGATGGGCCATATTCTGCGACTCCAAGGCAACCCTTCAATGCGTGCGAAGTCTACGACGTGGAAACTACCACTAGATGGTGTATCGTATTAATGAAATTTGTCATCGCGCCACTGATCAAGGGCACGACATTGTTTTACAATGGTTGCCGGGCCACTGTGGCATCAGTAATAACCACCTCGCCGACGACGCTGCCCGATGTGCCCACGATGGAGCGCCCACACTGTTAATACCCTTGTGAAGAGTAGACACAGCTAGAGAACTTCGTCACATCGCGCATAATGCCACGCTTGCGCACTGGAATTCTCCACTTAACTCCAATCATCACCCTAAGAACCTTAAGTCATTACTCCAGAAACAACTGCCACCCAAGATTTATCGACATGACGCTACAATTCTGTGCCGGCTGTGGACTGGGGTTGCGTTTACTAAGTCAATCAGCCATCGCATTGACATGGCAGATTCATCCATGTGTGAAAGCTGCAACTGTATAGAGACTATTGAACATCTCTTGTGCCACTGTGCCCAATTAGATGAAGGTCGCCGGACTCTCCAGTGTGCCTTGAATCGACTCGATGACCGGCCATTTAATGAAGCAAAGATCTTAGGTGTCTGGTCGCGCCGTGACATCAGCACAGAAAGCCACACGAGCCCTCCTGAGATACTTCACAGCAACTTCATTGAGGGACCACCTGTGAAACGTAATATTGTGTGTGGATGTGACATGTGTCTATTCTTCTCTCCCTTTTTTTCTTTTTACGTCCCTCTCCCCCTCCCGATGTGTAGGGTAGAAAACTGGACGCATAGTCCGGTCTGAGAACTGGCTAACCTCCCTGTCCTTCCTCATTTATTCCTCCTCCTCCTCCTCCTAGTTAACCTGCCTACCTTTCCTACGTTTCTTCTCCCTCTCTATAGCCACCATGGTAGAGGGCAGAGAGCGTCAACGACAAAGCCAGGTCCCAACTTCCATAATGTGTACCGTACGTTAGATTCGCTGACTAGTACAGAGGATTTGCGTTTCTAGGTGTTTTATACTGTCCCGTTTTGTTTGTTTTTTAACCTTTCGTTCAGGACGCAGGCGGTTTTTTCACAGTTGTGTAGCAGCTGTTGTGATACGAGAGGGGACGCCGGTACATCGACGGCTGCCGCACAAGCCTAGGCCTTCAAGAGCTTCGCCTCTAAAATGCTCCTGATTTTTGCACACATCGCCGCAGTCTTCTTCAAGAACAAAGTAAGAACTGAGCCCTAATGAAGCCATTTGCGATTGATCTTAGGGGAAATACACGCGAGAGACGCTATCTACTATCAGCTGCAAAACGATGACCCTGCGAAGGCTTCCAGTCAACGCTAACACTCTCTTTGCCAGTTGGTGACTACGAAAATTGCGGACAAAAAGTTGGCGATCAAACCCTTCACGCAAGGCAATGGGGACTTGGTGCACGTACTACAGTTTTTTTTTTTTGTGTGTATGTGCATGGGGCATGGAAAAACATATCGGCCGGGAGGCTTTTGCTACTGCCGGCTCGAAAGCCTCTATGCTGAAAGTATGCTCGTCCTGTCATCGCATTACGGCTGCGTGCATCAAGCTGTTCTAGTGAATAGCCGAGAAATGTGATGCCGTTCACATAAAACACACACCAAGCAAATGCATTGTTGTCGGTGACAGGGTTGCTAGCTTTAAAAGGCAAAACAAAAAGCCAGAAAATTAGGAAAGTTAGAACTACGACGTTCTTAGTTAAATTACTAAACGCACAACACTTTCGGTGAAAGTTTAAACGCTAACGGCATATGCTGAACACCTAAATATTAGAATTGCGGAAATTAAAGCAATTCTAATATTTATTAGTAATAAAGCAACACGACGAGTCAGCGGCGTTGTGACTGCACACGCAGTCATAACGCCGCTGACTCGTCGTGTTGCACGTGTACCCGTGCATGCATGTACAGCCTCCATCATTTTTAATAATATCGCGCGAGCATCGACCGCACGCAATATCAGCAACTTATTTTATTTATTTATTTATTTATTTATTTATTTAACCTCAAATGCCCGGTTCGGAGGTTTTACATGAGGAGTGGCAAAAAAGTTAACATAACAAATGTTAGGCAACTTCTTTTTTGAAGAGTACCGAGCTGGAGTGGTGCACGGCACCGGCCGGGAGAGCATTTCAGTCATTGGGCGTGAGCACTGAAAAGGACGATGAGTAAGATCTACGGTCCGAGCATGGGGCGGATGAACGGCTTTGGTGTGGTTGAGTCTGCTATGGCGGTAAGCTGGAATGATCACAGATGTACAAAGGGTGGCACTATAAGAGAGAGAGAGTGGGAGAGGGAGAGAGAAATAATTGCCCCGCCGAGGTGGTCTAGTGGCTAAGGCACTCGGCTGCTGACCCGCAGGTCGCGGGTTCAATTCCCGGCTGCGGCGGCTGCATTTTCGATGGAGGCGGAAATGTTGTAGGCCCGTGTGCTCAGATTTGGGCGCACGTTAAAGAACCCCAGGTGGTCGAAATTTCCGGAGCCCTCCACTACGGCGTCTCTCATAATCATATGGTGGTTTTGGGACGTTAAACCCCACAAATCATCAATCATCATCATCAGAGAGAAATAATTAAAAGGAAGAGACAGGGAGGTTAACCTAGACGAACTGGTTTGCTACCCTGTACGAGGATGGGGAAATGGGTCGGAAAGAGGATAGATGTAGAGCGATATCAAATAAATTAGGAAAAAAAGAACAACCACATGCGCACACAATAAAGTTTATGAAAAAGACAAAGGCGGGTGATTTTGCGACGAACAGCAAGATTGTTATAGTTAATACGAGATTTTAGCTCTGTAGTGCTGTTACTGTATGAATAATCATATAGTGAAAACATGGTCGCACGATTCTGAAAAGATTCTGGTGTTTACCAGGTTATATTGGTGGGCATCCCATATGGCACATGCATATTATTTGCGCTACCCTTACAACGGCGATAATCTGCGAGACTAGCAGCAGTACACACAGGCGTACGAAGCAGGCATACGTGTACAGACAGGAGTATTTCATCCCCAAATAATGAGAACATGACCTCCTCGCTTGGAGATCGGCAATGCATTCGCGTATACCTGCTCCCTTTCTCAAACATGCATGCGCGCAAGCAGTTCATATCGGCTGCGGTGCCCACCACTGGTGCAGACTGACCCCGTGCTACACTTTTGAACGAAGGGATACTTCAAGCCCTGGTTGTTGTACAAGAATTGCTGATTGACCCAGATGCGAAATATGAAAACTAATCGAGCCTCAAAGTAATGAAGCCTTGAACACAGCCTCATTACCTGATGCGTAAATATTGATTCATACTAAGAGTGGCCTAATAAGAATAGTGCAAGGTGACTCCTATAGTATGATGGTAATATCAAGTACAATGGTGCTGACATCTCTAAGAGGTAGACTTCAGCATGTTGACCTATAGACGATGAAAACAGAAAAACAAACTGTTTTTGTTTTACTCATGCTTTTAAAGCTTATTACAGGGGCCACAGCACCTCAGCTGACAACATACAATGTATTGAAAGAGTAAGCAAACGTGATGTATCAGTTGAAAATGATATGCTCAATGTCTCGCGCAATGGCGAATTCCTGATGAAGTCTGTCGAGCTAGTTGTCTGATACATGCATTACGTCATAGGAAAAAGAAGTTCCATCTGTAAAACGGAAGAAAAAACAAGTCACTTATCTAATGCCCAATATTGCATCTACTCTGTTACACAATCGCAATCCGCGTTGAAATATTAAAACAGGTATTATATGAGAAGCATTCATTTCCACTTTGAGTATCTATCTATCTATCTATCTATCTATCTATCTATCTATCTATCTATCTATCTATCTATCTATCTATCTATCTATCTATCTATCTATCTATCTATCTATCTATCTATCTATCTATCTATGAGCCGGACATGAGCCGGACGCTTCGCCGTCTTCGGCTCATGTTTCGATGAGCTACACAGACGTCACTGGCCTCGGGGAGTTTTCTTTTTTTTTTTTTTCCTTGAAGCACGTCATGCGGTCATCGTGAGCTGAAACATAACCGTGAAATAAAAGTTCAATATCGGTGCCCGCATGTCTGTCATTCTAGAGATGATCACTAGCGACATGGTTTTCGAATGCTGACGGCAAATATCTCCTTCAGAAACGACCCCTGTATGAGTTATGGGGGAAGTTTTTCTTGAACGCGAAGCATTTCTTTGCGTACTGTAGGCATTTTGAGCATCTATCTATCTATCTATCTATCTATCTATCTATCTATCTATCTATCTATCTATCTATCTATCTATCTATCTATCTATCTATCTATCTATCTATCTATCTATCTATCTATCTATCTATCTATCTATCTATCTATCTATCTATCTATCTATCTATCTATCTATCTATCTATCTATCTATCTATCTATCTATCTATCTATCTATCTATCTATCTATCTATCTATCTATCTATCTATCTATCTGCTGTTTATGTTTCGGTGCTCTCATGATCAGCCACCCTCTTAACGTGGGGTAAACCAAAGTTAGTATGCTGGCTTGACATGAATAATGTCACAATCGCGTCACGTACGTTGTCAAACACTTACCAAAAAAATGGCAGCATATCCACGGAGTGAATGATGGGGAGTGGGGCGAAGCATTCGTTCTTGCTTCCGTCCGTTCCTGCGTACGTCTGTGTAACCATCCATGCGTCCATCCCCCAGTCCGTGCGTGCGTCTGTTCGTGCGTCCGTCCCTGCGTTCGTCCATGCATCCGCGCCTGCGTCCGTTCATGCGTCCATCCATGCATCTGTCTGTGTGTCCGTTCGTCCATCTATTCAGCACTCCAAGTACCACCATCTCGCATCTTTTCATCATATATTCTTCATATAGAAGCACCGCCATCCAGCGGACATTTCAGGGACTAAACGGGAGGTGGCACATGCACACTTTTTTACGGCTTGCGCTTCGGGTTTACTTCCCACCTTTAACCACCTCGAGTTCAAGGTATATACTAGTTCACTGTATTCATGGCTATGCGGCCCAACGCTCGCTAAACCTTTCTAAAACCAAGGAGGTTACACCCAGCGAGTATAACGTAGCAACCCTTTCTTGCAAGATTGTGCTCAATGTACATTCCAATAGCTGCTAATGGGGATCGCAGCGTGCGCGTTACCTAAAGGCCGAATGCTCCTGTCTCTCATTCCCCCTTAGCAGCCATTAACATGTGCATTGAGCCCTATCTTTTATTGTTCAGCAACGCACAGAAGAAATCTCTCACCGGAACCACCTTGGAGATCAAAATCGTAAGGACCGCTATTTCGGGTATGTGCCACTGGTGGTTACGTACTACGAGGGACGCACAAGCCACGCCATAAGGAGCTTCGCCCCTAAAACAGTGGCACATACCCGAGGGTGGGTATGTGCCATGGGTGTTTGACAGTTTATATCTACCCCACGATTGGAGAGAACACACATGGGTAATTTTAACGCTTGATTGTTAATAAAAGTGGACATCGGCTGCGTTGACTGGACAAATGCAAAGAATAAATGTCATTGTCCGAGCAAGAATCAAACCCTAGTATTATGCGTATTATTTTAATCAAGCGATAGTATTATTCTTTCAAATAGACGCTAATGCTCGTGAAACGCCAATTGTGGTTGCAGGGCTGGCTTTCTAATGTTGTACACATTACATATGTACTCCTACGATACAGCCGTCACGTCGGCTTAACATCATTTGTAGTCAGGTGTCATCCGTTTAAGTTTATTAATGTAGCAGTGTTCAAGGTTACGATCCTCGCGAGCAGCAGCACCTTGCATCGGCTTACCGCTTCTGGTGTTGCTAATATCCATGTAGCTGTTGGGAATGGTTACGCAACATTAAACAACTGGAGAGATAAAATATGTGCATCTGTTTAACGTATGTCTGTGCGTGAATATATACACATCTTTAGCGCAACTCGGTAACGTTTTGCTCACTGAATAAAATCACAATGCAGTCAGCTTGCATGCGCATGCTTCGCATAACATCGATTTTCAAGGTATGCGGGATCTGTCCAATTTTTTACGATTTCTTTAAATAAATTAATTTTTATGTATCGCACCCGCCTGCCATAACAAACCGCTCTAAAGACACTGTTTCTCATTAATTTTCATGCAGAGATGAAAATAATATTTGGAAATTAATTAGCAAACAAAATATAACGGAAGACGCTGAATTAGGATTGGTGTATGTGTGTTCAGAAACTGCCTGTCCATCAAACAAATGTGCAGAGCGTGCGCGACAGGGTGTGCATAACGTTCTTTTTGGCGTCGGATGGGATAATCATTACAAGGGTTAGGTTCATTATTAGCAGCGCTACAAATAGTCACACTCTCATTCACCTCGTTCTGCTACGTTTCATAACCATGCGCAGGTTAACAAACCTGGCGAAACAGGGATATTTGACTGCATAGGATGTACCCTATGGCACCACAGGCACAATACACTACATGACTGCTTCATAGCAGCGTTGGCGCTGGGAAAACACAGCAGTCAGATAGTTCATGCTAGATTAATGCACTGTCAAGTCTTGCTACCTAATGTGATCTCAATTATACAACCTTAATTTCAACCGTAAACGTGGAGTTAACAAGGCACACACAAGACAAAAAACTAAGGGGGTAACTTATCAAATAACGATGATGGTTTGGTCAGAAACAATGGAATGCAATGTCTAAGCTAGTCCTCATCACCAATGAAAAGGGTGAACACTTCTCTGTTTATATTGATTGATTTGTGGGGTTTAACGTCCCAAAACCACCATTTGATTATGAGAGACGCCGTAGTGGAGGGCTCCGGAAATTTTGACCACCTGGGGTTCTTTAACGTGCACCCAAATCTGAGTACACGGGCCTACAACATTTCCGCCTCCATCGGAAATGCAGCCGCCGCAGCCGGGAATCGAACCCGCGACCTGCGGGTCAGCAGCCGAGTACCTTAGCCACTAGACCACCGCGGCGGGGCTCTCTGTTTATATTGTCACTGCGTATAAACAATAACCCGCTTCTGTCTGAACCACGCGATGGCGTTGAGTGAAAAGAAAAAAAATACAATTGAAAATAATTTCGGGGAAGGCACAGCGTTGTTTCCCGGAATCTGGATAAACACTGGGTTTTGTTGAGAGGGAGAAAGAAAGTGATACGACAGAGATGGGTATACGGAATCGACAGCGATCTCCGCAAGCTGTCAAAAAGACGACGAGCTGATCGAAGTGGCCGGAGACTTTCTGGCGCAGACTGAGGAGAGTTCCTCGAAGACCTGTCAATCGTGCGCTTTTACCATTCATAACAGTACAGCCGAGATATCGAATTTGTTTTTCCCGGGAACGCAGTGTCATGTCGCGCACTCTGGCGTTCGCGGAATGCAGTGCGCGTCTCCCGCTCGGGCGGACGTCTGACCTACACAGATATGCCTCGCCTATCGCGTGCGCCGCGCGCTCAAAAGAAAAATGCAAAAAAAAAATTAACCATTCAGTAAACTTACGGTTGAATCGACGTGTTTGCTGCTGTTGCCATCGTTCTTGAAAATGAGAAAAACCACGCAAATAGTGAGAGCAGGAGGGGGTGAGATAGGAAGAGACGGTGAAGGTGAAAAAAACACAAAAAAGAACTGGGGGATCCTTAAACTTCGTCTTTAGCAGTTGAACGCGATAGCGATATCCTCTCCATATAGTTCGTACTTCAACCACTCAGTGCATACCTTTATTGTATGATGTTAGTCGAGAAGTTTAAATTGTGGGTCATTTCATTGTAAATCGATAAAGCTGAAAGTGACTTGTGTCAGTGAAGTTTTCGCATATGGCTGCATTCTGTGGTTTAAACGACGGGCATTTCTGCACCCGAAATCTGTTCGAACTTGCTATGCACCCACTACCTGGTCTTAAAGAGATACGCACAGTAACGAGTGTACCTTTTGTGACCGGCTTCAAACCACGAGGTCTTTATTACGATAATCGCATGTTCTGACGCCCGATGGCAATGTACGCTTGTGCCACTCAATATTACTGTGATATCACCTGTTGTATTGTGAAGTCTGTATACAGGACGTGAATGCTTGTGCAGCATGAAAGTAATTTCCGCAGCATTCCGAATCATAGGAAGCTACTTTAATTGTATTCCCAAGCAGAAGCGTGACTCATCATTCCCAAGCATAGAAAGCTACTTTAATTGTATTCCCAAGCAGAAGCGTGACTCATCATTCCCAAGCATAGGAAGCTACTTTAGTTTTAATCCCAAGCAGAAGCGTGACTGTGTGGTAGAACACCTGCTTGCCACGCAAACGTACCGGGTTTGATCCTCGCTCGGGCCCAGAATATTTATTACTTAGCTTATTAGTATCTTCCCCGATTTTTCTGTTACCCGCAAGATGATGGTTTTTCGCTCACAACCAACGATGCCGATGCCAACGCTGACGCCGGAATTTTCGCGAAACGAGGTTTTTAACACTATGCGTGTTGAAATGTGCGAGTACACAAAATGACACCAGCGCACCTGTTGTCATGGCCTCTGCGCAGGCTCAGTATTTAAGTTGACAGTGGTGAAGTATATATATGCTGATTGAAAGAATAAACACGTTGTCAGTAAGCGCCATGGTTTCTTCAGGAACCCCAGGTGGTGGAAATTTCCGGATTTGATTGATTGATATTTGGGGTTTAACGTCCCAAAACCACTATATGATTATGAGAGACGCCGTAGTGGAGGACTCCGGAAATTTAGACCACCTGGGGTTCTTTAACGTGCACCCAAATCTGAGCACACGGGCCTACAACATTTCCGCCTCCATCGGAAATGCAGCCGCCGCAGCCGGGATTCGAACCCGCGCCCTGCGGGTCAGCAGCCGAGTACCTTAGCCACTAGACCACCGCGGCGGGGCTGGAAATTTCCGGAGCCCTCCACCACGGCCTCTCTCATAACCAAATGCTGGTTTTGGGACGTTCTTCTCCTTCTCTCATACCCATCGCAGGGGATCAGCCTAGTGTTAGGTGATTTTTTGTTGTGTATTTTCTTCGCAATACTTCTCGTATAAGTTATGAATAGCTAATATAACAGACTTAAGTACAAAATATTCGTATTTAAACATTTAATGAATGACAAATTTAGCTCGCAATTTTTAGACTGTCTTATAAATTCCTCTATGTCGTAGAAAACATCCCTGTTAGTGTAGCTTAGAGTAGAAGTGCCAAAAAAGAACAACTGATTCGATTATTTTCAGACCCAGATTTTGAAGAGGTGGTGCTATGAATCTTCTCCTCGTTGACGTGTACCGGCGACCGGATAGAAAACAATGACTAATTGTTTCCTCCTCATTACAGAAGACACAGAGAAGACAGCGCTCGAATTGCTCTATGCAGGCAAAAGTTGAGGGAGGTAACCCGGCAATGAAGTTTGGTTATAGCCACTTCCATTATTCTGGACCGCGAGAACTCACAGTATTTTGAAAAGCTTCAGTAAGTGCTTTTCACCAGATGAGATGAGAGAAGAACACACACATAATAAGTCAGTGATAATTGCTACAACTCATACTGAACTACTTGACTTTCGCAGAGATAATAATATGGCCGTAAATTCAGCTATAAAAACTGGGATAAAATCGGGCATTGGTGAAGAAAAAGACCACTCAAGTTCAGGGCAAAATATTTTTATGCCAGATCTTTCGTCAGTTTGCGATGCATCCATTGCAATAACGACATTCGTTGGCAGATTATTTATATGCTGTTGTAACAGTCCATGTAAACTTTTGTCGAATAATAATTTCGCATGGTTCGGAAAGGTATCGTGGTAGACAATGTCTATTAAGTAAGGTTGCATCATCCAAGGAAGCACATCACGAATTCGTACATTTAGGAAGTCGGGTAATGTTTGTACAAATATAATTTGTGGCTTGCAGAATCAAGACCAGTGTTCAAAGAAAAACAAGCCGGGATTGGAGACGAACACTGTTTGAGTATTAATAGACAGTGATTCAAACAACCTTGGAAAAGTCTGCACCGTAATTAGGTAGAGTCGGCTTAACAGGGGTGGTTGTCTCGCTTGTAGGTATAATACATTCGCCACATATTTTGAAAAGCCTAAACACAACCGTAAAGCATCTCGCTCTAATAGGACTAGTGGCCGAAGCTTGTATGCTGGAGCACCAGAAAAAGTAATACAGCTGAATTCTAATACCAGTCGTACGTATACATGTTGTAGACCATCAAAAATGCCTTTCTTCTCATACCAGATATTCGGCTACTCAGCCTGCGCAAGACAGCCTTTGTCCGTACTCCTTTTGTTGGGATATTCGATATTAGGTATTTAGATGTTCATTATATATAACTTCGAGGTATTTGAACGAATCTACTTGCGAGATATCCTGCATCTTGTAAGTGAGAGATATTCTCACCGGGTCGTTAACAGGAAAAACAAGAATAGCATGGTATTAAGACTGAACTGTAGCCCATCTAGCCAACTCTCGAGATCATTCAAGTACGACTGCAAAGTATTGCGGGGACGTTAAACCCCTCACATCAATGAATGAATCAATCAAGCGCCGTTGTCTTGTGTCCTTTCTTGTACCACCATTTTAGCGCTGTTTTTCCCTCATAATCATGAACCAAACCACCAAATGCGTACCTTGCACAGTGGGCTTACTTACTATTTTTAAATATGATGGGAAGAAGAAAACGTGGATAGGTCTACGACAACATGTTCAAAATCGCAATGAACAGCCACGTGGTACAACAATTGTATGTGAGCCATTGGAGAGCAGTACCATCAATGCTACGCGCTTTGTGAGTGTTTGTCGGGACACCTCGAGGTAACCCGGCTGCAGCAAGCTGTCCTGCTTTAATTGAAAAATTCATGGCAGCAGTGACGTCTGCGACATGATTCCACTTTTGTCGTGACAGGGAACCTTGCCCGATCAGCAGGTACCCTTTGCGTACGAAAGGGAGAACGGCCCGAAAGTTTTCTCTCTACTTTGCTAGACGATTGTAGCGGCAAGTGTAACTGCAAATCCGGCATAATAAAGCCTAATATGTGTGATTTCTGTCTAAGTACATCTGCTTGATGTGTTTTATCATTTGAAAGTGCTGTATTTGCGGTCTGGATGCTTGTCACGTGTATCGTTGAGGCTGTTCGGCAAGTTCTGCGGAAGAGCGGCAAGTTCTGCAGCCGTCGAGGACGTTGGGTGGTTTGCTTTGAGGTGACATATTTTGCTGAGATGACCACTGCTCCAGACGATCGGTGACATTGGGGATCTACAGAACTGTAATGTAAATTAGAATAAATAAAAGTCCACCAAAAGATAACTAGCCCCCGGCACACCTACGACCTTCGAATAACGCGTCCGATGTTCTACCACTGAGCTATATATATTACGTTGGCACTCATCCCCCGTCCCTTTTATGGGCCCTATATGTGCATTTAAACGTGAAATCGTCAGTCGCCTGTCGCCACTGCGGTGAATGTGCACTCATTTTTGCCTTTTAGCATCACGTGGCACGTTACATTATTACGAGCTGGTACATGATCTCATCACGAGCCATAATTGGCCAAAGAGCTAGAAAAAGGGTTGAAAGAAAGCACTTTGCTACCTTGCTTAAGCTCCTTTCTCCAGTTTTTACCACTTTTTACCCAGCTATGGGAATCATATAAAATGATAACAGCGGAAAGTTTGACTCAAGCATTAGCAACATCATATTGCGCGCAGTCAAGACATCACCCGCAGTGATAGGTGCGCACATTTGGTTAAGCAGCATTGCGTGATCGAAAGTATGGATGTATTGCTCGAGCGGCAAATGGCATTAGTGCATCTATATCTGATAATGAGGTTGTATACTGCACCACGTGCACCATTTTTCAAATTTCATTTGACGCCAATCATAGAGTTTACTAAAATTTACTACAGGTTACTCTGGCGATCTGCAGTCATTCAGGAACCACGGGAATGATGGGTACAAATATTTACTTTTGGAGCACACGTGTACTCGTTAAACGTTTCTTGACCTTCTGTAATGCTAGAAGCCACCTGTCGTATAAACACTAAAAGTAAATACAGCTGCAAGTCGAGAAGTGCCGTGGGATGCGAGGGAACTACAATCGAAATGCAGCTGTTACATCCAGAGTTTACATAGCATGCTGTCCACAAAAGCCGAATCCCCGGGATTACGTTACCGCGGCGCCGTTCGTAGCACCGCCATCGGTGGGCGCACGAGGCGAATCTGTTCAACACGTCTCTGTCTATTCTACCACCGTTTGTGCGGCTGTCAACCTTGCTTTCAACACGTATGATGCGCGGGAAAAGAAACGAAATTTACGAGCAGCTTCGCCTTATCAAACCAGACAGGCTTTTGTGGACGATGATACGTCATATGAGAGCACGAAGTGCCTACTCCTTGCGCAGGCTGCACGGATAGCGTATTCTTGAAGTAAATCGGACCTGGCAATCGGAGGACCAGGTGATCAGATATAAATGAAACACACACGCACACGTGTGCACATGAAACCGCGGAGGTAGTGAGGAGGGGTGAAATACGGCAAGATGCCAGACGGAAGCGTCCGCAGACATCGGAGGCAATCGTAAGCATGGTGTCCTGTTTATTTAGCCTGACGCCGTAATAAGACGTGTATGCCTGGAACGCCGCTGGGCCTGTAGTATATACGGGAGTAAACAAGAGATTGCTCGGCGAACGAATGAGCCAGACAGCGCTCACGTTGATTGTTTAGTAAGAATCCGAGCGGTGCGAGTGGGCTGCCGGCTGGCCTTGAGCAGAGACCGCCTGAGAATAGCGCGTGCCGGCGAAGCCCTCGGCTCCATCTGGACACGGAGGGAGCAGCGCGTCACACCTTCCTCTTTATAGTTTGTCTTATATATATATTTTTAAAGCCAAGCACGCAACCAACACGAGGATGATTGGTGCTGGCTGGCCCAGTCTCTTGTCGTCATTTGAAGCGAATGTTGAAAACTCCCCGTTTGTGTTTACTCGGACAATCTCTGTAACTGACTAAAACGGCATTGTTTTTACGCGAGATGACAAAAAATCGAAGGCTGTGAAGAGCGACTAGACCAGGAATCAAAGGATGACGAAGTCTTCATTTCGGGTTGATGCTTTAAAACACGGCCCTCATTTTCTAATTTCTGCTATTTAGCGGGAAAGTGCGTGAGACAAAAATTTTATGGGACATTGCCGCCAGCTGCTATAAAATCTGCAGGAAGACGCGCGCCCACAGCCCTTCTCATTTACCGAAGCCCAGATCACAGTTCAGGGAAATGCGTAATGAAGACAAGGATTTAAAAATAGAATAATAACTTATTAAGTAATTAGTAGCGAGTCTAAGTGTGAAGGACTCTGTCCAGGGCTTGATTGTAAGGGGCAGGAGGCGAGCTCGCTGATTCAGGTTCGCCTGCTCCCTCTGCCTGCTCGCGCTGCGCAGCATCAACTGTCAGGAGAAAGGTGTGAGTTGAGGAAGATGCAAGATGCCCCGGTTGTTCTGGACATACTTCTGCAGGGCGGTAAACAACGAGACCAGCACCGCAGTGCTATACAGTGTAACACATATCGCTGAGTACGACGGGAACAAGTTGGTGTGGAAAATGAGTATTGAGTGACACCAGGATATGCTGGCCGCCTGCCGGAAGGAAGAAGTGGTCTAGGGCATGAAGTAGGTGCGAGGCTTCTTTGCAAGGTTGTCGAAATAAAGAACGGGTGCCTGTAGTCGGCACTGGCCCACGCGCCCCCTGGTCAGTCGACTGTGTACATCTCCGCGGTGTGTTTCAAAAGCGTGTGCTGCTGTGAGGCTATCACTGAACTTCAACTATAGTTGAAGTTGAGTGATGACAATACAAGGATTGTGCCTGAGTTTACAAGGAGTCCGATTGGAAGCCACAGTCGTGGCTATTTTGCACAAAGAAATAAATGGGGAAAGGGCTAAAGGGAGCGCTTCCCTTGAACCCTTCCCTTGTTATTCCTTTGTTTGAAATTCTATATCAACATGAATGGACTAGCCCAAGGTTAAAGAGAAGGTTAGTCCAAAAGAGCTGGTCCAGCCTCTGCACCGTCAAAAGGTCCAAGTCGAGTCGGCAGATTGTCTTAACTAGAGAGAGGAAACTGGGGAGGGTTTTTGTCTGGGAGGAAGCGTCAGGTTGGCGCTACACAGTGCATGCGTAACACAAAATGTTTATCGAGGTGCGGTTACCCACCCTTTATGCAAACGTTCGTGCGTAAGTTTGTATATGTATACGTGTATGTTTACACACGCAAAATTAAAAACTTTTGGTGTTTCCCCTCCCTTCCCCCGCTGCCCTTTCCAACAGGCAACGCACTAAAAGAGGGCTGCTTTTTACGTGAACGCATCTGCTCTATCTACTGGAAGAAAGTACATTGCTTAGCGCCTTTAATAATTTGCAGCGCACTTTTTCGCATGTATGTTGAAGGGGAGACATTAAGCGTCTTTTCCGGATGTCTTCAGTTTTAAAACATTTATTTTTTAAGTAACAGTGCTCAGACTCATTATGTAAGCCCGAGCCGCGCCGGTCCCGGACAACCCTTCACGCCGATTACGTTTAAACCGATACCAACTCATTTGTCTGTCGGCCTTCCCGAGTTTGCGCTGCCGAGACGATCACCGGCATTACGGTGGCAACTCGAGAGCGATGGTGTTTGCGGGCTGCAAGTAGAACACGCTATAGTTTACAACGCGAGAACTTGCCGATCGCGAATCGGTTCTGCCGGCATCCGATGAAGGCGGAAATGTTGTAGGCCCGTGTGCTCACATTTGGGTGCACGTTAAAGAACCCCAGGTGGTCAAAATTTCCGGAGCCCTCCACTACGGCGTCTCTCATAATCATATAGTGCTTTTGGGACGTTAAACCCCACATATCAATCAATCAATCAAATCAAATCAATCAATCAATCAATCAATCGGTTCTGCCGGCGATGGATCGGGCCCGTTTCCTCCCGTGTGGACGCACACGTCCGGTCGCCCTCTCCGTAGCAGCCAGGAGACACTTGCCGAAGTGGAGCGCGCGTAAAATTAGCCGCGCGTCGTACCTCGGCGGGCCACTCACTTCCCGCCGGCGCGCGACGAGGCCATGTTTACCGTGCAACTGCTTCGAAAATGCGCTGTCGACTCTGCAGACTGGAAGGCGTTGCTAAACCTCGGAGCAAGGCGCTCTTTAAACTTGGCCAACAGCGATAACAAACTTTCGTGGCGCTCCGAATGCGTTTAGGTTTCAACAACGTCCACATTGCTGGAGTTTTTGTTTAAGTCTAAGAGTGTGCTGAAAAAAAAAAGGAAAGTGGGGGGGGGGGGGGGGGGGGTCATACTAAGAACTCTGAACGCCCAACATTGAACGTTCCTTGGCACAATAACACTCTATGAAAGAGAGCGAGCGATACAATCAATAAATGAAGAGAAATTCGTACACTTACGAAAAAATGAACAGAGCTGTAATATTATATATATATATATATATATATATATATATATATATATATATATATATATATATATATATATATATATATATGAGATATAACAGACAGTAATGCCAAGGAATGTACAGGGGAAGTTATTAACATTAATGGAATGTAAATAAGAAGAAAGAAAAGTGGATGAAAAAATTACCAACTGTAAGCAGGAATCGAACCTACGACCTTCGAATTACGCGTTCGATGCTCTAACCACTGAGCTATTATATATATATATATATATATATATATATATATATATATGAAACGTAGGGCTGAAACGTAGGGATAAATGTTTTCGCGTGTTCGTCATTTTGAACTTTGGAAAACACTGAATGCACTGAAGCTTTCTAAACACACACAAACACACACACACACACACACACACACACATACATATATATATATATATATATATATATATATATATATATATATATATATATATATATATATATATATATATATATATATATATATATATATATGGCCAAAAAGCAAGTGTGTACTTATGGGCTCGTTTTCCCGTGTTTTCATGCAATATTAATGATATCTAACACACAATTATCCCAAGGAATGTATAGGGGAAGATATTAGACCCCATTGTAATGTAAATGTGAAGAAAGAAAACTGGGTGAAAAGATATCTTGCCGTGAGCATGAACTGGCAAGTTAATTTTTCACCCACTTCTTTCTCTTCACATTTACATTAAACTGCAGGTCTAATAACTTCCCCTTTACATTCTTTGGGAAAGTGTCAGCTAGATCTCATATATATATATATATATATATATATATATATATATACATAGAGTAGTTAAATAACCGCACATAAATGAGGCAACTTGTGCCAGGAAACAGTGCCGTTTCTTTTCTGAACTGCCAGCTTGGCTACCTCGACCTGGGTAAGAACCACTCGGGTGCTATCAAAAACGTGTTCTACCGCAGAAGGCATTCATTGGGCGTTTCTTCCAAGACCAAGGACGTGAAAAGAATTGTGCAGAATTTCAAAGAGGTGGACTTGCAAAACCAAGCGCTGCCGCACACTCGCCGATGCCGCCCTCCCGTCGCCCGTAGTTGGCAGGGTTCACGAGACTGAACTGTTGCAAGTCGTGTTTTGAGATGTATTATTTCGTTCCGCGATGAACCTTCAGTTGCTCGCCGCAAGCGTGATTCTGCACAATAACGTGTCTCGCGTGTTCAAGCAAGCGGGTCGACCGCGGCCGGGCGAGCTCGCAATCGATGTTATCTCCAATACTTTCGGAAATCGTTGCGTGTCCCGTCAAAACCCGTGTGGACACCAGCAAGAAAAATTCCGCCGCCGGGTCGGTCCTACCCACGGTCGCGGCCGAAACCGGACCGATCAATCTGCCCGAGCACCCCCGGACTCTCGCCCCGAGAGCTGGGTGCAGTGGTTCCCTAGGGCTGGGGAAGCGGCGCCTCTACATTTAGAGCACAAGTGAACCTTTGCACTCACGTGACATACTTCCGCCAATGACAGATCGCGTTTCCTTCCCCGTTCGCGGCCTCCGCGTCCCCGCGTGCGCTCAGGGCGCTCGCGGTCCTCTCTCTTCCTCCCCCCACCTTGCCTGCCTTCCCCCCGCCGCACTCTTGGACTGTTGTTCTTGTGCGCCTGCAGTTGGGGCCCTGCTGCCATTGAGCAAAAAAAGAAAAAAAATCCTGGAAGATCAGAAAGGCGCTGCCTTAGCTCTGCATTCTAACTGCTGCCATTTGGAAGCTGTACAGAGGGACCGGTGCCACTGCGTGGGTATCTAGGTTATCGTTCGAAAGAGAGCAAACGAGTGAGGGAAAAAAGCGCCGGGTGTCAGGAGCGACTGCGGGAGCAGCCGGCGAGACTTGAAGGCTACGGGGCGTCCCGCTGCAGAGCTCCGGTACTCGAGCCGCCACCCCGGGGACCGAACGCAGCTCTACGCACAAGGCTCTCAGCTGCTGACAACAGGCTTCACCACCGAGCGACAAGGAAGCCAAGAGAAGCTCGCTTCCAGGTAACTGAATTTCGGTGTATGATCTAGCGGATGGCTTGCTTCCCGGCGCCGGTGGTCGGTTTTGTGACAGCCAGATCCGCTATAACATTACCTACAATCGCTGTTTAACATGGAGTCTTTCGAGTGTTGTTGCAGTCTTGAGAAGGAAACGGTCGGTTTGCACTGGTACCACTTGTTGCGAACGATTCCCGTTCAAATGCTTGCATCCACCCGTGTTTTCAACATGAGCCGGCAAACCGGCATATCAATCATTACTTAGTGTTCTGCAAGTGTTCTACATCGTGCAAATAGCAAATGGCTAACGGCAATGCTGAGGTTCATGCGCACAGGCGTGCTCCCATCAGGTACGCTTCTCTCGACTTCGGCAAGCGTGTGTATCGGTGTTACGACTCCCGATTGCAGAAGAAACATCGAGACAAGGACGCACTTGGCGCGGCGTCAGAACGGGTGAAGCCGGTTCCCGCATTGGCCTGGCGCCGATCCACGGCCCAGCCTCTTCCGCTACCGGCGCTGCCGGTGCTCGCCCGCCGGTATACAGTTAACAAGAGCGCACCGCGGGACGCCAGCAAGGCCCTGCGCTTGAACTTGGCGGCCTATTTAAAAGGACGCGGAAGCGACCTTTAGTGCCTCGCCGCCGAGGCCGGCCGCTACTGCAAGGCCCTTGTGCAACGACACTGCAGCTCGGTCGGTCGGAGACGCATGCAGTGTGACTTTCGCTTCAGAAGAAAGTGGTCTCGTAGTCACACCCCGCAAAAGCGGAACCGAGTGGGACGACAGTGGGCCGCCAGTTGCGGTCAGTGGGCGTGTTTCCTGCTTCTCCTCCGTGCGAGAAAGCGCGCACGCGTGAAAAGTAGTTGATATGTGGAACCGAACTCCCCTCTCCGTATTGTCTTCCTGTTGTTGAAGCGGCACACGCTGTGGCTGCACCCGTTGCACTAGATTCGCCACTTTCTATGTGTGCAACGAATATTTATTCAACAGTGACTAATGGCATAGAAAGGTCACATGCCTCACTGAACACTGGGCTGGCCTTCAAGGTATCGAAACTGTAAACACTAACGAATGTAACAGAAAGGTACGCATTTATTTTGCATGTCTGGTTCATAATTTACCAAAAAGAGTGCAGAACAAGAAGAATGGACGCATTCGACAGCGCCGTGGTCTGAGTCCTTTCTTCATCCATTAGCGTTATTTTTTGCTCAGAAAGTAGTATGGCCACATTTTCGCTCGCGTTGTTTTTCGTGATTTCACGGTGCTTTTTCGTATACGAAGGCATGCCTCAAGCTTATAGTTCTGCCGCTGTGGCAGAAAATCAGGTCTAGTCACAGAGTGGAAAAATATGGTCGGGTATTCATTTTGAAGGCTCACATTCAGAAAAAGTTCTGAAAGTTCCTAAAGTTCGTAACAGATATAACGCACCAATGCGATAATAGTGAGCATGCTTATTACCGAGGGCTGCCAATCAATAAGATAAACTTTGAATTTACAGCAGAAACTGTAATATTGGCGCCGTCACGCATTTGTGTTTACGCGCGTAACGACTTGCACTTTATTTAACGGTCGTCTTTAACATTATATATATATATATATATATATATATATATATATATATATATATATATATATATATATATATATATATATATATATATATATATATATATATATATATATATATATATAGATGCGTGTGTGTGTGTTCACATGACGTTTCCAGAGGAAGAGTTAGGGATAAGAGTTAATGGAGAGTACCTAAATATTCTGCGCTTCGAGATAGGTAATAACCGGGGTGCCGAACCACAAGATTTAAGTAACCGAAGGATTAAGAACGGGGTGGAGCAAATTTGGCAAGCACAAATTTGGAAAGTTGACTGGTGGAACATAGGAGAGTCCTTTGTCTGGCACTGGAGGTAATCAGGTATATATATATATATATATATATATATATATATATATATATATATATATATATATATATATATATATATATATATATATATATGCGTTGAAAAACAACAGACGAACGTGCAAAAATCTTCATTACTTCCTACGTTTCGGCAGCAGGGGGTCTGCCTTCGCCATGGCAGGCCCTCTCTGACGAATGACGAAGGCATATATATATATATATATATATATATATATATATATATATATATATATATATATATATATATATATCAGTGTGTGTGTGTGTGTGTGTGTGAGAGAGAGAGAGAGAGAGAGAGAGAGAGAGAGTTTGGATTCCGCATTGTCCCGCAGGAACGCTACCCCAATCTCTAGTTACGCGTAACAACAGCCCAAAGCATCTTGTTCATTTTTGTGGGCCTATATATCAATTCATTTGACACCAATCCCGTTCACCTTGCAATGATACGCGCCAATTATGATTTAAACAGCACTAAAACAATGGTAGCAGGCAAGAACAAAAAAAAAGGGGGTTAGTGGACCTGTATTTACGAGAAAGTTTCTTGATGTTATAACACTTGGAATGGCATACGGGCGTCAATCGTGTTGTTGGGCATATTAGAGAAAGTGCCTGGTAAATAATCAGAATTTACACGACGCAATGAAGTTTTGGCTTTACGTCAATGATGTTTTACAGACGGTCAACGAGCGGGGCTTACAGGCTTCATTTGGAGGTTTAGTAAGGTTTAGTGTATTTGTTTTTTAATCAAATGACCAAACACATAATGTGTTGTGGTACCCCTTCGCAGAATCACTACTTAGAATAAGAGACTCATACGAGGAAGTCGAAGGGAGAAATTGGTGAATTGTGCGTAATACTGGCCATTTTTCTCCTGGTGTACCTTACCATTTCATCAGCAACCCTTCTGTCGTGTGCACTGATCAGATCAGCTTGCCTGCAGCGAACACTTTTCCTGCCTGCATGCAAGAGACGGGCCCCAAGTAACGTGGTGTGCAGGCCCAAGGCTTTAACTTTGAAACAGCCGTTCTCACCGGCGCATGACACGCTTCAATTGCATTCACGTTGGCATAAGTCCTAACTACTTCCCCTTGACAGGCTTTCAACGTAGTTTGCCAAAGCCCACCTAATTACTAGTTCGGTGCTAGTACACAATCTCAGCAGTCGAGTCTAAACCTCGGATAATGCCACTGCTGCTGTGGTAAACTGATCACGCATTCGCAGCTATGGGGCGCGGACTTTTAGAGGGAAAGCTGTTTTGCGATCACAAGTCGGGTCACGCGCAGTTATCCACCGCCACCGCCGCCAGTGTCCGTAACCACATCGCGCCGAATTAGAAAAAAACCCTTTTACACTGGGTTCCAGCTCAGTATTCCACACTGAGCTACCCCGGTGCTTGTAACATTTTGGCAACCTTGCCTTACGCAGGCTTGATATCGGGAAAGCAATCGCGGTAATACAGCTTTCAAAGCGTTTTAAAACAACGAAAGAACAACCAGTCGTCGCACAATGCGAATAGGGTAACGAGTGGGCCGTCCAATGCTCCAACCCATTACAAATAATTGTTCTTGTTCCCCTAGTAACTGTGGCGCATACCCAATTCATCCATAATTCCTCATCGTCGTCAGCCACTGCATGAGCAATTAGCACTAAATTCCTTGCAAGTGTTTAGCGGATACCACGCTTCTCATAAGAATGGCGAAAAATAGCCTATAGCGAATGCCAGCCTACTACCCAAAAATTATTATTATAGCCCTACTGGTTATCAAGCAAGTGTGCTTGCAGTAGTTACGCAATGAGTGTTTTGAAAATGCTCTAAAAGGCCGCTCTTCTATAGCTTTCGCTGTGACTGCGTTGCGCCTTGCGCACAGGCCTGGCGTTTTTTTTTTTTTTTTAATCGTTCACAACGCAGTTAGTTCGCCCGCATATCATGCGAGTTGGGGTTGCCAAAATGAAAACGCAGGACAAATAAGCGACAGTCATAGAAACCATGTTCAGCAACGTCCTCGTTTGTCTCCCCTTTGTCTCGTATTTTCAGCTCCGGTGCATGGTGTGATCTCCGCTTCCGCCGTCTGAAGTTGAAAACATAGAAAATAAATCTTGTGTGAGGAACTGGCACAAAAAAGTAGCGCAGCTTTTATTAGTAAGTCATGCTGGGCTGGATCACAGCAGAGCTGGTGAGCACGTTTCAGCTTCTCTTGTTGACCATCTGTACACAATGCTTTGCTTGGGCATTGATTGGGCACGTGCCAGTTGGTGATGACGATAGGTTTTGTTCTACGACATCAGCAAACCTTGACCATAACAGCTGCTCAGCCGTTTCACGCAACTAAAAGTAGGACGAAAAACTTAATTAAGCTCTGAGAGTCTATTGAGACTCGTACAGATGGCCTGAGGGGAGGCGTTCTGCAGAGCCATCCACTTAGAGGTTCCCATTTTCTGTCTATACGAGGGCCACCCCAGTGGCCTATGTAGCACCTGAGAGCTCTTTAGTAGAAGTGAGGGCTCCTAAAGGTCTTTTTACCGCATCACTCGGGCTAGCCGAAATATTTGGTTCACATTTATTACAATTCATATAAACATCCTGGAAGAAATCTACAGGGGATCAACTGCTACCATAGTGCTTCATAAAGAAAGCAACAGAATACCAATCAAGAAGGGTGTAACGCAGGGGGACATAATCTCTCCAATGCTATTTACCGCGTGCTTACAGGAGGTTTTCAGAAGCCTAGAATGGGAACAGTTAGGGATAAGAGTTAATGGAGAGTACCTTAGTAACCTGCGCTTCGCCGATGACATTGCATTGCTGAGTAACTCAGGGGACGAATTGCAACTCATGATTACGGAGTTATACAAGGAGAGCAGAAAGGTGGGTCTTAAAATGAATCTGCAGAAAACAAAAGTAATGTACAACAACCTCGGAAAAGAGCAGCGCTTCGAGATAGGTAATAGTGCACTTCAAGTTGTAAAAGACTATGTCTACTTAGGGCAGGTAATAACCGCAGAGCCGAACCACGAGATTGAAGTAACTAGAAGAATAAGAATGGGGTGGAGCACATTTGGCAAGCCCTCTCAAATTATGACAGGTAGATTGCCACTATCTCTTAGGAGAAAGGTATATAACAGCTGCATCTTGCCGGTACTTAGCTACGGAGCAGAAACCTGGAGACTTACAAAGAAGGTTCAGCTTCAATTGAGGACGACGCAGCGAGCAATGGAAAGAAAAATGGTAGGTGTAACCTTAAGAGACAAGAAGAGAGCAGAGTGGATTAGGGAACAAACGGGGGTTAAGGATATCATAGCTGAAATCAAGAAGAGAAAATGAACATGGGCCGGGCATGTAGCGCGTAGACAGGATAACCTCTGGTCATTAAGGGTAACTAACTGGATTCCCAGGAGGAGGAACTCATGCATACGCATGCATACGGAGAGGCAGTGAGCAAGGTGGATTCCCAGAGAAGGCAAGCGGGTTAGGGGGAGACAGAAGGTTAAATGGGCAGATGAGATTAAGAAGTTTGCGGGTATAAATTGGCAGCAGCAAGCACACGACCAGGTTAACTGGCGGAACGTGGGAGAGGCCTTTGTCCTGCAGTGGACGTAGTCAGGCTGATGATGATGATAATGATAATGATGATTACGATTTGGATCTACGAATCCGCATGTAATATACGCCGACTTGTGTGAACATATCGGGAAAGAATCTGTCCGAATTTGGCTACAAATTGTGGCTTGTTCCATTGATAGATCTTTATTAGGAGCTGTGTATTTCCCTCGATATAGCTTTTTCGAAAAATCGAGTGAACTCGTAAAGTGTGGCTCGGCTCAGAAATATACCAGTTCAGAGGTTGATGCCCACCTCTCCCGGCTGATCTAGCCGCTTTGCGATGAGATTCCCACACTTACTCCGTGATCCACACTTATTCCACACACTTATTCCATGATCGCATGTTTGCAGATGGTTCACTAGAGATTCTGATCTGCTATCCTGCGTCATCCCTAGCATAGTCAGTGACGGCACACTTCAAATTCCAATCGTTTTCGGTTTTCTTGTTTTTCTTGTTATTCTTGTTATTCAAGCTTTCTGCATATCGGTAAACATTCGCGTATTACATTTGTTTGAGTGTCAGTGACTAGACACGCTTTGTCACGATGTTGTGTTATTTTCTGTGTATTCCATGTTATTGATGACCGCCCTATTACTCTTTGAAGTTTGTACCCCCCTTACTCAATGCTCTCATTGAGCTTGTAAGGTATCATAAATAAATAAGTAAATAAATAAATAAATAAATAAATAAATAAATAAATAAATAAATAAATAAATAAATAAATAAATAAATAAATAAATAGAGCGTGAGGGCAAACGCCATGGTGGCCTCCACTGCATCAAGAGGAAATGACTATTTTATAGATTCCGCGGTTCGAATGGCATCATCACGGGCCACCATACATATATCTGTATTTTTTAGGGCACTGTCTAACCTCGTTGGCATGGATTATCTCCGGGAGCTGACCCATGCCGCCCCAATCGCGCTGGCATCTGCCAACCACGGTCGATCAACGCACGTTTTGCAGGGCGGCTGGAGCTCGTATCGACTTTCGGCTGGCCCGACTCACTAAAGCGTTTGCATGAAAACAGCTGCCGGTTTTTGGCCCGATATATCGAATCGACCCGACTCGGCTGTCCTGAGAGCTTGATTCTTCGCTCGTTCTGCCTCTTGTTGACACTTTTGTTTCAGCATTCATCTCCACATGCGCGAGCAACCTATCGCACTGTCCTTGCTCCATTTTCTGAAATACGTAGTTGTGTCGCGTCAAGTGCAACTCCGAAGCCTACTCTGATGGCAGAGGAAACGCACGTCGTCTGTTTCGAGACGATGATTTATTACTGAGTGACTGGGGCTTTTACGAAATAATTTTGGCCTAACCACATTTCATAGAGTATTGCACGTAACAGCTTCTTTGTTCGCACGTTTGGCTTTCGTTAAAAAAAATAAACTACTATTTGTATCGCGCGTGCATCATCCGTACTCGTTTTCGACTGATGCAGTGGATTGTGGCACCTATAAAGCAACAGGTGGTGGTACGACTAAAGAGACGCCCCACGTCGCCCCGATAAAGTTTGCTTTGTACGCTGCCTATTGCGTTAGTCCTAAATAATAATAAAGTCCGACTCTCCCGGCTTGATGTCCCTCTCTGCCGCATGCGGTAGACGCATCATGCATGCCGCGACGAAGCGTATGCGGTGTATAAGCGCTCCGTTTCATAATATGGCAGCATCGCATTCTTATAGGCGTCGCCGTTCACTGCGCGCACGGCAGTCGCTTCCCACTCGTGTGCACGCAGGCGCGTTGCGTTCCTTCCGGCATCAGAGGGGCTGTATCATGCTGCCTCTCTGCATAGACAGACCTCCGTGCACTATAACTGCCACCCCGTACGGCGCGCGTCTCTTTGGGAATCAGTAGACCCTGCAGTCCTGCATTCAACCGGAACGCTTATCGTGCGAGACCGTAATGAATTGTGAGGAGTGGGGGAGAGGTGTATGTATTAGTTGCACAGTTGATGCAAATGAACCAGGGGGGCAGCGTTTGTGTGGACCTTTGTGTGCGTCTAGTCGACAGGCGTCAAGCTTTGTCGAATGTAGCGCACGACACCTGCTGTGCGGCCAATATTTCAGTATATCAGCCATTTCCCAAAGGCTTCATATGTCAGTAAACCCTCACTGGTCTGTTTCATTCTCGTTATCTTGATGTCAGCGTCCTTTCGAATGCCTGGAACATTGCTCTTTTGGCAACACGATGCCAGAATAAACGGTCATGATCGACTAGTCACTAATGTATGACAAACACAAATATTGCGTGATTTCTGATGTCACGCGTGAAATGTCCATTACATTCATCTCCAAACAACGTGCCACTTTGAATGCGTATTCAGAAAGCCATGACTCACCGGGGCCATATTACTTACTTCACCGGTCTGCGAGCTGTCTTTGGCCACACCCCGGGCATTGCATGAAGTGATTACGTGCTCAAGTGTAATAAACAAACGACTGACAAAACGCGCTTGGTTTGGAATAGCGTACAGGCGTTCATCTTGAAGGCAGAGGTTTCATCAGAAGCGCGCCACGGCTATGAAGCATTTAACGATGGATTAGTAAGACGGGTGGAGGACCGCACCGAGACTAATGGATGACCTTAGAAAAACGTGAGCGTGGGCAGGTTATTTACAGAGTTCGTGGTGCAGAAACAAAAAGGCTTTGTATAACTTTAAATGCCAAAAAAGGTTAAAAATACGTCAATGCATACATCCTATTTCAATCGCCCCTGTAGCTGTAAGATTTTAAAATCGGCATGACTGCAAAGTTCACAAACTTTGAAAGTTGCATTGTAAAATGAACGATATACATTCGGGTTCGATAAACACACGTGCCTGCAGCGTATAAGTGGCGTTCCTAATAATACTTCGCAAAAAAAAGGAAGTCGTGTTTACTGAGTTTAGTTCGGTGGTACAGCGGCTAGTTGAATATCTATAGAGACAAGCTCTCTGGCTGTTCGATGCCGAATAAGGGTCAAAGGAAACGACTGCAGTCTGAATTTGTAAGACCATCAGCCCGTATTTGGCCATTATACATCTCTATACGAACGCCACTGTTACAAAGCACTTATCGAGAGGGAGCATACAGTGGAAGCGAGCAAACGAACGACTTGAAATGGATCATTTCTTTCCCGAATGCATTAGGAAAAGAACAGAGGAAGTAAAATGCCTCTCGCGGAGTAATACAACCGCCATTAGGATCTGTTTTTTCTTTCTTTTTTTTTCTTTGAGCGTTTCGCTTTCTTTTGTGTCTCGTTTATTTCTCCTTACGGTACGAGAGCTTTCAGTTGGCCGCCAGCCAGGCTCTGCTTCCAGGGAAGCCATGTAGAGAGGAGCACTCGGCGTCATGCATGCACCCCGAGACCGCTATGCAAAACGGTGTACGCATGAGCGAGACGCTTGTCGCCGTGGAGTGACGCCGGAGCCGACGCTTGGGCCGTCACGTTTAGCGACTGGAATGAAGGCAAAACTACGTGACGACCACGGCGTACTACGCGCACCTCCGTCTATTATCAATTCAGCAGATATGACGTTAATCGACAAGTCGTTGTGACATGAGCATTTTGTCGAAACTGGCAAGGAGATTTTAGGCACGAGTTTTCTGCTTTTGCATTATTACCCGTTAGTGTTTGCTATAGGCTCTGATGAAAATTGCTGTGGCCGAATTCACACAGCTTTCTCTTTTGTAAGTCGTAACTTGTCATTGGCGCTGCACTATATAGGCTATGATCTGTGGACCAACGGATGATTGGCTGAAATATTTTCTTACGAAGAATTTTACCCTATGAAGTTTTTTTTTTTTTGTTAATGTGTGTCCAGTCCATTTTATCTCGCCGTGGGTTGACAGCTCGTTGAACAGCGAGTCATGTGTAAATATCCGCGCTTCGTGTTTTTGTCTGCAATGACTATGATGCTACCCTTGCAATGATTAGCTCGCAAGAGTTCACCAATAGAAAAGCTTTTAACGAAAATGGTGCATCGAGTGCCCAGTACTCTGGCGAACTGAGGACGCCCATGTGTCCTCAGTTCGCCCGTTTTTTTTATATATAGCTCAAGAGGAGGATTGACCATAAA
Source organism: Rhipicephalus microplus (assembly GCF_043290135.1). Classification (NCBI taxonomy): domain Eukaryota; kingdom Metazoa; phylum Arthropoda; class Arachnida; order Ixodida; family Ixodidae; genus Rhipicephalus; species Rhipicephalus microplus. Next base: position 77,192,739 of record NC_134710.1, read on the forward strand.
GCTCTGTTTTTCTTCCAATGTGGGCTCGCTAGAAGTCATTAAAAACATCAAGCACTGGATATCTGCAAAAATAAAATAGTAAGATTTCAAAACATTTCTTTGTCATCCTTTTGAAGAACCCGGGCCCGCATTCACGAACAGCCATTGCGCAAGAACGGTTCGTAAAATAAAATTTAGTCGGTACATGATGTCGGGTACACCACTAGCAAAGGCGGCCGGCAAGGAGCACTTACGAAAAAATAAATGTGAATTTGTCTCCGGTACAAATTTTAGCTATATACGTAGATAGTTTGGGATGAAACGTATCGATGTTGAATACAACAATTGCAGGTTCCTATTTCGTTCTCTGTTCCCAGCCGTGCATGCATCCAGATGCCAGGTGGCTTGAATCATTCAGAAATCGCGAAACCCTCACCACCAGCTATCGAGTTTTTATTTTATAATAAAAACTCACGGCTATCTTTGACCAAACAAAACTAATCATATTAAAATTGTGGAATCACTCGTGAACATAGCAGCCACATTTATTGCAGCAGATTATTCCCGCTTCTCTAGCGTATCTGCCCTCAAATCTCCGCTAAAACTTTCTACCCTTCCTCTTCGTCATCATTTTCACGGAGTCTGTTGCTCAACGCCACGTGACAACCACCTTTCTAGCCATGCAGTCTATTGAGGTGATAGCACAATTCATCTATATGCTATGGTTCCGTCACGTACCCACACCACCTCATTTCGGCAGTCCTCCTTCTTGCGGACCTTCGGAGACTTTCCAAACGAAGCAGCCGTCATCCGCGAATTCACGCGCTTCAAAAAGACCATCCTCGAAGCAGACTGAATTGTATGTACTAATACACGCCTTCATCGATATACCAACATATTCATGTCGCCCATCCCTCATGTAAAGTTCCACGTGGGACCTTTAAGGATATATTAAATAAATAAATAAATAAATAAATAAATAAATAAATTGTAATGACGAAGTGCCAGAATTCGTGCGCCCGATTGTTGCGACGAAGGAAAGACGTAATTTTGTGGTGACATTGCAAGTACCAAGCTCAAGTAAGGAGTTCGCGGGATTTGGCCTTCACGGCTTGGCGACAGACCCCGCTCGGGAGTTTTCGTGACCATAGTAGCTCGTCGGATCAACAACCTCGCAATAATGCTGCCCGAAAAGTAATGGACGGTCACGCGAGCCGAACTTCCCAGAGCTTGGTCTCATTAACCCTCGCGAAAATGAAAATAATGACTCAACGCGGAGCTATTTTTACACGACACCGCTCTATTTGGAGCCGTGCTCGAGGGCGCGCGGCAATTAGGGCGGCCGCATTAGGGTGCAACATGGGGGAAAGGACACGGACATCCCGACCCTCATCGATCGAAGCCTACTTAATGCACCGATGAGCACACGCCCGTTTTGACGACAACCACGGGTGGAGCAGAAGCCCGAAGGCACTGCTCATTCATATTTGAAGCCCCGCACAATGACCACCGATCCGCACGCCGACGAAAGGGTCGCTCCCAGCTAGAAAAGTTGCAAGGCTTCATATCGAGACAAGGAGAAAGAAAGGAAAAAAGAGCCTAGACGAGTGGCCTCGTCCGCGGAGCCCGCTCGGGGCCACAACTGAGAGGCGAGTGACAGGCCCGCGACACTATCCGCCCTCGTCCCATCAAGTGCGCCTTTTGTGTACCTCTACTCTACTGCGACGGGCCGACTCCCCGTCGCCGTTGATTCCCCAGAAGCTCCCTAGGGATACGTATGGGGCAGACATTCCCCATACATGTGCCTAGGACGGTTTGCTGCCGTACGCGTAGTTTTCTTTTTGCGGAAGTGGTTGCGACAAAGCGGAGAATGGTGCAATATACAGTTGTCTTTTGTGACACGTTTGACAATCCACCTTTCTTATCCACGGTGAAAACGCGGTCATTTGTGTGATGGCTAGTAACCTTTAACGTTTAGTGCAATGCCGAGTTCAACGCTGAGTTTAAAGCTGAATGTAAGATCTGCACTAGTTGAAAAATCAGTCGTAATTCTAGTTACCTAGTACGTACCGAGGAAAATATCTGACGCAAGAGCTTGACAGCCATAGCTGATTTACTTTATTTGATTGCTTTCTCACGTCTACTTTCGCAGTTGGCGTCATGTTTAGGTGCCGTTAAAACCGCAGAAAAAAATATTTTTTTTAATATTACCTTTTTGGTCTTACCTTCTACAGGTTTAGTGCGCCAGCCATCTGAGAAAGCGAAATGGCTCGACACTTTTTACTGTGTACTTGGTATAGTACGTTTCGTCATGGACCTTTCACTTCGCCTCCTGGCTTACAGCAGGAGACAGTGAGGAGACAATCTCAATGAGGACACAAAAAGGGAAAGATTAGTGGAAGGACACAGTCTTCAATGAGGTTTTCCTGTTGTCTGAATGACTGTGGTGGAGGCGCACGCGTCATGATCCGAAGCTGTCGTGAGCATTCGATAATTAAAAGGCGACGGCACGAGGCCTGTTGCACGGTCCACGCCCGAGGCCCGCCTGACATTTACCTAGAACCTCGAGTTTTTCTGAGAAACTGTGAGGTCACTTCTCGTGATATTTCCCCGTATGCTATCCTTTGATGGACCACGAATCTGCAGCTTATCGTCGGCAATGCGTCGTCTCTTTGTTTTGCACCCGAATGAACTTGATGGCTGCATGGTTGCCGAATGGACGCCGATGACCTGTCATGCATTTTGAGGATCGGAAAAGTTCTGAGTAAATCATATTCCAGGGACACTCATTACTTGAATTAATAAGCTGAGCTGGCATATTACGCTGGAACTACGCGTAGCCCATATCAGTAAAGGCCTTACCGTGAAAGAACCCTTGGTAATTCACAAGGGACACCATATACCAAAACGCGCCAGCATTAGATGGATTACCACACGAGACTTAACAGGAGGGCTTGGGTTTTTTTTTTTTTTTTTTGAAATCCTTGCTCAGAAGTTACAGGGTACGTTAAAAAAGAAAAAGAAAGAAAAGATTAGATTATGATGGAACGAAAAAAAATATGGCGGAACATTGCAACTTTGATATACTTTGTGCGTGAAAATTACCGATCTTATCTGGGATACATGACGTGACACTGATATCATTCGATATCGCAAATGCTAAATAAGAAAAAAGAAAAACAAAGACTGACGTTTTTTTTTGGCTGCATCATAAACCATTTATATATTGTTAATCAAATGAAAACAGACCTTCGGGAAAGCACCTTATTCATCGTAACTAATAACCGACCATTACTCATACAAAGTGTATCAACCTTTCACTTGACCACCTCCAATTATTCCTAAGATATATCCGTTGAACAAAATCACTGTCATGAAATAGATGCGCTGTAAATTACCATTGAACCTAATTTATAAAGATAAAAGATATTAAGTAGAGGTCGCATTTCTAGGCTATAAAAAGAGCGTTTTAGGCACTAACAACAAGCACGCAAAACAACATTTTAGGCATCTACAATAGGCAGGCAAAACACGTTTTAGGCCCCTGCTGTCGTAAAGGAAGGCCCCATTTATTTTTTCATAATTGGAAGCAATTACAAACCAAATACTTGCGTGGCAGGTATCAACGACAGGACGACTAAAAATCGTTATTGCTTATGATGGCATAAGAGCGCCAACAATTGAAAAAAAAAAAAGATACTTCCAAGGACGTTCGAGCTTCACCTCCAATTTGTTCGCGTCGCCTTCTCAATCACTTATCCGTGGACCCCTTCGCAGTGGACAAGGAAAGGAATGTATGCGCCCGAGAGAATGCTTATACTGCAAGTACAGTGGTGGAGTGCCCATTACGACAGAAGTCTTCATTTTGCGAGTTGGCAAGGTATGCGCACTGCGCGTTCGTCTAAGGCAACACCGTTGCTGTTGAGGCTTTGATTTCATTTTAGTTATGAATGTGCGTTTTGTATTTGATGGGCCTTCAAGCAGACCCCTCTTTTGCGCAATTCACTTGTTTTAAAGTCTGGTGTGATTCAGCCCTCCTGCCACGCAATTTTACATGACACTCCTTGAACTAATAGCATTAATACAGCTTTTTTTTCTGAACAAATTCAGAGCACAAGTGTGGCTGCCGTAAAAAAAGTCCTCGATTCCATTCCCACTCCAAGCATTATATATATATATATATATATATATATATATATATATATATATATATATATATATATATATATATATATATAATGCTTGGAGTGGGAATGGAATCGAGGACTTTTTTTACGGCGTTGCGCATACCCAACGCGGACACCCATCAAGAGGGTTTATTTTCCGCATATATATATATATATATATATATATATATATATATATATATATATATATATATATATATATATATATATATATATATATATATATATATATATATATATACGTGTGTGTGTGTGTGTCGATGAGGCAGGTCAGTGGATTGCAAAAAGCGCAGCAATGCTTTTGAAGATAAATGTGCGCTGAACTTTATATCAGTGATTAAAATTGGTCGTTCGCTTTATAACGGTCCCTCTTTTTTAGCTCACTTGTCTATCTCACCCTATTACGTGCAGAACATTATAAATAATTGGTTCGTATTAGGGAGCATCTTATACTACAGCCAGGCGAGCTGCCTCCCTCCCCCCCCCCCCCCGAAGTACTGTAATTTGCACACCGCATGGGAGAGGCACCCTTCGACGTGTACCTGCTCATTGCGCATACCCAACGCGGACACCCATCAAGAGGGTTTATTTTCCGCCTTATAGCTGGTGCTAAAAGTAGGGGGTGGGTGGGACGTAGTTCTGCATATCGACGCATAAAGTGATTTGCCATTCGACTAACTGCAAAAGTTGTGTACAATACAGTCGTTTAGTGTAAACAGACCATTTTCATCCCAGTTTTTAACGATGGAGTAATACGCTGACGGTCCCAAGAGTAATGAATCGTTTACGCTTCGTATATACTGTTGGAGTTATTAGCGCATCTTAGCTTCACACAATAGACTTAGGTCAACGCTCTCAATGAAGGCAACCTGAGTAACGCCTTGTTCAGTGTTGCGGGAAGACACATAGACCGCCCGCATTTTCAGTCAGTTCCGTTCTATATAAATATCCCGGTGCGCGCTGAGAAAAAAAAAAGCCTGCGGGAGTGACGGAGGTTGCGAGGATATTTATACGAGAACCACGCCTCACGCTTGCAGCGCCGCTTGCGACGAAGTCGAGACGACGCCACGCGTGATGCGAATTTTAATGCGCAGACGTGGGTTTTGCGCCCATTTCGGACACCCCCGAGGCTGATAGCGAGCAGCGATTTGTGCAGACACCTGATGAGGAACAGGCACGAACGAAGCCTACACACTTATACGAGCTATGCAGCCTCGCGTAGATTCATGCGCCGATGATGTATGCGCTGTTGACTGTGACCCCGTCGACCTGTACAACGGGTTCATTGCTGCATTTCCCGTTCACGGTGGCGGATCGGAGCTCTTCGCGGTGAATTGCTCCATGAGCAGCGATGCTCGAGCGTCACTCGACCCAGGCGTGGGTTACTGAAGCGAGCTCGGGTCGATTCACTCGTGGAACCGAACTGCCGTTGGTGATCAATCGAAGATGAAAAAGCATGAATCGCGCACTACTGGCGCGATTTGCGGTTTTGTCTTCGTCGTAATGCTGTAACCACGCCTCGTGATGTGAGGAATAGACTACCCCAGCTTGCATCATTAGTTGGACAAATGAACTGAGGGTCGTGGTTGCTTGATTGTTCACTGGCATGAAATCAGTAGTACCTGGTTATAACCGTTGGCTATTTAATGTGACCGTAATGGGCCATCATCCACAACCGCTATTATGATCCACACTCGTACATGTGCATTAACGTGTAGTGTAAAACAAGGGATGAAAAAGAAGACGCAAGATTCTTCGGTCCCTGTGTTTGAATAGTTTGCCACCCGGTTCTTGGCCGATCCCCCTTTGTGGGTGTGCGCCAGAGTACCAAGGATCATCATCATCATCATCATCATCATCATCATCATCATCAGTTTGAACTTTTAAGGGGAATGCTCCACAGACTGCCACAAAATAATATTTTACTAAATTATAGCGCATGTTTTTTGTAAAGCTCACTATTTCTCTCCTCACGTAGTATAAACAGCAGTGTCTGTTCTCTCTCACGACAGATCGTTCTCTCAAAGCGAATGAGATATAGTTCCATTTCTCAGCCGTGCAAGTATCAGGCAAAGAGAATAACGGCATTGTACATGGACCAATGCGTGAATGGGATATTCTGTGTTTTTATACCTTGACTTAAAAAGTGACGAAAATTGCATGTATGATATAATACGATGAGAAGGCTGTGGAGCTTTCGTATGGGAGTGTCGATAGTAGTCCTTTCATAAGGAAAAAGGCATGTATTCGCAAAGTGTTCCTAAACTAGAAATGTTAATACCTCAGAGAAAACTCTAGTCAATCTGGATGCCGCACATCACAATCCACGGAGTACTCATTGATTGATTGATATGTGGGGTTTAACGTCCCAAAACCACCATATGATAGACGCTCTAGTGGAGGGCTCCAGAAATCCATACCACCTGGTGTTCTTTAACGTTCGCCCAAATCTGAGCCCACGGGCCTACAGCATTTTCGCCTCCATCGAAAATGCAGCCGGGATTCGATCCCTGAACAAGCCATAAGGTCTACCAAAGGCACTTACGAACCAAGAGCTTTGTGAATTTGACGCCAGAACCGCCGATCGACGGGAGCTGTCCTTAATGCGCATCAATGCAAACACGGGACCGCATACATGCAGGGAGCAACACATAGCGTATACTTTAATGCACGCCGCCAAGAGTGACAGGTCAACAACACGCCTTTCGGGGCATCGCCAGCTTTCTTCCTGCGTAGCGCTATCGCGATTCGGCAGGGCACGGCGAACTCCCACTCAGGTCCCCAGCACAAGGCAGCGCCCGCCACCGCACCAATTAATCTTGCGTCCCCCACCCACGTAGGAAGCGCGCGCCCTACTCTTAGCGGGCCATTGAGATGCGGCCGCTGTCGCCGCTCTTTTGTCACACGACCCGAGCGACAAGACGCGCTGAGCCACGATGGGAGGACCGAACTCACGCCGGGCCCCGAAGCATGCGGCAACAGCAAGGGCAACGCGCCGCGTTCAGCCGACCTTCGTCGAGGAAGGCTGCACGGGGTGTTCAGACGCGCGCATCCTCTTCGTTGGGGCGTTTGTGTGGCCGCTATGTGTCAGCCTATAGCAAAGCAGCGGCTGTCATCGCAAGTCACAGCTGTACAGAAGTAAAACACGCTCGACAGCATGCGCTACAGGTTGGGAGCCGGTGTAAGCACGCTTTACAGCGCGCGCCGTATGAATGAACGCCGGAGGTTGCTGGGGCCACAGTCATCGCAGGTGGGCCCTGTTGCGTGATTATAGCTGCGCGCTCTTGAATTTGTTCGCCTGTGTTTGAGTGCGTGTGTTTTCGTGTTTGTACGTGCCATCTGAGCATAGACAATCTACGCAAGTGGAAATAACGAAATATGAGTGGGCCAAATATAAAACTGGACCAGTGTAATGGTATAGAGTAATTAATTTAGCATTGGTGTATGAGCTCAGGTATACAGTATACACTGTGGGCATTGTTATGATCCCCTGGAACAGTAGGCGCAAAAGCAACTACCTGCAAGTGTTCCTCGCCATTGGCCGGATGTCTTCGCGATACTCCCAGTTTGACGATTGTTTGCAATTCCTGATAGTTTTGCGGTGAAGTTATGAGTGGAATTCGCAAATAACTTTGCTCATAAGCACTTTATGCTGTAGGCCGGGTACCGGCGATAACAATCTCTCCAACGTCACTATTGGCTGGCACCAGCTCTTACGAGAAATTCTATATAGGGTAAAATAAATGTTTTGGTGAACACCAGCATAGAATAATTATTCGAGCTACCCATAGTTTATTTGATCTGCGCCTGAATAAAAAGCAGAATTACATGACAATAGATTCTTTAACGACTTCGGATTTCTAATTACAGGTCACATTGGCAGTAAGATTAAAAACAAGAATAGTTTACTAAACTGAAGATTTCAGGAAATGTAGTTGCACAATGAATAAGACAGCTCAGACTATCTATACCAGGCCAGTCACGAGAGCGTGTGACCCCTGGGTCCGTAATTACAGACGCCAGTGTTGGTCGTAAGAGCATGCACCGGCCAGTAATGATAGCGAATATGTTATTGGCGAGGAAGTCATAAGCCTATTTAAAAGAACTTTTTGTTGAGCGATTTGGTGTACGTTTATAGTCGATCTTAAGGCACGAAGTGACGGGGCCTTAACGCGCTCTATCACTGCGGTCCATGGAATTGCATTCACGAAGCATATCATAGCTAGAGCGGTTAGCAATTGTGTGCGCCGTCAACCGAAGAAGAAGAAATTTGAATAATGAAATTCAGCCTGCGGTAGAATCGTCCGAGGTGCTGTGGTCCCTATAGTTCATGTTGCCGTCCTGAGCCGTTATATTAGTCCTTCTTCACAGATGACGCACATCTTCAGGGACAGAGCTTTACAGGGGGAAACTTTGCACACTACCCTATTCTCTTATAGTCAGCCAAGTTCACGAATGCTTGTTCGTTTGAAATCGAAACGATCAGCAGCCCAACATGTGAGAACTGTAGCTGCGCGAAGACAATATCTCATCTTCTCTGTGAGTGTCCTCGCTTCAGTGCGCCAAGAAAAACACTTTTAAAAGTTCTAGATAGACTTGACGATCGCCTATTGTCGAAGGTAAGAAGGACACTGGCCGAGACCGTCTTCTGCATGCAAGGCATTGAGAGCGAGAGCATTGTTGCGCTTCTTGCGGGCAACTGGTCTCAGAGACGGACGGAGGAGTGTCGTTTATCTTATTACTGTTCGTCTTTTTTTCCTTCTTCGTTTCATTTTTATTACGTACTCCTCTTGCCCCTTTTCCCAGCACAGGGTATCCAGCTGGTCGAGAACTGGCTAAGCTCCCAGTCCTTCCTTTCCTCCTCCTCTTCCAGTGGTGAGCGCCGGTGGTTATCGAAGCCTAGTTAGCCAGTTTATGCAGACTACTCCATGAATGCATGGATAGGCACATCACTGGTACTCAGTCTTGTTCGTCGGATTTGTGACGTCGGCATCTGGATGCACTCACAAAATTCACTTGCTTAAGTGATGTTCCTAAATGCATGTGCTAAACAATCACAGTATAGAGAACAGTACAGGTGGACGACTATTCACAAATTGAGCTTTACATAAACAATACTGGCTGTTAATCTTGATCCCTGGCCCATGCATACTCACAAAACTTTTTTGCGCTAGAAGTGATCGTGTGACAACCACTGTCTCTCATTCGTAACTTTGCAACACTGCACAGAATACTAAAGTGTGCTTCAGGCCAATGACGAACAGCTCTCACGAAAATATATATGAATACGGCTGCCCCCCCCCCCCTGCCGTGGTGGTCTAATGCCTTTGTTGGTACTCGGCTGCTGACCCGCAGCTCGCGGAATCGAATCCCGGCTGCGGCGGTTGCATCTTCGACGGAGACGAAAATGCTGTAGGCACGTGTGCACAGATTTGGGTGCACGACAAGCAACCCCAGGTGGTTGAAATTTTCGGATGCGTCCTCTACGGCGTCTCTTATAGTCATATGGTGGTTTTGGGACGTTAAATCCCACACATCAATCATCAAATCGAATACAGCTGCCCTGGTATTTGCAACGTTTTTTTGTGTTATCTGGTTTTTTTTTTAAGTGACGTCTAGTGCATTTTAAGAAGAAACCTGTATCTGTTACCGAGGACAAAGACACCAAAATAGGAGAGTGACGAATAAGTGGGAACGTGGTATCTCGATATTACACATATTTCGACTTGATTGAACACTTATATGGCGTCAAGAGAGAGGAGTGGAAATTCACCTTGAATATTGTGACATGCCAGAGGTACTCAGCAAACAAAAAAATAAGAATATTGAAAAGCAGCATAGGTTAATAAGAAAATATCTCGGTTGGTTACGTTACGCTAGGGGAGTGGGAAAGGGGTAGAAATAGCTATTAATAATATCATGTAGGTTTTACGTCCGTAAACCACTATATGATTATGGGGGACGCCGTAGCGGAGGGCTATGGAAATTTCGACCATCTGGTGTTCTTCAGCGTGTGCACTGACATTGGACAATACACGGGCATCTATACGTATCGCCTCAACAGAAAAACGACCCCAGCTGCAGGTATCAAACCCGTGACCTTCAGGTTAGCAGCAAAGCAACGTAGCCACAGTTCCACCTTAGCAGGTGGGTTTGGGCATGTGGTGCGGTCTTTCTCCGTACGCATGTTCTTTGCGCTTTGCGAGCAGTATGAATAAATAGAGATGAAGCAAACGAATGTGAGGGAGGTTAGCGATAAATATTTAGCCCTTCACTCGGGCTGGGATAGAAAACTAGACAAATGAATGAAACAGAGAGGGAGAAATAGAGCGCGGGAACGCAATAATTGCTGTTTACTACACAGAATAAATCTTGCCAGTGCGATAGTTTTGTTTATACTATCGTTTGTTGGTCGTCTGTAATGAGGCATTCGCGGTCTTTTGCTCCGACCGCTGATATCTCTGACGGTGGAACATGTTTTGCCCGACCGCATACTCGATACAGAGTTCAGACACAAAAGCTCGGGACTTACCTTGCGTATATTGACAACAGGCCAATGTTAGAAATAATCATTTTAGGATACGTGCATCGAAATCCGTTTATGAGCACAGCGGCAAAGATGACACGTGCCTCTACAGGCTGAGTCGCATTGAATGTTTCACTCATGGCTACTTTCGTCACTTTTGGGATGTTATTACCTTCGTCTAATAAAAATATGCATTCATGCTTACGACGTGACTGAGGCAAAGCAGTTGTCCGACCAGTGAAGACACGCGCGTTTCATTTCATAATAATGGCCCGCGTAGCCGGGAGCCTGTTTTGACAGCCGCGTATATGTGCGCGATATGGCCAGTACCTGCATGCAGCGCTCGCAACACCGTGCTTTTCTGACAGCAAGAAAGGAAAGCGAATAGAGTTGCGTGCGCTCATATCACGTGCCTCCAGTTAGTGCTATCTGCTCCGTCGTATACTGGTCTTCTAGCTATAGCTCAAGCTTCTTTGCGCAAACAGGATTTATTTTTAAAAAATGGAAGAAAAAGAAAGAAAAAAAACGTCGAAGGAGCTTGCACGTAGTTACACATTCGCGTGCTTCTTAGAAAACAAGTGTAGTAGTATGAAGCGCTTAATATATAGTCGCCAACAGACCGACAGACGTGAAAAGCGTGAACGGTGCAACAAAGGCACACCATTCGAGAAACTGACGTATACGAGAAGTGCGCGCAACGCTTGTTTCTCTCGTTCGCGCAGCACTGCAGAGCACTTCTTTTGTGTTTGCGAGAGACACGGTGTCGCAGCGTAGCCTGTGTCTTGGGGCAGCTGCACGCAAGCAACTGCGCGGGCTTCTGTATCGGCGCGGAATGCATACATACAGAGGAGCATGCAGTGAATCATCGCGTATTACACGCACACGCGTTTTGTGCGAAGGACGGCGAGGGGTCGACAGGAAGGAGCGATTGCTGCGAAACCTGTGGATAGTATGTAATACTCACCTGTTTTTCGTTTGTTAATATTTCATTTGCTTGAGTGTCTTTCAGGGACGTGGTGCCGCAATATATTTTACGCCACCATGGCACAGCACGGTGAAACAATTAGCCCGTCAATATAAACACATAGGCGACTGCTAGAACCTTGCATCAGTGCATGCATTGGTGCCAACACAAACAAGGGCTGTATATTTGTAGGGTTACTTGACTGATAGGATGCGCGATGTCCATAATTAAACAAAACATTTTCACACTGAATATTATACTGCCGCTCTTGTGTGACCATATGAGTAGGTGGCACATATCTGAATGTTTATTGTAGCAATGCTCCTTTGCCAGTGGCGCAAGGAGGTTTTGAGATTTTACGCACTTATTTTCAGAAACAATTATATCGATCTCTACAGAAGTATTGGGAACCTAGAAAGTTATTTCTCATGCACATTACAATGGGGCCCCGCCGCGGTGGTCTGGTGGCTAAGGTACTCGCCTGCTGACCCACAGGTCACGGGATCGAATCCCGGCTGCGATGGCTGCATTTTCGATGGAGATAAAAATACCATGGGCCCGTGGGCCCATGTTTGGGTGCACGTTAAAGAACCCCAGGTGTTGTAAATTTCCGGAGCCCTCCACTAAGATGTCTCTCTAAATCATATGGTGGTTTTGGGACGTTAAACCCCACATATCAATCACCAATCACTTTACTATGAGATGAGCGCGTCGAATTTATTGTTAATTAATCATCAACAGCCTGACTACACGCCTATACTGCAAGGCAAAGGCATCTCCCATGATCCACCAACAAACCCGGTTTTGTGCTTTCTGCTGCCACGTAATACCTGCGATGTTTTTATTAATCTCATCGGCCCATCTAACTTTCTGTCTCCCCTTCCTGCGTTTGCCTTCTCTGGGAATCCAGTCAGTTACCCTTAATGACCAGTGGTTATCCTGCCTACATGCAACGTGCCCGGCCCATGTCCATTTCTTCTTCTTGCATTGAACTATGATATCCTTAAGTTAACCCCGGTTTGTTCCCTGATCGACTATTCACTCTTCTTGTCTCTTAAAGTTATACCTATCATTTTCTTTTCATTGCTCGCTGAGTGTTCCTCAATTTAAGCTTAGCCCTCTTTGTAAGCCTCCAAGTTTCTGCTCCATAGGTAAATAAGTATACCATCTTCTAGTCATTTCATTCTCGGGGTTCGGCTTCATGGTTACTACCTATCCTAAGTAGGCATATTCCTTTACAACTTCCACCGTCTCTCCACCTATCGCAAATTGCTGTTTTCTGCAGAGACTGTTGCACATTACTTTAGTTTTCTGCATATTAATGTTCAAACCTACTCTTCGGCTTTCCGTGCCCAGTTCAGTAATCACGAGCTGTCATTCGTCCCCTGAGTTACTCATTAAGGCAATGTCATCAGTGAATCACTTGTTACTAAGACGCTCCACATTAACTCCTAACCCTAACTCTTCCCAATATAGAACCCTGAAAACCTGTAAATACGCGGTGAATAGCATTGAAGACGTCGTGTCTCCCTGCCTTACACGCTCTCTTGCCGCTTTCTGTATGGAGAGCTATGGTGGCTGTGGATCCACTGTAGATTTCTTCTACTATGTTTTTGTAGGGTTCGTGGATGCCTTGATTTTGTGGTATGTATATATATATATATATATATATATATATATATATATATATATATATATATATATATATATATATATATATATATATATATATATATATATATATATATATATATATATATATATATATATCCTTTCTTATGGATTAAAATGATGTTGGCGTTCTTCCAAGATTCTTGTAGATTCTTGTCAAGAGACAATGTGTATATAAGGTGGCCAAAGTTTTTAACACAATTGCTCCGCCATCTTTCTACAGGTCCGTTGTTACCTATCCTCACCAGCGGCTTTGCCTTTTTGCACTCTTTCTAGGGCTATCCTTACTTCCTCTGTCGTTACTGGTATAGGATGTCAAGTTCCTCTGGGCTAATATTGCTTCTTACAATATCATCCTGGTTGTTTCGGCTTCTGTACAGCTCTCTGTAGAACTCCTCCGCCACCACAACTACCCTATCCATATTGCTTATGACATTGCATTCCTTGTCACTTAATGCAGACATCCGACTTTTGCATATGCAAAAGTTTGCCTTCGCAGCTTTTATATTTCTGCCGCTTTTTACAGCCTGCTCAATTCTCTCCATGTTTTACCTTCTTATGTCGGCTATACCTTGCGCCTATTGATTAAATTCGAAAGCTCCACTAGCTATATGTTGTCGGTTACATTTGAGGCTTTAATCGTTTGTCGTCTCTTAGTAAGATTTTTCGTCGTGTGACAGTTTTCCAGTGTCCTGTCTAGTGACTGTACCTCAGACTTCAATTGCACACTCTTTGATGATACTAGTAGGATTATCATTCATTGTGTCAATGCCAACATCGGTTACCTCGCATAGAGCCTCGAATTTATGCTGAAGCGAAACTTTGAATTCCTGTACTTTCCCTCTCACCACTAGCTCATAAATTGGCTTCTTACGTATAAGTTTATGCCCTTGCTTTTTTAAATCTAGGTGAATGCGAAGGGGAGACGGGAAAAGTGGTGATATAAGGTAGAGCACAATTGTTACTGATACAGGGTGGCCTGCATTCAGCATCTTGATTTGGGAATTCACTGTTAATATTTAAAATTAATTTTAGAATAACCAAATGTCAAGCAGTCATATCATTTGGTACATATTACCAGAGTACTGAAAAAAAGATCTTGCAATTTTATTGAGATCAGTGGACATTAAATTATCACTGAAGTTTCTCTTTAACATCAAACAGCAATAGCCTTGCGTGTAAAATATATCAGCCCGTAAAATAATCGGTGTAGTCGTAACCTAATTCGGGAGAGGTTACACCCATCGTGAAATTGGCTTCATTGTGTACGGTATTCATTATAACTGCATGTATCCATTTAATGCTGATACCGACGAGACGATGTGGGATGTGGGGCTTCGTGCTGTGGATGGCCTGGAAACACCCTGGAGATGAGACCAATAATCGAGGGACAGGTCTTTACCCATTAAGAGCTCTACTGCAACTGAATGGACTCTTACCATTCTATGATCACTGCATCGGATCTTGCAAACTACTTCTACATTCTGTACAATGCCTAGGTGTGCACTCAGAATGAAGCGATAATGTAATGAAGTCTATCATTATTCTAAGTTTCGCCATTAGTACTTCGCCACGTCCACTTACGGTCAGCACATTACCTGAAGAAGGTATTCAAGATCTAAGTTTGAAAAAGTATAGTCGAAGTCGTGCTTTCGTTCGCTGCTGCGCTAATAAACCTAGTCACACTATTAGCTCATGCGAATACATCAAAATTCTTTGGACACCTTTGAACTCTCTTAATTTTAACTTTTGACCCATCTGGCTTTTCGACACATAACCCATGAGCCGGCGTCGCAGATAAGTTCTCATCTTTAACAGCGGCGGCCAATTTCTTGCGGTGGTAATTGTAAAAAAAAAGTGGATAGGAACTTATTCCACTTATTTTGTGCCTTCCTGCGCCAGTAAACGCAACGCATCTCATCGGCCCACCGCTTTCTCTTTGTTTCACGAAACAGCAACAGCGCACGCACCAACGAAAACACAGCAGCATATCTGCTTTTGCCTACCACGCGAAACAGAACGCCTGACGACAGCGACATCAGATATTCGTGACGTATGTTTGGTGTAATTCGTCTATATGTGATAAATAAAAATAAATAAATAAATACAGCCGGTACTGATGCCTATTTTGATTGTTAGTGCGTATGAGATCATACATAATCAGCGTTGTTAAAAAGTGCGAAACGTATCAATGGGCACTAGTCTTATGTGAAGGAATTTTTAGAAAGCACCATCAGCGCTGTGCAAACGCACCAAGCGTCTTCACGTTGTACATCATTAGACGCATTCTACGTATAGCTCACGATGAAGCATGCGCTTGTCGAATGGTGGTTGAAGCATCGGGCTCCGGCAGGTTTGTAGGCAGAAATATTTTGTACGGGGGGGGGGGGGGATAGGGGCACCTCTTTCATCTAAAGTGGAGGCCCGGCAGGCAAATGGTTATCTTGCGCTATGTGTTGTGCATGGCGACAAAAAATATGGGAGGGAGGGAGGGAGGAAGGAGGGACAAGGGTTTGAATACCAGCCTTTGGCTACGACACTGAGATTCGCATAGCCCAGATCAAGACGTCAAATGCTGTCGTCATCAAGCTAACATTTTTTTTTTATGTATGTGCCGCGCTAACGTCAGACGAAGCTGTACCGTCCACTCATCCGGAATCCGTAGCGCTAGCCAAACACGTGATATTCGCATTTGGTAGAGGAGTGCGTACGCTCCGGTGATTTCGTATAGCGTGTTATTTGTCTTAATACGATGATGGCGCATTTTTGCGGCAGCTCTACTTCGCTGGTTCAGTTACCATCCGCTTGGCGGGCACTTACAAAAGAAAAAAAAAGATATGTTATTCATTTCCGCGTATTACGAGCTGCAGAATTATTTCACCGGCGGCGTGTGTAGCTTGCGTAGACAGGTGTAATCGACCGAGTGGTTGTAGCGGCGTCACGACCGTTCAACGCCCCCGTTCGTCCGAGCGGGTCTTCCGAAAGGGACGCCAGAGTCTTTGGCCTCGTTGCTCGCCAGCGGCAGCTCTTGTGTATCCGAGAACGACCACTAACCACAGTTCCTCCTTCACAAATCACACGCAGCGCGCACTCCGAAGCGCGCGGGGCAGCCCCGCGGGAACAGACCGGGGTCAGCTCAAACGGCGTCCACATGGCACCACAAATCACCGCTCCGAGACGCCCAATAACAACGTCTCCGCAATCTTTACGATGTTGCGCACTCAGCCACGCCCGCCTCCACCTGGACCAGCTACACGCGCGCGCCTCTCTGCAGAGTGCGCATATACGTTGGTGCGAGCGCTGCCTTTTCGAAACGATGGCCGGCCGCCCGAGGCTTATTCTCGCACGAGCTGACGTGGCTGGTAGCACGAAACACCGCGACGTGCACCACTCGCCAAACCCCACGCGTGAGAGGGACGACGAGCGGCGCAACGTTTTGCTTTGCCCTACAAAACACCTAAACGCTTTTTTTTTTTTTTTGCGCTGCGCGGTGGCATGTATTTCGCACGGCGGCCGGCTTGGCAAACTGCACTTATTCTCGTAATTCAAGCAGGCAAAGCTTTCTTTGCAGTATACGTGATGAGTATTTTCACTGAGGTGACAAGATGGTGGACAATTGTACCAATGGCTTTAAAAAATCCAGGAAATTAGAGCCTTCCCCTGGCCCACCGATGCTCCCAGAAGCGTTCCCAGAGTAGCTTCTCTGGGATCATCGGGGGGACGCCTCTGGGAGCATTGGGGGGACGCCTCTGGGAGCATCAGGGGGAGGCAGAGTATTATACACCAAATGTTCTTTTAACATGGGTAGCCATGGTATATGAACAAGAAAATATTGTAACCCAAGCGCCACGATGAATGGGTAAGCGTTTGATAAGCACATCCAATTATCCCACCTGTAATGCTAATCAGCGTCGATGATGCACCTTGACGTTCTCTACCTCGATAAATTTCATTATTTCATAGTTTCCATGAGTTATGCTTTTTTCCTCTATTTTGTTCTTGCAGATTGTTCATTCAGGGTACCATTCGTTCTTTGTTTTTCTTTTCGGTAGGTAAGGGCACAAATGTTTTATACTTGCAGGCATGCAGACCACAGCTCGGGACAGTCTCTTGTCTGTTACGCATAGTTAAACACAGATAAAAGGTCAAGTACAAATTGGGGTCAATGAATAACTAACGAACACAGGCCATAGTATCATTGGCCACCATTTGCACTAAATGGCGGCTTTAGCTATAGGCATGCATTTGCGAACCTTGTCAGAAAAGAAATGATCCTGTTAAGAGGAGACAACAACAACAAAAAAGAAAAGAATGCGGAGAAAAGAAAAGAGAGGACCGGCTTAGTAATTGGTGCCCATATGGTATACATAACGTAAGCGATGATTTCTGTTTACTAACGAGCTGAATTCACAAAATAATCCTTACGTAAGGGCTTTTTGTCATTGTTCAGAACTATTCATGAAAGATATTTGCAGCATCCGGACTAGCTGTAATTTATTTTTACAAGCAACTGTGTCGAGTAAGCGATTTTGTGTGTGTGTGTGTGTGTGTGTGTGTGTGTGTGTGTGTGTGTGTGTGTGTGTGTGTGTGTGTGTGTGTGTGTGTGTGTGCGTGCGTGCGTGCGTGCGTGCGTGCGTGCGCGCTAAGTATGAAGAGAGGGAGACCAGAGAAAGCGCGGGAACGCTGCGGCAGTGCCACTGACGAACCAACGAAAGAGTGCTGGGACCCGTGCAGTGTGTGTATGTCTGACTCGCCAAGAGCCACTCTGCGGCACTTCTTGCCGAGCGTCGCGTGCATGCGGTCTTCGATTTGTCCGATCGATGGTTCCGCTCTGCCGGTGCGTTGTGGGTCAAGGTCGTGGTAGCCGCCCATGGGAAGTGACATTTCTCTTCGTATCCTCCCCTCTTCGCGTGCCACAATCTTTCAGCGCTACCAGCGGGAACCATTAGTCTGGACAAGGACACCACCGCTTCTTTTTAATCTTGTAAACGCATGCAGACGACGCGGCTACGATTTCCAGAAGAATAGAGTCAAAAAGAAAAAAAAACAGCAGTGCATTATCGACACGGTTCACTGCGAGGGCGTTGGCTTTTTTGATGAACTGACGAACGTGTGTGGACATGTAAAAGAGTTCTGCTTGTTTCGCGGTACTCCTTCGTCCCGCTTGTTTCGACCAGCGCTGTTTACATCGTGTGTCACTGCAAAACTTCTATCGCGCAAGTGTGACTACCATGAGTAAAGCCAAAAAGAACGTTTAAAGGTCGATGTCTTTTTGGCGAAACTGAGCTTATAGTTGTTAAAAGGGCATATAGTTATAAAGTAAATTACATTTCTAGGAGTTCAACTTTTTGCGCCGACTTCGCACGACGTCATGGCTTTGCACAAGGCCACCTTCGATCGCTTTACTTAATTGCTCATCGGTAAAGAAGCTCCATCCATAAAAACTTTTGGAGAACATTTCTCTGTGTGTGGGCGAAAACTGGAATTCGTCACGCCCTGATGACGTACAGTTTTAGATAGGCAAGTATGCGTCCTTCATATTGTCATCTGTAGTAATAAATGTTTCAAAAAAAAAAAAACGTCAGCATTCCGAATTTTGTGCTTCTAGACAGCATATTACGTTTATGTGTTTTAGACAACACAGAATTTTCATAAAGCTTCTGTGGCAATCAGGCTCCTGTCCTTTCCACAAATGAACTGTATGTCGAAGAAGAATTACTTTTTTCGGATTTAAACTTACGTTGATAGAACTAATTTACGAAGCTCCTAAATTAACAGTTAGTTACTGGCTTCTGGACCGGTGTTTAGAGTACAAACATGTGTGCTAGTTTATGGCACATATACTTTTTTTTATAAAATAACACGAGTTCTACGTAGTTCCAGATATTAATGATCGGATTCCGAGGGCGAAAATGTAAACTAGTCACGCCCTGCCCATCCGGCGCCTACCGCCAAGACAAAAATTGAGAAAATGATTGAGGAGTATTTTGTTAATTAGTCATAATAGTGCATTTTAACTGCAGCAAAGCACATCCGCCTCGACGTGCTGTTTGTGTGTGGAAACGACGGGAGCCTTACTACAATAGTATTTCTGTAAAACGTCTGTGTTCTCTAATAAAAGAAAAAAACAAACTGTAGATAAACGTCATATATATGTAGCATCTACAAGAGATAGAAGCCTTTAATTGTTCCACATGTGAACTTTATGACTGCTGAGTGCATGTTCAAAACACTGCTGCATTATTTATTTTCATCTCACTTAACAAACGAGAGAGTGCTGTTTCGTATTGACTTTTATTCTTGCTGGATGTTTTCACACTAAAACTACTTTCATTTATGTGGCCGCGTGTTCAATTCGTCTAACGAGTAAATGTATTCCGTATTTATAGTAAGCAAAGTATTCAGTGTGACATAGTCATTTTATTATTTCTGCTGTCGAGCCCCGCCGCGGTGGTCTAGTGGCTGAGGTACTCGGCTGCTGCGGCCCGCAGATCGCGGGATCGAATCCCGGCTGCGGCGGCTGCATTTCCGATAGAGGCGGAAATGGTGCAGGCTCGTGTGCTCAGATTTGGGTGCACGTTAAAGAACCCCATGAGGTTGAAATTTCCGGAGCTCTCCTCTACAGCGTCTCTTATAAGCATATGATGGTTTTGGGACGTTAAAAGCCACATATCAATCAATCAATTTCTGTTATAGAATGCCCAGTGTTTTCTCTATTTTTTATGTTAACAACAAAACGTGCGATAATGCGCGTCTTGTTGTAAGCCTAGAAAGGACTCGAGTGTTAAAGCACTGCACATGGCGACATTCAGAAAACTGACTTCACCTAAACTGTATGTGTATACATTCGAATCACCTCAATTGCTAGCTGCGTGCATATCAGTTGCGATAGCTACAAAGTGTTATGCATTGGAACTGCTAGCAAGAAGCACCAATTGTATTTTGCCAGTGGCTGCAAGTAAATACCGGCAGCACACCAATTTCGATTCACGATAGCCATGGAGTACGAAGAAATATACTTTCACATACAGCCAAGGCTTCGACATCATGTGAAAAGAGGAAAGCTCTTTGACGGACTTCACATGCACACACACACACAAAAAAGTCCGTCTTAGATGCATGCAGTTAAACACCTGCAGCCAAGGGACTTAGGTTACCCGCTTTGTAAACACATGAAATTGGACTCTAGCAACTGCAGGTGCACAAACGTTTCGAAATTACACATCTCGAGCTACCTGAAAATCATGCCTTTGGTGCTTGTACAAGCAGCATGCGAGGAAACAATCATAAGACCGGTTGTGGGGTGAAACGATAATGGCATAGCCATGCGGCATAACGGGCGCATTCTGAGCACACAAAAGAGTTCAAGGCTGAAGTTTGCGGGCAATTTCAAATGCAGTGCAGCAGATTGGCGCCTTAACGCATGCGAAGTGGCGGCCGTGCAGGAAATCCGCCCTGCGTTTTGCGTCGTTTCCTGCATAAACAGCCACCCGAAGTAAACATTGGGAGATATAAATACACCGCTTCGCCCATGACGATTACTGCACGAAAAAAAGAACGAAGAAAAAAGCAGAGGCAAGGTCGTCGAATGCAGCCGGCGGAGCCGCGGCCTCTGGGGGATGATCGCGCACACACGAAGGAATCCCGGGCTTTCCCGCGTCTGAAGCGCGCTATAAACGCGCCAGTTGTGTACACGGGTTTTGTACACGGGTTCGATTTTCTCAGGCGGTGTTTCCCTCCGATGACAAGATAATCGTGGCGGTGCGCAGCATGATGCGAACATTAAATGAGACACTCGGCCTGTCCGGTCCGCCGTGCGGGAATCGATACCGAGGCTGCCCCGCCGTGGTGGTCTAGTGGCTAAGGTACTCGGCTGCTGAGCCGCAGGTCGCGGGTTCGAATCCCGGCTGCGGCGGCTGCATTTTCGATGGAGGCGGAAATGTTGTAGGCCCATGTGCTCAGATTTGGGTGCACGTTAAAGAACCCCAGGTGGTCGAAATTTCCGGAGCCCTCCACTACGGCGTCTCTCATAATCATATGGTGGTTTTGGGACGTTAAACCCCACATATCAATCAATCAAATCGATACTGAATTGTGGGCGAGCAATTGGGGCCTTCGTCGCCGCCAGTTGCGAGCGCTGCGTGCATATTGCGCCGTTTATCCTGTGGGTTTTCTCTGATAGACGGGGCCCCGTATGTTTAGGATTGGCTTCTCGGTAGTTCTCTGCAGAACTCCCCAAACGCGCTCCGTCGCTTTACTGGGTGCGCTTCCTCGTTCGCAGGATCGGTATTCACCGATCGCGCTACGTTCGATACATGACTAATGCATCCTTGTAGAAAATTGCCCCGCTCAATAATGACTGTATAGCGTCTGCCTCGTGGGTTTACCGATAACATTGACGTCGAATCTACGAGCGCGTGTTCTGTTTATTATGCATTAAGTAAGCTCTTTTTTATTTAAGGTAACAAAAAAAACTGCCACGTTATAGCAGCCACCGTGTGCCGAACAGATTGTAGGGAACGAGCTGTTATGATTGAATCACCGTAACGTACAGCAGTTGCTCCCTGTGCCAGTTCGACGCCGTAAAAACCGTACGCACGACTGTAAGCGAGTGAATGTGACTGTCTAGCGAGATCACGTGGTGTCGAAAATCCGGCTCTAGATTGGAAATGAGCGCTCACACATTATTCTCCTAGTGAGATATATAGCCAAGTGGTTAAGAGACTTACCTTAGGACCGCGAGGGCCCGGGTTCAAACGCCACCTCGCCGGAGAAATTTGTTTATTTCTTTATTCACGGCCTCCTCTGGTCACTGACTTAACCCTGCATGACGCCTTCTACTACAACTATACGACGATGATTATGGCATTGACAGCACAGAGCAGACTAAGATGGCTTCGCAGTATCAAACAAAAAGTGCATCTTTCACCAAGTCGACCAAGGCTGGGTCACAGCAGAGCTGGCGAGTGGCTCGTCCTAGCTTGGCTATAGACCTTTGCCCTCCCTTCTGTCGCATTTTTTTTTATTGCAGTACATGGCTATGCCTGCAGTACATGGCTATCCTACAGCACGCATTTGCCACAGAAATTGTGCAGATTTCACTAGTCACCCCACTGGCCCATTAAAGTTTGAGGGAGTGCACGGCCGGCAAACAGGGATAAGGGGCCGTACGTTTCAGCTTGTTCTGTTAACCATCTGCACCGAGTGATCAGGTGGTAATGGGTATACGTGCCGACTCTTGATAATGGGTGTTTTTTTTTTTTTTGCCTACGACACACGGCAAACATCGACCTTAACGGCTCTGCTGTAATAAATAAACGCTGATTGACACTGCGAGCGCTATACAATAGAGAATGTACAGCATGCACGAGCTATTCAAATTTCATGAATCGCGAAGGCAGGTCTCTCACTACTGTTCGCATTGTGTTGACGTTATGGAATTCAGTCTTGATGCTCTCAGTTGCGGTGAGACAAGCTTTTTTTTTCACATCGACGGCCAGCCTATCGGTTTCCATGTAAGCACTAAATTTCGGTTTGTTGGAACGCACTGCTTGGCCGAGCTGGGCGACCAGGTCGCGCAAGCAAGATAAGCCATACGCGCCCCAAACAACAACTGAACTTTTATTTCCCTTGAACGGCACGAGGAAAAGTCACGTGGTTCCTCGTGCGTACGCTTTTAGCATTCGCACACAGTATAACGCCGTTTCACGGCGCTACAATTCCCCCACTCCCCTAGTAAATGGTTCAACACCCCGTTGTGGTTCATAAGTTCATTCGCACCGGAGGTCTTGTGCATCGTCCACTCCGCGTAAACATTTCGACAAATCGGTCGGGTCTGCTGGTAGTCTTGCTGGCTGTGGAACTCGAGATGGTGCACGCACTTCACTGTTGTCCTCGTGCGCTCGTTTTACGTGGTCAAGCGAAACCACGTCATGACGGCCACCTCTGTCGATCGTGATGTGCTTTTATCCTCGTTTCACCCCCTTGAACAGCCCATCATAAGGGGGCTGCAGTGGGCGCTGTACGGCGTCATGCCTCACGAACACATGAAAACCAGAGATCACTGGGGACGTGGACAGGCTGTGGTGCTGCCAGACGTGGAGGGACAGGGCACAGCTTGATCATAATGTCCTGCAGTCGCAGGGCGTTCGCTGCCATGGGCGTTTTTACTGTTGATGACAAACTCCCCCGAAGGCGAAGTGCTGTGTCGTATACGAGTTCAGCCGAGCAGCAGCCAATGTCCGCTTACAGAGCCGACCCCATTCCCAATAAAACCAGTGGTAGAGCCTCGACCCAACTGTGACGTGAAGTTGCTGTCAGGCTATAGTCTTCAGTTGGCGATGGAACCTTTCCACCATACCGTTCCTGATTGGATGGAAGGCCGTTGTTCGAATGTGCTCAATTCTTATAGAACCGCGTGGTGTTCTCAAATAGGGCAGACTCGAATTGCGTTCCGCGATCTGTTGTCACGGTCGATGGCTCTCCGAATTGCGCTACCCAGTGGCAGATGGAAGCGTGGGCAACCGTTTCGGCTATGATATCTGGGATGTGGACGGCCTACAGCCATCGCGCGAAGTTGTCAACGCAAGTTAGCAAGTAGTTTTGCCCTTGACAATAAGGCAATGGTCCAACAATGTCCAAATGCGCATGGCAAAATCGATTGTCCCGCTCGGGAAAAGATCCTATGGGGGAGGGGGGGGGTCACAGTATGGCGCTGCATTTTGGAGCACTGACAGGATAGGCACTCCCGAGTCCAACGTTGGACAACCCAGTTTATTACGGGCCACCTGAACCTAGTTGTGCAGAGCTGCTGAGTGGCTCACATTCCCGAATGTGAGAGGGTATGCAGTGATTCATAAATGTTGTGGCGAAGATCCGGGGGTACGAATGGTATGGCCCTACCGGTGTACATGTCCAGATCCTGTCGGCCCATCCATCCATTGCAGCTTGAAGGCGCTGGTAGGTAGGTGCTTCAACTCCGGAGCGCTGCATTGAGCCGTCGTTAGTGTGAAGTCAACGCCGCTTGGTATGCTGATGGCATTCACTGGGCTGCGTGAAAGAGTATCTGCCGCTGCTTGTCCTTGCCACTGACATGGCCTATATCTGTCGTTAATTCTGCTATGTAAGACATTTGCCGAAGCTCTTGTGCCACGTGTGCACCCGTATCTGAGTTGATCGCACGCAATGCGTAAAAGTCAGTGGCTTGTGATCCGTGAGCACAAAAAAATCTCAACCTTCTACATAGCGGCGGGAATGTATCCGCGTATATGGCCAGGAGCTCCCTACCAAAGGTGCTGTATCGGCATTCGGCCGAGCTCAATTTTCTGGAGAAGGAAATGGGTTGCCGCCTTCCGTTTGACTTCTGCCGTAGTACGGCTCCAACAGCTGCGTCTGAGGCATCCACCCTTACGCACTGTTGTTTACTCCCAAGTTGCGGATACGCGAACAGGGCGGCATTCGCGAGAGACTTCTTAATATGCTGAAACGCATCTACTGCTAGACCGTTCGACTAAATGTCGCCTGCCTTAGTTCCTGGAGCTGCTAGTAGGCTGTGCAGCGGGTGAAGGATGTGGGCGCACTTCGGAACGAACCTGCGGTAGAAGCTTACGAGTCCTAGGAACTCTTGGAGCTGGCGGATGGTTTTTGGCTGTGGAGACCGCTGTACTGCTTCGACCTTGTCCGGATGTGGTTGTACTTCCGCGCTTGAAATGCTGTGGCCTAAATATGGTAGTGATGGTACCCCGAAGACGCATTTGGCCGTATTGATCACGATGCCATGTTCGGCCAGTCGCTTTAGCACGCAACGTAGATGACTTTCGTGCTCTTCGGGTGTGCGGTTAGCAATCAGCAGGTCATCCAGGTAAACCTTGCAAAAGCCGAGGCCCCGGACAACGCCATCCATCAACCGTTGAAAGGTTTCGCCAGCATATCGTAAGCCAAAAGGCATCCGCAGAAATCTAAATCTTTCGAATGGAGTTGTTGTTGCGGTCTTGTGAACATTCTCTGGTGCTACAGGTACCTGGTGGTATGCTCTCACCAGATCTATCTTGGAGACGATTTTCGTGCCGTGCAGGCAAGAGGTCGGGTCGTGGGCGTGCGGCACTGGGTAACGGTTCGGCCCGGTCACATGGTTTAGTACCCTATAATCCCCGCAAGGCCGCCAATTAACATCTCTGGTTTGCGGACAATGTGGAGAGGCGATGCATACGAGCTGGATGAAGGGCGTACTATGCCGAGTTCCATCATATGCGAAAACACCTTCCTGGCTAGCCGTATGTTCTCGGGCGAGATACGCCGCGGCCGCGCATGGTCCGGTGGTTTTTATGTCCGGACCGTGCCGGAGGTTTCTATGTGACGCTGAACATCATGCTTTACTTCGGTGAATGCCTGTTGCTGTCGCGTCAGCTCTGGGAACTCTTGTACTATGGCGGTGAAGCGCGATTCTCCTAATGGATGGAGTAAGGTCGGGTTGAGCGGAGGATGCAAACATGGCTTGCCTTGAACCACTGCGTGGCATACAGGATCCTGAAGCGGTTTGTTTCGAACATCAACCATCAGACCAATGTGTTGCAGAAAGTCGGTGCCCAATATGGTGAACTTTACATCAGCGGCTATGAATAGCCATGTTAACATTCTGTTGAAACCGAAGTTCGGTGGGAGTGAACGATGTCCGTATGTTCGTATCACCGTGTTATTTACGGCTTGAATGGCGATGTAGTAGGGTTCATCCTATCGGTTTGTGACGCAGGTATCGCGCTCACCTCGGCACCTGTGTCGACTAAGAAATGAACCCCGTTGTTACGGTCGGTAACGAAAAATACCGAGGGACGACTTTAAGGCAGCGTATACATAGAAGCACTGCTCGCTTTCAGTGCTTGCCGTGGTCATTTCCCGAGCGCGCGCAGGGTGGGGCACAGTTACACGCAGCATTTCGGAGCAGCCGATGATACCAGGCACATATTTTGCCACTGAGTATGTGATAGCAACGTGTTTGGCTCGCTAGCATTTTGTGCTGTCCTGCTTGTACGCAAAGCTGATAACTGCTCTATAGTCGAGAAATATCTGCGAGCATCTGTTAAAGTTCATCCTGAGTCTGTTTTCGCACGGCCGCCAGTGATGTGGGTGTGGTAACCGCCATGAAACGATCAGCGAGCTCAGCGATGGCAGGTAAGTCTTTCGGCTCTGATGCCTCGACAACCAAGCGAACACTTGACGGCAGCTTTTGCAGACAGAGTTCTCGAAACAATGCTCCGTCTAAGTTGTTTGTTATTTCGACGCACAATAGTTGCAGGTGCCGCAACAGTTGACTACAGGAGTACGGTCGCCGATGCTCGTGTAGTGAAGCAATTGCTGTAGTCGCTGTGATTTGTGGGGCGTTACATGGCTAATAAGAGTTTCTTTTAGCGTTATGTATGCTTTTTCAGCAGGTGGGTCGAGTAAAAGTTCCGTGTTTCACTAGCTATGGATGGCGGGAGGTTGCTCACGACGTAATGGTATTTGGTCAAGTCTGATGTGATGCGTCGCGCTGCGAACTGGGCTTCTACTTGAACAGAGTGCGGGCTCCGCGGTCCAAAAGGGTGGCAGCTTACCGTCGACTGAGAAGACTGACGGTGTATAGCGCCCGTTGTGGATGCGAAGTCGTAGTCGCGGAGTCAGTCATCGACGTCGAAGTCATTGCGACGTTGATGGTCCACCCCGGTGGCCGTACCATAATTCCGGGTCACCAATGTTAGAACGCACTGCTCGGCCAAGCAGGTCGCGCAAGCAAGTGAGCCACACGCATTCTTAACAACTGAACTTTTATTTCCCTTCAACGACGTGAAGTCACGTGGTTCCTAGTGTTTACGCAGTTGGCATTCGCGTACAGGTTTATATCGGTGGTATGCAAAATTTGGATTCTGCTCTTTACAGGGAACAATGTCTGGAGTCCTTGGTTCTGGGGTTCTTGGCGTAGAAGTGCAAAGAACTTCACATGCACACTCTTAGAAAAAAGGTAGTAGTAGTTGCTAACTTAGGGGTAGTAATGGTTTGTCACATATGTTACAACCCTGGTAGTAAGCACAGTTAGTAACGGCGAGGGTGGTAACAGTTACTACCTTTGCTGTTACTACCAGCATGTAGTAACTGTTACTATCTTAGCCATTACCACACATGGGTTGTAACTTTTAAAGGTTTCAAGAAAAAGAATTTGTAACCGATACTACCCTGTTCACTCATTTTGGCAATATATTTCTGCATTGGTAATGGTGATCAATCATTGTCTCATTACTAGACAACTTGGGGTAATGAAGCGTGGTAAGCCATGAGTGCGAAAAATACATATACCTAGCAAGTTCACTATTTTTTACGCATACATATGGTATGACGTAAGCGTGGCCGATATATAGCCCCTACATTGCAGGTGCATGTCTGGCACAAGGCAGCACATGTGTTTCAGGATTAATTATGACAAATGTGAATCTATAGCACCACGATATACTACCTGGTTACGTGTGTTTGAGGACGTGGCACAAGACTTTTAATTAGTCTTACTTATAAAAATTTATATGTCACATTTATTGAATATAAAAGGCCACAAAACGGCGTTATGTACAGTGGCCGAAACAAAGTACCAAACTCATTCTCAATGGATTTCAATGCTTCACATGGCTAGTATTTGAGCTGTGAAAAGGTAATAATCGTTCTTGGGGTTGGACGCGCCAAAATAATAATATTTGGAGACATGCCGCAGTGGATTGATTGTGACTGTCCTCGG
Organism: Rhipicephalus microplus; assembly: GCF_043290135.1. Taxonomy (NCBI): domain Eukaryota; kingdom Metazoa; phylum Arthropoda; class Arachnida; order Ixodida; family Ixodidae; genus Rhipicephalus; species Rhipicephalus microplus. The sequence goes on from NC_134710.1 coordinate 77,220,821, forward strand.
GGCTAATTGTGACCGTCAGGTTATTTTGATCCACCCGTCTTGTTAATTTGCTGTAATTTACTAAGTTTGTTGTAATTGTCTATTACAACGCGTGTATCACTTGCCTATGGTTCATTATTTTGTACTTCTCGGTTGGGTAATTTAAAACAAAATTGTTTTATTGATCTATGGATATCTTCGTGCATTTTTCCGTTTAATGATACGTCGAGACGATTCCTGTCATAAATTATCAGAATCGGAATCACTATTTTGGATTAGATAGTCAACAGTCTAGTAGTAAAAAGGCAGTAACATGGCAAGAAAGGTAGTAACGGCTGCAGTTACTACCTCTTTCATTCCAGTTACTAACTGTTTACCAATGTAGGTAGTAAAGAGGTCACCAAAAGTTAGTAACGGTTGCAGCTAGTAACTGTTTACTCACGTAGGTAGTAAAGAGGTAGCAAAAGGGTAGTAACGGTCCAAAAAAGATAGTAAACCCAGCAGCTACAACCCGTTTGCTTGTACTTCCTACCTTTTTGCTAACTTTTTTTAGGAGTGTATGTATATGTTGTGCAAAAGGCAGCAACAGTACCCAATGGCTAATACATTGGCAGGCCTGAATACGTGGCCTTGATTCAGAACAACTTATACCAAAGCTGTACCATACATAAAGGCACACTGAGGACGAAGCCTACAAAGCAATGGAGACGACGGGCAAAGTAAGTATAAAAGGAGTCCCAGAACTAATAAATATCAGACGCCGCTATTCTCGGAGGAAGAGGGGGAAATGTGCTTTGGAAATAGGGCCCGGCCGTATAGCCCCCAAAATAGTGGTCCCAAAATAACGTCTCCATAAGAAGCGATCCCTCGCACACGTATACCCAAGCTGGCCTATAGATATATATTTGTTGTGTCGCTGCTTTTCGACCTTGGGCCATTTAGAGCAAGGTGGTCTATTGAAAGACCGCGCCGATCATCTTTTAATTGATACGACCAATTTAGCTGAAGAATGATACTTGGGGGGATCACTCGTTCAACTCGAAAGTCGCGTATTGCCACGAGGACAGACGGTAGCTCAACAGCGACTTCATTAGGAAGACGTGTAAAGAAACGTGAATGGTTCTGTCAAATCAAGGCGAAAGACTTAGCGTGAAAGCTGACCGTCGGTGTCCCGCGGCGACGGCGTCAGTGTGAACTATGCAAAAAAAAAAAGTCATCGCGTGATGATGTCATCACATGGCACCGTCGCTTGGTCAAAGGTGGTACCAGTCCCGGACACAGTGGAATACCAGATGAGGTGCGGAAAGCTCGCCATTCCTCCGATTTCAGCCCCGCCGCGGTGGTCTAGTGGCTAAGGTACTCGGCTGCTGACCCGCAGGGCGCGGGTTCAAATCCCGGCTGCGGCGGCTGCATTTCCGATGGAGGCGGAAATGTTGTAGGCCCGTGTGCTCAGATTTGGGTGCACGTTAAAGAACCTCAGGTGGTCGAAATTTCCGGAGCCCTCCACTACGGCGTCTCTCATAATCATATAGTGGTTTTGGGACGTTAAACCCCACATATCAATCAATCCTCCGATTTCAGAGGTAGTGTAAAGGTGCGTTGGGCGCTAAGAAAATGCGTTGGTTGAGTAATGGCCGAGATGAAAACAACCTTTGTCTCCTTCGAGTCGTTCGTCTTGGGTGATTGCGTGATTGAGCCGGCGAGTTTTTTTTTTTTTCTCCATTAAGTATGTGACGAAACAATACACTAGCGATTGGCGAAGCGCGTATCACTCATATTACTACTGTAAAAAATAATTAAATTTTGGGGTTCTACGGGACAAAATTACGACATAATGAGCCACGCAGTATACAGTGACAGCTGTACTCCTAGTTAATTTTGATCCTGTTGTGTTTCTTGAGGTGTAATTAAATCCAAGTGCAGGAGTGTTTTCGCATTACGCTTCCACTGATATTCGGTGCCATTGTCAGGAATTGAACTCGCGTCCGAGCTTAGCATTGTAGTACCGTAGCCACTAACCTATTACGGCTCCCACTGTTGAAGAATTCGCAAATTCAGTCGATGGGGCCCGTTTAGGTAACCTAGCAAGTATTGAGATCGGACTAGTTAGTATACTGATTCATAGCTGCTCAGTGAGCAAATTGAATGAAACGCGATTGGAGAAGCGCTAGTTCTACGTCCTCGACTCCTCGTTTTGGGTTTCGTTCAACCTGCGCTACCTGAAGCTGTGGATGGGTCGGGATGGCTTATAGTAGGAAGTTTGCAGGCACAACCGCGAAAGTTGGGTAACATACATAAGACAGCATTCGGAAGACACAGTGAGAGGCATTCGTCCTGCACTGAAAATAGAGGACAATTATGGTGCTACGTTTCAGAAACATGGTTGGTTTTAACGCGATGGCGTTAGAGAGCTCATGTCGCAGAAATCCCGCCGCCGGCATCGGCCCCGTTGGTTGTGACGAAAAATTGTCTGTGCGTCTGTGACCGAAAAAGCAAGTTACAGAGATCACCGCGGGAGACCGCTACTTGTCCACGCATGCGCGCGCGATCACACTGAGAAAGCCGTGCATTCGAAGAAAAAAAAAGTGCTCAAGGTCACGGGGTGCGGTAGTTTCTTCGCCCCTGCCACCGCTTCCTGCTTAACTTCCAGCGCTTTCGTCGGGACGAGAGAAGAGATAATGCAATCGTAGCATGTGACGAACCCTTGTAACTCCACTCGCAGGCACTGCGCTGTGCTCCGGACCGGGTTGCAGAAATTAGGTGCCTTTTCTCATCTAACCACTACCACTATCACCACCACCACTCCACTCGCACTAGACGGATTCTTGAAATTTTTGTGGCGTTGAATTCGTTAAGCAATAAGCTCTTCTGTGAATTCATTCCATGCTTACTTAAAAAAAGTGTTTCAGGGCCCCTTTAACGCATTTTGTTTGACAGGTGTCACGACGAAAACCAGCCCATTCGGCGATAATAGCCCGCGCTGGTACAATCTACTGTGTGTGTGGGGGGGGGGGGGGACGAAACATATTAATAAGTGTGCACTTAGTGTTTGAAGGGCGCACTAGGGGCTGGATTTCGCTATCGCGTTCAACTCTTAAAGGCGAAGCTTAAGGGTCCCTCAATTTTCAAGGCGTTCTTCAAAACTTGGTCATCAGCATCCTTGATTACGGCACGCTGCACTTTCCTTCGGGGATTGCAAACTGCAAGAGCCCTACAAAGTAGAGGTGTGCACGGGCTTCGGGTGGCACGAAAGCCCGGGCCCGGCCGAGACCGTGGGCCGTGTTCAGCCAGGCCGTTGTCTTCTCATCTCGGGCTCGTGCCGGGTTCAGGCTTTATTGTTTTTTCTCGGGCAGGCCGGCTCAGATGCGAAGCCCGTATCGTTCCCGAAATATACAAGTGCAGTACCATTTTCCACTGCGTAGGGTCTTCTCTGCAACCGGCTCCATCCCATTTCTCGGTTCTCGTTTTATTTGGCCACTTTAAACGCAAGGAAAGAGGATGAAGCCACACAAGGTGAACTTGTGATTATCTAAACACTGAATGATTCCCTCTCCAAAATCTGAGGTACTAACTTCTGGAAGAACAAAGGTTCTAAATAGTCCAAATATACTTCGAAACATGCATCGGCGATTCGGGATACCTGTGCGAGCAGTGAACGGACCTTTAGTTGGGCGGGTATGTGAGGCAGGAGAACCGCCCTTCACAGAAGCCCGAATCGTTGGACACCTTCTTTTTACACAACTTGCAATCGTTGCATGTAGTGAATGTCACGTGTCGTTTGACATGTTGAAATATATGCCCTATTATCGAAAACGACATCTTGTCTACGCAGAAAACCTTCATAACGCCAGGCCAGACCGGGCTTTTGTTTTGGTACGTTGGGCGGGGCTGGGCGGGCGGGCTCGCAGCTCTCTGGTATCGGGCTGGGGTGGTCATTCTACACAGTCAGCGGACCTGAGCTGGGCTCTGAAATTCGGCCCGTGCTCTGCTCTATACTACAAAGCCGTGACAACGTAATCATGGAAACTGCTGCGCAAGCATTACAATTCTTAGTTGTAATGTACACAATATACAGGCGTTTGCATATTACGTGCCAAGACCACAATTAGGTTATCAGAGACGCCGCAGTGGAAGGCTCCGGAAATTTCGACTATTAAAGGGCCACTCACCAGGCTCCCAAAATACGAAAAAAGAGCGCAACACTTTTTCCTAATAGTTCTCGTCCTTCTTGGCGCACTACTGTGACGTAGACAATAGTTCCCATTACGTCTGTACATGCTCCCGATTCATTGTTATATGCGAAATATCACATGGGGGGGGGGGGTGATTTGTCTGCTGCACTGCTTCGCCATGCAGCCGCCTATCCGTTCTTCTTTGTTTCGCATAATTATTGTGCACAATCAACCAATCAAGCTAGATTTCTTGTGTTTATACAAATACGTGAGTGGCGATAACAGCGTGCAGCTGAGAAAAGTAAAATCCTGATAGACGCTTAGTGCTGATATTGTTCACGTGCATTCAAGAACTAAGGAGCGAGGAGGATGCATCGTGTGTATGAAGATGAGGAGAAAGTCACCCCCTCGTCTTTAAACGCGGGTTGATGAGTGGCACCTAAATCCACGTATACACAAGCCTCTCGTATTTCGCCCCCATCATAATGCAGCCGGGCTTCGATCCTTCGAACCAGCGCTCGGTCACCGTGCCCACCTTGGTGCCTTTGTTTGGGACATATCGAGAGGCTTATAATTCAGCACCTGTTCAGCGCAGCAAAGAAAGGAAACGTGTGCCGCAAGAGCTTGTGGGCGATTAAGAAGAAACCATCGTAATCGATAAGAAATTTCAAGAGGTCACGCTACTTCATCATATAACCGTTTCGTGTACATTCATCAGGGTGAATTAGGATGCAGCCTGTCTTTTTCTGCGTACACTCCCCACACTCAAGATAAAAATATTATTCGCTCGTGTTTCGCGTTGTTTGCGGAAGCGATTGTCAAGCGCTCCATTTCATTACAATTATTTATTAACCAAACTCACGATGTATGTTTCAATAATAACTTGTATTTTAAAGTTGTTTTAAAACCCGCTCTCTCTTGCATAGCAGTGCTATACTTCATAGCCGCCAAGCCTTCCCAGCTGCCACTTAATTTCATACTCAAAGAAGTGCCGAAATTCACATGGTTATTTAGGGAAGCTTAGCGGTGCCATACATTTAGAGAGAGAAAAAGAGAGGCAAATGAAATGCAGGGAGATTAACCAGGTTGTACCTGGTTTACTACCCTACACGGGGGAAGTGTAGAAAAAGAAGAAAGTAAAAAGGGAAAAAGAGAACAAGTCATACACACACACGTTGTATCAGCGTTCACCGCGCACACACAGGCAGTTACAACCGAGATATGTTCGAGATCGGTTCCTCTGCGGTTGCCTAAAAGTGTAATGGAATCCGATATGTCAAAGAACGCTTGCAAGGGCTGGCTCCAAGGAATCCAGGACTTGTGGGGCGCATTGAGCTGATGGAGTTGTCATTCTGTTGAGAAGAGTGCGCATCGGGGTCATGAGAGACCATAGTCGGACTAGCAGGTTTTCGTCGAGGAATCATCTGTGGACGACGATTGTGGTGCATTATACACCGGCTCTTCATGTATGAGTGCTCAGTGGTGGTAGTGAGAACCACGTGACATCAGCCGCCGCTTTCAAAGCCTCTGCATCTTTTCGGCTCTCCGACTGTGATGGGGGCGGCGGTGGCAGTGAAGGTAGCTGTCGCTTAAGATAAATCTGACGGTCTGTCGAAGCCGGAGAATGTGGTGCCAGAACGTATGTGTACCTACGGACACATCTTGCAACATTACGTGCGCTAACCACTTTCAGCCTCCGTCCTTCTAACGATCAGTCCTGAACTCATCATCGCCTAATGGTTTCGAAACAAATTAATTGATAACTTTTTTTTTCTTTTTTTACCCACTCATTCTGATTTCGCAAGAGCCATTGAAACAGTGAGCCAATGAGTTACACCAATCCTCGTAGTTTTTTGCCTCTATTATTATATGGTACGCTGTATTGAAAGCAATTATGAATGTTTGTCTTTAGTGGTGATGATCTCATGGTAATAAGGGCTGCAGCGCGAGCACGAAGGTGCTAGAAGAAACAGACGAAAGGCGAGGCAAAGAAAGCAAAGAGGACAACACGAGCACTGACAACACGAGCGCTGATGATCTCTTGCTTCAGCGTTCTGTTGTGACCAAAGTATGATCTTTAATGAAACCTATCGAATAATCTCAAACTTTTTAATGACCACTACCTGTCGTTCTTACCGTTGTCCTTAGTCGCAGTGTCTCGCTGTGTTAAAGATATAATTTTCTTGTGAATTGTTTTGTCAACTATAGTGACGTAGGATTTGGGGCCGCTTTTTCAAACGGCACGCGTGCGGTCTTTTCCCGTTGTAACACTGAGGAACGCGCATCAGCTTTGACGTGCGACTAGGGCGCAGCGGATTGAGGAGTGTAAACAAATCCGCGTGTGCTTTCCGCATCTTTTGATTTGCTTCTTTGCTTTCCAAGAATGAGGCGTCCGCGCACGTGGAAAAAAACGAAGTGACGACACGGCGTTTATTTTCCGCTCAGACGTTTCCTCGCAGATTCTTTTATTCGCAAATTGTGCACACCACTACATTTCCTCTCAATTACGCAAGGCGCCATCGTCAGCCGTCGTCACACCTAACACGTAGCGGCTGAAGTCCCTTTGTAGCGGCGCTTTGATCGTGACGACGATAGAGTTCCCAATGCCGGCGACAGGTGTCGCTAGCATTGCTGGCGCTTCGCCGCCTTCCTTCGGCGTCGGTCGAGATCCGTCACCAGCATCATCGGTGTGACGTAATCGCCGCTTGCGTGTCGGCGTGACGTCGCGTGACGCCATCCGTGAGGAAGCAGGTGGTTCGGAGAGCGAGAGAAGGGGCACGACGGAGCGGGCACGTAGCGCTCGCTTTTGTCGCTGAAAACGCGGCCAAAAGCTACCCTTTCGCGCTGCCTCGGTCTCACTTGGCACCGGGGTCCACCGGGTCGTAGTATCACGAAGAAAACCGCGCGCGGCTCGGTCATAGGTTTCCCCGGTGCCGTGCAGGTGCGACGAAGAGGGTTTTTATTCTTTTGCAAGAGAGGGCCAGGACATATCGAGCAGCTCTCGCCGCATCCGAGTAGCGCAGCTTCATTGCGCGTGCACTTGCGCTTCCGCGAGTAAGCGATTCGAGGAGGCGCTTGTTTTGGGGCGTCGCCGTCACCGAATAACAAGAAATCGACGTCACCATGTCGTCGCTGTCTTTCAAGACTAGAAATCGGAAGCAGACGTACATAAATTTGAGGCAGTACGGTTTAGCCGCAGACCAATGGTGGGACCAGTGAAGCTGCCTATATGCAACTTTTATTCCACCATCCTATCTGTTTAAACATGTTTTGTATCTATGTGGCAATAAAGTTCTGTTCACGAATTACCCATTCGGTTTTTTCCGCTGAATAAGTATACGGGCCACGCGGAAGAAAGGAGAAAGATTATAGAGAGATGGCAAGGTTGAAAGATGCACAGAGTAAAACACTCATCGCGTTTCGAATGTCAGGCTGGTGCGGCTCCAACTGAGTCACTGGGAAGAGTGATTTTTTCCCGGTGCGGAATACGATTAGCGTGAAAATTCTATAACGAAGCCAGATATCGTTCCGAAGAGCATCACTTATATCCGCAACACGCCCATTTCTTCGCTCATCTGCCACGAGATTAAGGAGGCAACCCAGGAGCCCGGCCGAAACTATGTATAGTCTCAGAGCTGGTTCGTCGATCAGAAAATAATGCCTAATCAGTGTGTTTTTGCTCGCCCTTTCCGGTGGTAAGTCTGGCCGTAACAAAACGCCCCCACTGACAACAGAGAGAGCCTCCCTTTATTTCCCCTCCGAAGAATTGCCCAACTAGCAGATTCCGAGTTTAGTCCGCCAACATCCGAACATTAAATACCACTAAGAGAGACGCAAAGGAAAGCCTTAATGGGCGGAGCGGAAAGTGGCCTGGACTATTGAAGACTTGTCATGCGGTTCGGCCCACCTATTTTCTGAGAACAATAATCGCGTGCGGCAGGAAAAACACTCCTGTCGCCGTGAGGCACGTGAGTACTGGCAACACGGCATCACGGGATGCCCCTAAGGGAACCTTGAGCACCGAAGCAGATATAGATGATTTGAGCAAACGAACGATGCGGCCAGGTACGGTATCTGCAAGCTCTATTCCACAAAACAGTGTGCTCATTTAGTGCTTCATTACAGTGCAGGATATATCTCACGGCAATAACAGTGTATATGTCTTGATCGAGAAAAGGAAGAGTTGGGGACAGTCAAGTGTATACGGAAAACGTGTACTTCCCCAAGGCGACTATATAGCGTTTCGTGGACTAACTTCACTCATCAAATTTTGGAGGTTGTTCGCACTTGTATACGCTAAACTGTGTTTCTAACAACTCTATTATCTGTTGTGGAAAAAGGCGCCGCCTCGGTGGTCTAGTGGCTAAGGCACTCGGCTGCTGATCCGCAGGTCGCGACCGCGAATCCCGACTGCAACGGCTGCATTTTCGACAAAGACGAAAATGCTGTATACCGCATTTTCGCCTGAGCACACGTGCCTATAGATTTGGGTGCACGTTAAAAAACCCCAGGCGGTCTAAATTTCCGGAGCCCGCCACTACAGCGTCTCTCATAATCGTATTGTGGTTTTCGGACGTTAAACCCCACATATCGCTCAATCAATGTTAGGGAAAAGGACGCTGCTTCATCGCTTGGTTGTTTGCAAAGAGAACTCATATGTCAAGACTACGTCAAACCTACTGAAATCCACCCTCTGTCCAAGGTAATACACGAAAATAGCGTAATAAACGTTGTCACCACAGATTTAAGAAGCAGCGTTGTACGCTCTTGCATATGCGTTGAGCACCTTCTTCACCCGTCGTTTCACAGTGAGAAAAGAAAACGCTCAAAAAATTCATTTTTTAAAACAAGTACGTGTAATGACGATACATTTAATAACCAGATACAATACATCATTGGCGTTCCGAGGGGCTGAAAATTGTTTTGATGTTCAGTGAAAGCGTTAGTCATGCAGCGCTAGCTGTAATTTGAAGTACTTAGCCACTACGGTAAATACTGAACAAGAAGCATAATTCAAATCGTGCGCGTAATAGGGTTCTGATTTTAAACATTGTTTGTGTCATAGCCCTATGTTTATGAAGGGGCACCTTTATTTTGCAGCATACTAATGATGATAACAGAATAAAATGAACGCTTAGCTTTGGCGGTGAGGAAATCAAAACGTTTTTTCGGTTGTCCCGTATTAGATGCAAAGCATTTCTCAGCGCACCAAAGCCATTTTGACCAGTCTATCTATCTATCTATCTATCTATCTATCTATCTATCTATCTATCTATCTATCTATCTATCTATCTATCTATCTATCTATCTATCTATCTATCTATCTATCTATCTATCTATCTATCTATCTATCTATCTATCTATCTATCTATCTATCTATCTATCTATCTATCTATCTATCTATCTATCTATCTATCTGTTCTACATAACACATGGTAAAAAGCTACATCATAAAATAAACTGACTTTGTCGATGATCATCGGCCATGCAAATAACGTATCGGCGACTCGACCACACTCCGTCGGCGTTGTGAAATGCGTCAAGCGTCTCAACGAGCTCGCTTGCACGAAGGAATTACTTGAGGAAACCAACGGTGTTGTGGAAAATGTTCTAGGTTATGAACGCGTGTGTTTTTGCACGTCTGGCATTCTTAAAGGTATTCTATTCCGCCCAAACAGGCATGCGCTTGTGCCGCAGTGATTAGAGTGGAAGTCCCGTCGTGGGAACATTTTTTTTCTCTTCGTTTATTCATTGCGCACGCCGTGTGACTTAACTCAAAGCACAATCCCGTGTGTGTGTGTTTGGGTGACGCCACACAGGATGGTCGACCGTCAACGTAACCGGAATCTGAAGTAATAAACAAACTTTGTACTGAAACAAAGAAGTAGGAAAGTCTGAACTGCATATTATCGATCAAATCTAAGTCTATTGACGGATTATGACGAGCAGAGCTCGCGAATTGAAACGTGGCATCGGGTTGTTGTTGGTGTTGTTTTTAGCAAAATCACCGCTTTGAGCAAGTGGGCTTTTAATAACGGTGTCATGTTGCTGCAAACCTATCTGCCAAAAGTAGTGCAGGCTCCATTGTATGTGTTCGAGTCAAAATTTTATGTGGGGTTTAACGTCCCAAAACCATGATTATGGATTACAATGAGCTCCGAGTTGTTTCATAAAGCTTTTGTTATCGCGAACGCACTGTACAAGACAGAATGCAGAACAAAGCGCTTATCCTGTCTTCTCTGTGGTAGTGTCGTATTGCGATAAAACAAAAAAGAAAAAAAATACACTTCATTCGCACCAACTAGCCCACCAACGCATCGTGTGGAGCCCTGAGGGGCAATGATATAACTTCAGTGCTCGACCGCCAAAGTACTGCGGCCGACAGCGCGCGGGAGTGTGAGCCTAAGCGCAACTCTCATTTCTAGAAAAAAGACGTGGAATCTTGGGCCCTTGAGAGTGCACGACTTCAAAAAGACCCCCGAAAAAGAGGAAAAGTCAGCCACGCTCTGACGCGAACATCTTTGGTCAGGAATTTCCTGCAAAGCACGTGCCCCGGAAAACACGTCTGCAGCGCTCAATTGTCGCCATTCTGCGTATGGAACAGGTGAACTAGCGCGAAGTTTGGGCGCAGTTACCGAAAGACTGTCTAGGGACCGGCTGCGGTTTCAGCCTGTCGCGTAACGGCGAGCCCACGTCATGCGGCGTGCCGTCATGCAAGTGCCGCCGCTCCACAACCACCCTCCCGTTCGGTAGGGTACTTACCGACCCGCCTGCCATATTAGCATTAATGAATCCAAGCATTGAAGTGGAGGCGATGGACGACAGCGTTGCATCAGGCAGCCGCCATCGCTCAGGCGGAAAACATTGGGCGTACTACGATTACAACTTGAAGCCCACAGGTACGGGCGAATTTTCAGCCTACACTATAGGCGGCAACCCAGCTTGGCTGCGCATTACATCACCGTTTAGTCGGTGTAGTTGGTCACGGCCAGCAAAAGCAAACAGGATTTGGTGCTTCTTTAGTCATCGCTGTACCACCTTGGACGTGCACACTGACCGAAACTCGGGCCATGCAATACTTAGGAGCTACGGCGCACTCTAACTTTTTGTACTTGTTCACAGCGACGCCAAATGGGCAGTTCAGCGAGCTTTGGAAACAAGCGTCATCGACAACTGTCAAAAGGGAAACTCGGCCAAGTGTGTGCGCTCCGTATGATCGGAAGTGCTTGCCATTGACGCGCGAATACTATCGCGGGCTCACCAAAGCTTGGTGTGTATAGCACTCACTACAGCCATTGGTAATTTTAATGCCACCTATATTACGAGCGTAGAGAACGTCCACTGCCCCCACCCTAGGTAATTTATCAGCTTTAAATGCGTGTATTACACACGCACGAACGTACGTAAAGAATGATTGAACATCCCCCCCTGCAAAAATTAAAAATTCTGTAACTTGCCTTGAATATTTCATTGTGTGTAGCACTATTGCACTAGTTCGCCCGAAAATTCTGCCCGTACGTGTATCCATATAAATAAATAAATAAATAAATAAATAAATAAATAAATAAAACGCGGACAGACCTTGGAGATATGGCCGCACGGACCGACCTACGGTGATATATATATATATATATATATATATATATATATATATATATATATATATATATATATATATATATATATATATATATATATAGCATAATATCAGGCCGACTCGTATCCTTTGTATTGGCCCCGTTTCGAATGCAGGACTAGCCGCATTTCGGTGCGAGGCGAAATGGTATAGGGCCCGTGTACTGTACGATGTGGGTGCACGTTACAGAAAACAAATAGCCGAAATTTCCGCGGCCTTCCACTAGGGTGTGCTTCGATTGTAACCATATCGTAGTTCTGGTACGTACAGCTCCGCATACTATTGTCAGTGCTGGCGTGTAAGATGTGCACTGTAAAATTCATTATATGTCGAACGTCGCTGGAACGCTATGGTGCTTCTGTGCATTCAGTAGCCAAAGAACCACCACGTTATGCACTGATTACACTAAGGTGACCTCACAAGCTTCGCGTCCCTCTGAATTGGTCCTCCAACCGGGCTCTTTCAGTGACGTCACTGAAACACCCGTGCGGCCCACTACGTGGTGCACAATCCAGCCAGCTGGATGCGTCCGAAGCTCGACAAGAGCACCGCAGAGGAGGGTGTCATATATGTGACGCTTCTTGATAGAGTTCCCAGTTTTTAGCTAAAAGAGTTAAAAAAAGCAAAAAGAGGAGCAGATATTATTTCTTTGCCCATGTTACAAATGACATTGTGAAGATCGAACTTGCGGAATTTAGTTTCAACCCTCCACCATGACTTCTTCTAGCGTGCACCGATGATTCTTTTTTACTCTTTCACACGAATTGTCGCGAAAGAGCGGGCCTCCCTAAGTGCCACTCTGATAGTGACACCTTGTTGCTAACGTCCCGGGAGGGCTTTAAAATGAACCGTTGCTGTTAGCACGGCGAAGTCAAACGGAAACGCGCCGCGGGGCCGGTTCTGGGCAGGCGAACGAGATATCGGGAGCGAGCGAACGACAGAGTGCTTAGCATGCAGCGTGTGTGCAGAGCCGCGAGGGTAAGAGAAAAACGAGACGAGAGTGCTTCTTGCGTGATTCCGAAAAAGCCCACGCATCCGCCGCCGCAATTACAGAAAGCCCCACCGAAGCGGTTTCTCGCTTACTGTTATGTTTTTTTTGCTTGCCTACTGCCCGTCCATAAAGTTACTATCTATCTTCCCTTTCTCCTTCCCAAATTAGCGTCCTTGTCCGGCGCTTCCTCAATACGTCACCACTTAAAGATGCATCGAGAGACCGCCATTCTGCCCTCGTCTAGGGCGCGCGTATGTACATTCTGTCAATTTCTCTGGCACGGACGGAGCTTTCACTCTCATCGCATTGACTGACGCCTGGAAGTAACGGAATAATATCTACCGTATAGCAGACTGTCAAAGAGAAAAGAGAATACGTGACGCGTTTTGGGGGGGGGGGGGGGGGGGGGCATTATTTACGGTTTTGCACGTGTACTGCATGCCAGTAAAACAAATTTAACGACCCCTTTCGCAAAGATTAGCGGCAAAACTATGCCATGATTGCACCGCTTATACAATTGTTCCACCGTCATACCATGACGTATTCCGATGTGTTGCTGAGTATGCAGGTTTATTACTCTACACTTCATACACCGTTCTGCTGAGTGAGAAAAGAATGGTGGACTTGAACACCGGTCGTGGCAAACACATATCGCATTGGCCTGCGGGGTACAAAAATTTGCGTACATATAGGTAAATGAACAAAACACACTAAGTGGCAGGTTGAAATTGACCAATACACGAGTGACATAGCTTTGAGACGTGACACGCATGGACAAAAAACATGGCGGCTTAGGTGACGTTAAGGCAGCATAATCACACGGTGTTATCCTGCTTCAGTGTGGTAATGATGTCACCGGAACGTCATTGGGTCTGATGTGCATGAATAGCGACTGAACCAGCATGCGATATGTCCTGATGACGTGGCATCACAAAGTTTCCATCCAACGTTGGTGCTACAACGTGGCTGTTTCAGTGACGTCCGTGCACATACGTACCTGCATTCGATACTGGTAACGGTGTTTTCATGCGAGTTTAAAAATTACATATCAGGAGACTGAGAAAATTCTAGATAGGACTGCCCGGACGCAAACAGAACCATGTTAAGCAATTATAATGAGTCCCTGGTATGAACTGGCTCTTGGTGAAGCGTGACGCAGGTTTTTTTGCAGACAGTTTGCCGGAGTAATAATCAACTGCACAGACAGAGCCTCTGATCCGCTCCACGTCTTGGAGGGCAATGTTTTAGAAGCCAGAACACATATGCGCTAATGATTATCGTCGCCATTCGCAAAAAGGATACATCTTGCAGGTATATAGCTATCGCATTGAACTCTGACACGGACTTTCCATTGATCATTCTGCCACTGCAGAAGGGCGATCGTTTTGCTAATGTTTGCCTCCGGGAAATAGAGCAGTGCGGGCAAAACAGGTGCAGTGTTTTTCCCCCTCGCGGAGAAAGCGTTCCGGCATTCCCGACGCATTACGCGCAGGCGATGGCCGGAGTCAGTAGTCATTTCCGGGCAGCCAGGGCGGCGTGCGCGCATCCTTTTACGGCACGCAATATCCCTTAATCAGCTTCTTCAGGGGTCCGCTAGCGACCGCGCAGAAACACGGGAGCTAGAGACAATTACGTTGGAGGAGGGGAGGGGGGGGGAGGGGTTGGCCGTTGTGTACTCCAGATATCGATGGCCGCACAACCGGCTGGAAAGAGGGAGAGAGATGCGTGCTCACGATTTCCCACCGGTATACGGGGCGCCAAATTCTTCGCATGTTACGCGACAGGAAGAATGCCGCGAGAGGAACCGCGGACGCTTTTCCGGCGGCTCCCGGCCAAGGCGAACTAGAGGCCGGGACCCGCCCCTGCGACCGGTGCGTGCGCGCCGGCATCGCGAAGACGGTCACCGCTGCACAATCGCAGGAAGCCGGCCCTTCTCGCGCGCCCGCGTAATGGTGAACGCGGAGGAAATGCCGAAGAGCACAAGGAAGACGCGGCCACCGAAAGTCTCCTCGAGACCCGCATGGCTGGACCGGATGCGTCGGCCGGATCCGAGCCTTTCGGCCCTCCGCCGTGGCAGGACTATACGCCGCCTGGACAGACAACGTCGGCGATGGGCGGAGTTGGCCACTTCGATCACGAGCAGCCACCAACGGCGCCTTCCCCTGACAGTGTGCGTGGCCAAGTCGCGAATGGGAATGCCGGGGTCACGCAATTACGAGTGCGCTACTCTCTCCTACCCGAGCTCAGACTCCGCCGCGCTCGCGGGACGTCCGGCTCGCCAGACGGGACGATGCGAAGTGGCTCGCAAGCACGTCCGATTCACCGGCATACACGCGTCTTCCTCGGCCCATGCATTCGACTTTCATTGAGAAAGAGAGAGACGGACCGGAAGGTCCAACGTTACTCACGTAAAGCTACAGAGGCCCGCCAAGCAGACAATCGTGTTCTGTGGCCTCGTTGCCTTGAATGCCCTTTACATAACCCTTTGAGTCGCCATTTCTGCGTGTCAAGACGCGATTACAGTCTAACTTTGCTCCTGATAACAAGCATCTGTATCACAGGTCATAGGGGTTATCCAGCGGAACTTAATCTTTTTTTTTACTTGCGGTCAATTCCTTTTGTCTTTAGAAAGCACTCTTGATAGTTCGATTCTGGAAAAATCCATGGCCAACTCGGTTGCTTCCTTATTTCTTTCTTTCGTTGCACATTTCCTGATTTCACACTTAAAAGGTGTGTGTGTTTACTACTCTTTTTGTCTATGATATGAACAAGATATGTTTTGCTCAACTTTTTCTACTTTCCAAATTACTTACTTCTGCTATGACTCCGCCACGGGGATGTAGCGGTTACTGTGCTCGGCTGCTAGCCCGAACATCCCGATTTCAAACCCGGCCGTGGCAGTCGCATTTAAATAAATGCGAAATGCTAGAGGCCCGTGTACTGTGGGTTGTCAGACCAGGTTGAAAAACTCCAGATGGCCGATATTTCTCGATCCCTCCGGTGCGGCGTGCCTCGTAATAGTATGGTGGTTTTGGCTTGTACAACCTCGGATATTAATTACTTTTGCTATGACAAGCATTCCAGGAGTGACAAGCATTTGAGGATGACGACAATGGTGTCGATCTTTAAAGAGTGCCATGATGCCTCGGAACGCATTAGAATGTATTTTGTTGAAACTTCTGTCGTAATAAACAAGACGATAGTTATAGCGCCAGAACAGAACGATGACACAGAGACAAGAAGGACCTTCGTGTCCTTCTTGTGCTCTTCGTGTCCTTCTTGTCTCTGTGTCGTCGTTCTGTTCTCGCGCTATAAGTATCGTCATAATATACCAACTAGACCAAGCTGCCACACTTCTTAGTAATAAACAACCCTCATTTCCCATTTCGAGGGGGTGGTTTCACAGTGACGTGCCAACACAGACTATCATAGGTCTAATTCACGTGTAGACAGCAATCTGTGACGTACTGGCAGCAACTCGGTCGTCTGCTTTCAGTTTCCCGCGGTGCACGTGAGCAGCCGTGAGCGAATTGTCCTCGATAGACTCCGACAGTGGTTTCTGCGACTGTGTTGACTCATCGTGGTAATGCCATTGCAGTGGGGCTGGCTTAAAATTGGTTCTCTCTGTCGCCTCACTGGTAGTGTAGCAGTTGACTGCTGCCGCTGATGGAGTCGAAAAAGGCAATTTTCATCTGCCGAAATCTTAAAGGAACGGCAGTTCTGACATCATTTTGTAGATACAGTTCATTAGTTTCTCATCCTCATCTGACAATCTATGTCACAGGCTGATCGGGACGCCGAAATGTCTTTCCTCTAAGCGCCCGCTTGACTGCGGTCAAATATGTTCTTCCCGGATTCCTCTTAGCTAATCTTTAAAAGCTCTCCCTCATCGATGGTTCGTCGCTGCCACTCAAATCCCTTTCGCTTTGGGCCTTGGAATACTCGAAGTCTGGTGACGACCGGTCGTGATAAGGCGCCTCGGAGTCTGCCTTCGGTGCCGAACCGACAACTCATCACCACAATACAAGGTATGACCTTGACTGCGTCCACGAGAATCGCTTGCTTGGGGTAGCCATTTTGAAGG
This sequence comes from Rhipicephalus microplus, assembly GCF_043290135.1. Lineage (NCBI taxonomy): Eukaryota > Metazoa > Arthropoda > Arachnida > Ixodida > Ixodidae > Rhipicephalus > Rhipicephalus microplus. The sequence continues at coordinate 77,237,683 of NC_134710.1, forward strand.
TGCGCTCGCCGCACGCACACATGCACGCGCTGTGTTCGAGATCCATACGGTAACGTGGTTGTGAGACCTTCGGAACACCTCCTGCACGCCGAAACACGGGCAGCAAGACGACGCGTAAGAGCGGACCTTCAAATTGGTGAGCCGATGGTGTTGCCCCATGTGGACCGAGGCTCAGTGCTCACATAGAGGCGCTTTTTGACACGTACTTCAGTGACACCATTGTCGCTGGTGGTTGTTGTCTCTGGGGAGGCAGCAGGTGCGCCCTTCAACCTTTGTGCCTGTAACTTGGCGCCTGTCTCCTGAAGGAGCCGTCTATAGGCTTTGCCGGCGACCTGGGCTTAAGCATCATTTGTGACTATAGCAGCGATTTGCCGAAGTCGGCGCTAACAGTCATCGCTCCACCGCAGTTAGTTTTGCCACGTCTGGGTGCTCCCTCCCTCCATCTTGTCGTTTGCCTAATGGCTAGCTCGGTGTCACCGTCCGCGGGGGCGATTGACATTGGGGAGGGGGGGAGGGGTCATTCGTAAAACCAAAATTGATGAATGACGAAAGCTTTAAGATTTGTACATATTCTGTACCAGTTTCTTGATTGATATGTAGGGTTTAACGTCCCAAAACCACCATTTGATTATGAGAGACGCCGTAGTGGAGGGCTCCGGAAATTTCGACCACCTGGGGTTCTTTAACGTGCACCCAAATCTGAGCACACGGGCCTACAACATTTCCGCCTCCATCGGAAATGCAGCCACCGCAGCCGGGATTTGAACCCGCGACCTGCGGGTCAGTAGCCGAGTACCTTAGCCACTAGACCACCGCGGCGGGGCCTGTACCAGTTTCTTGCTCCAGTGTTTGCAGAGCAACATAGCATGCCGCTTTTGCGATGCCTCAAAATTAGCGTCCTTTAACTGTGGCTGCCCGAATCTATTCTTTCAGTTGTTCTTTTACTGCGACAGAAACAGAGTGGTGATAGAAGTCATCTACAAGTTGAAAGTGCCTCTGTTGTTTCCCTAGTCCGCCGCGGTGGAGCGATGGTTAAAGTGCTCGGCTGCTGAGCCGAAGGTCGTGGGTTCGACCCACGGTCCCATTTCGATGGGGGCGAAACGGTAGAGGCCCGTGTACTGTGTGGTGACAGTGCACACCAAGTAACACCAGATGGTCAAAATTTTCGAAGCCCTCCACTACACCGTCTCTCATAATCTCGGGTTTGGCACGCTAAACCCGAGATTTCATCATCTTGTCTCCCGATCCTGACACGCTGCTTGCTTGTCCGTTCCACCTCCCCTCTTGTGGCTAGCACATTGTTTATTTTTATTGGGGCTCCTCCGTCTTGTACTCGTGCAGTTCTCCTCCTCCTATTCAGTTCCGGCCGCTTCTTGGGGCGAACACAAAATTACAGCGTAGTTTATCAGTACACCTTTGACAGAATCACTGAATTCGTATACCGTTTAATAACACTATAGATGTGTGTGCTTGACACGAATAAGGGCACGCCACGCGACATTTCAGGTTCGTCGTTGATGGAGCAGAAAAGCGGGGAAAGCAGCGTAGTTGCGCCGTTCAGACTTTGGGGGTGGTGATGTTTCGCACGAGTTTCGGTGACAAGGTTGATATTGTGTAAGCAAGTGTTCTTGTAAAAACGGTGGTGTATACGATCTGCATAGTGAGTTAAAATGAGTTGCAGAAAAGAAGTATTCCACTGATTTTGAACTAGCAGGGACAGTTGGACGAGCTGGTTCATGTTCGAAAAAAAAGTGTGAAAGGAACCACAACAGACAGACACGAAGGAGACGAAACGACGCTTCCCCTTTTTTTTTTCGTCTCAAAAATAGCAGTTTTTCACGCTTACGTTGGAGTTATGATTACGCGCATCATAATTCCTGACGCTATCCTAAGTTTTTTTTTTTTTTTGGTCTTCGTCCTATTATCTACTCCCCATGTACAAAAGTAATTTCAGACGTTAACTGGTCAGCTTTCTGTGTTCCTTTTTTTTTAGCGCTTTACCTTTCGATGCATTTAATATAGCGTGTAACATATAGTTCCTCTGAGCACACGGAAGCATGGCAGTCGACTCTCCGTACGAGCAATAACTTGCGTTTTCTTTAGCTGCCTCGTTTTTTGCTATGCAAATGAAAAGCATAGAAGATGTAATATTCATTCATCGCATGACATGTATTTCGGCGTCATTTTGTTCATTGCGCGCACGGTGTACTTGTCGCGCACAGTTGCAGGGCATGTCGGAAACTACAAAACGGAGCTCGTTCATGCACTTGCCCACGCATTTACATCGACAGGAGGAAGTTGTATCTTCCTCGGGCACGTATTACGTAGCATAATTAAAGGTCACGTGCATGCGTGTGTCCTTCAGGCGTTACCGTGCTATACACGTCAATGGGGGACGCAAGATTCGATAGTCGCGTCATTGTCGGAATTCTCATGCGTCAGTCTTGTCTTAGGGTGCACCCCGCCACGGTGGTCTAGTGGCTAAGGTACTCGGCTGCTGACCCGCAGGCCGCGGGATCGGATCCCGGCTGCTGCATTTCCGATGGAGGTGGAAATGCTGTAGGCCTGTGTGCTCAGATTTGGGCGCACGTTAAAGAACCCTAGGTGGTCTAAATTTCAGGAGCCTTCCACTACGGTGTCTCTCATAATCATATGGTGGTTTTGGGACGTTAAACCCCACATATCAGTCGTCTTAGCGTGCGCGTGCACTGGTGAATTCAGGTGCGCCCAGCGAAAGTATGCGTATGCGCAGCACAATTACTAAACAAGCAATAGTATAATAGTTGTCAGGGTTAATGTGTTCCAAAACCATGATACGATTATGAGGGCTGCGGAAATTTTTTACACTACCTGCCATGGGGTCCTGTAACGTGCACCTAAGTCTAAGCACACGGGCCTATAACATTGCCCATCCATCGAAGTGTGGCCACCAAGGCCGCCATTGCATCCCGCCACCTCCCTAATCAATGCAAGTTCGGCTGAATAAGCCGTTGCTATCTCCCGCTGCACAAGTTACCTTGTGGTTTAGTTGACGTGCGTCTACATTATAGCGCAGAGAGTCTCCCTGAAGTGTCTTGCGGATTGAAGCGGCTGAATCCCGTTGGATTTGAGGCTGGTACAAACACGGGATCGCACAACGCTCGGGAGGAATACCTTTGACGCACATTAACTGTTTGCCTTTATAGGTTGTTGCTGATACTGTATACCTATATATATATAGGAAACTCAGAGTCCGAAAATATTGGAATCTAAATGTGGCAGTGGGAATTTTAAACAAACTTATTCCGGATTGTGTTAACAGCTGAGCTTCATGTATAAAATATATAACAAATGAGGCAGCGCATCCTTAGCGTTCAACATTTCAACATACTTTTGTCAAATGTTGCACTCTCGACAGACAATCATGTCATAGTAAATAGTACGATCTATATTTAAGCTCTTACAAATGTTCCAATGCTAGCAAAAAAAAATCGGCAAATCACACGTACCTTGGAGTCGACGTTGTGCGAAGCATGCGGAGGGAAGGTGACCGTGTTGCATTTTTTTTAATACCAATGCATTTCTTAGTCGGGCAATGTCAGGCGTCCGTCGGTATCGGTCCGCCACCCTCTCTCATAGCAACAGCTGCGGGCGCACGCGTCCCTAGCAACCGAAGCCCCCCCCCCCCTCCCCCCATGTCACGCTTCGGCGTTGGCAGCTGTCAGCAACAGCTGCAAGCGCGCGCGCTTATGTTCGCCCTTGCAACCGGAGCCCCCACCTATATACTTTGGCTTGAACGTGACTTACCATCGCCTCAGTTCAGTACGTTTGAAACACGTTTGTAGCATTTGTGCTGCCAGCGTTTGCGTAGCGTTTGTTCGCTGGTCAAGACGCCGCTGTGCAACGCCAACTCAGAGTCGAAAACACTGTTCTGTTCCCTTCATGGTATTTTTTAACCGTGCACGCTAGCCACTAGCGCTGGAAATGCATTCCGCGTTTCTCGCAAACAGAAAAACGCCACGTGCGGCGAACGGCCCTATTGGCTGCACGGTGTAAGCATATATATATATATATATATATATATATATATATATATATATATATATATATATATATGATATGCTTTATATGGAACAATATATTGGAACAATGCGTTAGTGAAAGGAAGGATACACAGACCGCAGATATCCTATAGGTGAAAAGAAGAAAAGGGAGAATATATACGGACGCTACGCAATGCATTCGCATTTTCTCCCGCTTCTCTTCGGGGAGATGGGGGCATTTTTTTTATTGAGCGACACGTCATGCAATGACGCTAAATATATGTACAAATGTTGCAAGCACAGACATATGTTGAAGAATTGCAGGTGTTTATACAATCAGTTGTTGGTGCCTGCGCAACGATACCAACCGAAACATGAGTATTAGTAACACAAGAAGCGATAAGCTGATATGAAGTGCTAGTGCTCGCGAGGATGGTAGTCCTGGACACTGCTACATAAATCAACTTCAGGGCGTGGCACCTACCTACAATTTACGTCAAACCCGACATGACGACTGTACCATAAGAGTACATATGTAATGTTCATAACATACGATAGCCAGCGCTGCAACCACAATTGACTTTTCACGGACTTTAGGGTTTCTTTGAAAAGTAGTTCTGAGGCCTGGCGTATATAGCTCTGTGGTATAATGCTTCATTGCCATGCAGAATGCTTGGGTTCGACTCCAGCTGGGACTCTTGACATTTATTATTTGCATTCGTCGGGTCAACGCTGCCAATGTGAGGTTTTTCTATGTGCCTATGTCTATGTGTGTTCTCGTCGTTCCTGGGTAGATACCAAGTGCTAATCCCCTGTAACACATTGCCGCCCGCGGGTATGTGCCCCTGTCTGGCGGGAAGTGTTTGACGATGTACGCGATAAGATTGTGACATTATTCATGTCTTGATCAGCGCGTCATATTCATCAAACCATCTTACCCCTCTATACTATTTTTTTTCACGCCTGGTTAAGGGGGTGATCAAAAGACCAGCCAGATGTAAGCGGCGAGATAATAGAGTGATAGGTAGATACGTAGATTGACGCCAAAAGTGCTGCCCGTACGCAATTTAAAATCTTCGACACCTCCTCTCCTTTCTTTGGGCATTATAAATCGTCAGTGGAAAGTTCTATTCTGTCAGTGCATCCTTCACAAAAGAAAAAGAAATACCAATTTCACCTCCTACTCATTTCAATATTTTCTTCTTTTTTTTTGTTTAGGAGTACATTCGTGAATGTCCTTTGGTGATATCCTTGGTTTTTTTTAGGCGTTAATATCATATGGTGCGAGAGCGTTGGGCGGGGCGCGTCTGCAATTTTTAATTACATATGCGAATCACGTCGTGATCACATGAAGCATATCAGACTATCTGCGAATACATAAGGTGAGTATGCGTTACAATGGTGCAGTCGAAGCATTCGTACGTCGCTTACCCCCGTATAGTCACACGCTTTCGCGGCCTTTCACAAAGCTGTTCGCGTGGAGCAGAGAAAAGTTTGTTAAACCGAAATGGTCGAGGTAGTCAAAGAAATGCGGTCGAATTTCGTAATAGCGCTGAACGTGCACCCGTATCCCCGAAAGCGTCTTACGCCGAATTGTTTGTAATAAAAAGTTTCAGCTGATCTTCATGCTGCACATAATATTATCGAAGCTTACTGGCCAATAGCAAATTATCACTTACGAAAGTGAAGCATTGTCTCAGTGTGTTGCTGAATGCACACCAAAACCACCCGCATCAATAAGCGCGACGGGCATGTAACATATTTGCACAGCGCAAGACTACGAGTAGTTACGACGTAACTGCAGAAGAAGAGACAAGGACAGAAAGAGCACTGACTTCAACTGAAATTTTATCAGCGAAAACGCTGGAAATGTATACTCGTGACAGAACATCACCGTGCAATCGCGCAACTTATTCTGTAGTTTCTGTGTTCTGTAACCTATTCTGGAGCGCAAGTCTTCTGTAATTACGTCGTAACCGCTCGTAGTCTTGCGCTGTGCAAATATGTTTACTCCCAATCACCAACTAGCCCACGCATCTGTCTTATCAAGACGGGCATGTCTTAGGGATTCGCTGTAGTACTACTGGCTGCATGCGTGATTACCAGCTGGAAAGCTGCACCAGAATGGCAGCCCTCTCGTCGTACACCCACGACAAGACGTGTGCTGACGGCAGGCTGAAAACGCATGCATCATTTTTGCCTCGCGCGCGCACCAAGTGAGTGCAATGCGCGTATATACGTCGCGCCGGTTGGGAACCTCGCCGCGTCGCAGCAAGGAGGTCAAAAGCAGCGAGACGAGGGACCGGCGGGGCGCTGTCTGGCGACCCTTGCCCCTCGGTCTAATCCGTGGCTGCGATGTGTGCCAACGCACCTTTCTCGAAACTTGTTAGCGCGGGGAGCGAAAACCCGGCCATTAATCGGACCTAATTGAAGCAGCCAGGCCGGGCGGTTCCGCCGCTCCTGCAGTCCTCCGGTCTGGATCCCGTTCGCCCACATGGCGGTCGCCGTGAGTCAAGGGCTGTCCCGGTCATTGGCTGCTGTGCCATCATCATCAGCGTCTTCCTCGTAAGAGCGTAACGGGACGAAATTAAGAGGAAAAAAAACACGAAAGTGGCCATATGAGAGGGAGCGGGGGGGGGGGGGGGGGGGGGTTCGACACGTGAGGACCATTCTTGGATGCGCGGCGTGGTGAAACTACCGCGCATATATCTCCTTTGCTGGCTAAGTGTATGATAAGCACTCTCGCCGCAGTGTGAGGGAGACTCCTAGGAGGCCCCGCGTGGTGCCTATACGCGAGGAGCAACAAACGGACGCACGTTGATTTAGCTCCAGAACACAGGAGCGTTACACCGTCTGAGCGAGCGAAGGTTGCGGTAAAGCTTGCTTTTTTTGCGGTGCGTCGCGGCGCGCCTGAACACGCCTTAACACGGTGGACGATTCTGGGAACCTTGACACGCTGCCAACTCGACTGACCGCTTCGCCTTTTAGGTTTTGTTCGGCCCAAGCTGTATGTGTGTGCAGCCGGCATTCGGCGATGCTAAATATAGTACCGTATAGTGGTTGTACGTTCGCCCGCTAGACGTCCGCGTAACAGTGCGGCTTTGTAGATCGGAGTCGGAAGCCGGTGAGTGTTACCAGTGAGCACGTTCTTTTCTTCGTGCGAGGCAGCGTGAGACGGGACACACGTCGGCGCCTTTAGTGTCTCAACGTCGAGGCGTAATTGCACGTTGAATCACCTCTACTCTTCTCAACCGGCACCATTCTCTGAATTTTATTTTTCCCCACGGTTTAAAGAAAAAAGTCCGGAGGTGTCAAAGAGCAGGGCAAACCCGGCGCACTTGTAACACGCATGGTGGTGCTGGGACGCGTGCATGCCGTACCAGGCACAGCCGCGTTCCCGAGGAATGCACCCCGAGTGACTCGCTGGCTGACTGTTGCTCACGGTCGCGTTCCACAGCTGCCTTCGGCAACAATCAGTCGCTGATCGTATTGCACCGCATTCCGCGCGGACTTGGTCAAGCCGACACGTGCCGAAACGCTGCTCGACGGATGTTCGATAAAGCGAACACCGTTGGTAGATTCCTTCCCGAAGGTGCCCTATAAAGAGAGGCTTTAGTTCTACGGTAGCACGCGCATGACATTGAGCCCTGCACACCTTAGCGATCGTTAAGCAGTAGTGACCTAAGCCAGCTCTTGCCCAATGGAGCAAAAAAAGTGAATGAATAGGGCGAGCGTCTTTGAGAAAGTGTGTCGCAAGCGGTTTCATTCTCGCGGCAGCTACCGTTCGATTCGCTTGAGTGCCGAGCGGCGAGGAATGCGTTTCCGGATACGCGACGGCAGTTTCGAGCTTTGCAATTCGTACGGGAAAGCGATCCGCAGTGAGAGGTACTCCACCTGAAGCTTTGCTTGAATTCTCATTCCGCAATCCGTGGCCTCTGGCCGACAGCTCGGTTTCGCCCATTCAACCTGGTTCATTAAGAGGTCGCAACTTCCATGCGCAAATCATTACACGCATTAATTTTATGCGCTTACATTAATCCGTTCTTTATCAACTATTTCTAAAGAGTTATAGTTAAATAACAAAATTTTGTGCGGAACACGCAGACGCGAAAAATTGCCACCGTATAGCAGTAGAGTCGTGAACTCGACAGAGCTTCCCATATTAGTAGCACGTTGTAGAAGTTTCTATCCGCCATTCAGTTGTACCGAATGACAAAGCTGGAAAGTAGTAGTGACTCACTCGGAAACAGAATATCTGCTAATTTTTTTTATATGTCGTGGCACACTCAGAGAGAATAAACCGAGCATGCATGAAGCTTAAAAAAAGATTGATATTCGAATTTTGTCCGTCTTCTTTTTTTTAATTTATCCTTCTCCCCGCAAAATTTGCATTTATTGGCGTCACATTGCGTCACATACGGCATACACGCTCGCCATGCAACAGCTCGCCAAGAAAAAGACGCCGCGGGCTGAAAAGCAATCGGTCACTACGTAACGTGTGCTCATCCTCGTTCGCAACGGCGTCCAGCGGCAAGATTAAGTCGGAGTGCCCCCCCCCCCCCCCCCCCTTCTTTCTTTTGGCCATTCTTCAAGCAGCGGCGGCGAAAGGGGTTCCGGCTGAACACGACGAAAGCTACACTACATCCGGCCGTCGCGATACACTCGCGGGCTGCCGTGGTTCGCGCGGAGGGAGAAGAGCGCGAGAACCTTGAAACAATGGCGCCTCGGCGCTGACCCGCGGGATGGCCTGATATGTTTTATTACCCGAGACCTAGGCGCCTTGCATACCAACTCCGCGGAGCCGGCAGTCGATCGAGGCGCGGCCGACGGTGTTCTCGCTTTTTTATCGACAACGCTCGCCACTTCGCGTGCTTCCTTATCCGGCACGCGAGAGTGTCCGCTTTATGTATACACGCCCAGATACGGGTAGTCACTTGGTTTTGGTAACAGCGTGAAGCGTATTTCCGTGGCGTGACTGCGACTTATCAGCGATTTTCCGGATGGCGTCCGTGCGTTTCGCACGGAGTGCACGAGCATGCTGAAGTTTTGCGCGTGCACGCGTTTTATGCGAAACGCGGTAATGCACATTACAGATGCGGTGCTAAACATCGCTAGTGTTACAGGCGCGTGGTGACCACGCTGTCAGATAGGGTGTACTTTCTATCTCGTTGTAATCGTTCAGAGATAGAAAAAATGTAAGTCCACGGCATGCAAATGCCCCCCCCCCCCAAAAAAAAAAAATCTGTCGTGGTGAATATGCTATCTTGATGATTTCTCTATTGCATAGTTATTCCGTCGAATTTAAATTACAAGGTAACGTTTTCTCGTGTCAGTACAGTTCTACTTTCTGAGCTATATATTCATAGGTGAAAATGAGTTCCTCTAGAAGTCTAACTCAACTGGCTGACGAAATACCGAAGCCTCGCCAATGAAAGTGTGCAGTAGGTAGGTATCTTAACTGTGCTTATATTACAGTAGTTACGAATCTTAGCTGGTGAATTCGAGAAGCTGTACCGGCTTTGAATGAATTAGGGGGTGACACCGGTATCCATGTATGCGTTCTAAAAGGTGGTGACCTAATCGAACGCTCGGTGCCGGCTAGCACCTACCGGGCTCAACCTGGGTTAACCTTCCATGCCCTTCTTCTTATTCTGTCCCTGTTTCTTATCATTATTTCTTGCGCGGGTTAATTGCACAATGGCGCGGCCTCAAAGCAGTCTCCACGCGTGCGTATAGCCACGTGACCAGGCCTGCCTGCAGTGATGATTGACGTTACACGAAGAGGTGACCTCAAGAGCGTCAAACGACGCCTTCAGAGTGGCGTGCGTACTTTATGGAAGTGCGAAAGAACAGAGAGGCGCGGAAGAAAAAGTACGATAAAGTGAAAAAAATAAATGAGTGATATTAAAAAAAAAGCAATAATAAGGCAGCTTCGCACTAGCGGTACCGAGCTTGAAGGAAGAATGGAGTTGGCGGCCATCCTTGTTCCTCTTTCTCTTTCTTCATCTCCTTCTTTCTTTTTCTCTTGTAACAGAATAGAAAGTTGGGCGAGTTGGTGCGTATTCATATTCAAAGAAAAGCGGCGCACAAAAAAGACGGAGACAAAGAAGAGAACCACACACAGCGCTGCACTCACAACTGAAAGTTTAATCCGAGCAACAAGAATTTAAAAAGTAATAGCCGCGCATGACAAGTGAGGTACAACGAGATTAAGTGATACGCTCATCAATAAAAGTGAACTCTTTTTTGTGCAATGTAACCGAGGTCTGGCTTACGCAAGCATCACGTGACTTGTTAATATGATAGGCTTCAGACACCTCACGGGTGAATTGATCGTGGTGCTTAAAAATAATGACAGTGTTAGACAAAAGAGGTGTGCACCCACACGTGGCACAATGCGAAGCTAAATGGGAAGGCGTGCCGTTATGCAAAGAGAGATAGTGCTCCCGCAACCTTTTATTGATACAGCGGCCCGTCTGTCCCACATAATGAAGGCCACAAGATAAAAGAATGCGGTACACCACCCCCACAGCACAAGGCACATACTTATATCTATGGTTTACGGCACATTTCTTTACATCTGGCTTGTCCTTTTTGTCTAGCTGATTGGACACCAAAGCACATATCTTTCCCAATTTATTGGGTGCCCTAAAAACCACATCAACTCCGTAGCGGGAACCAACATTTTTTAACCCATGTGTCAGTTTATGCATATAAGGAATTACTGCGAACTTCATTTTTTCCCGATTGATTTTCCTAGCTGCACGTCCTTTTAAACCACCAATTAACTTATCGCAAACAGCCACAATTATGCTAGGGGGGAACCCTGCTTCCTCTAGTCTTGCAACTTGCTTAGCAAAACCAGAGCCCAACACATGCCTGCACGATTTTTCTAGAGCGGATTTAAGGCAGGTGAAAGCGATGCCCCTCTTTACCACCTTTGAGTGGGCTGATCCAAAATTAAGAATTGGTTTCACTGATCGTGGCTCAAAATACCAGCAAATATGGGAACTCTGAAACCGAAGTTTAAGATCAAGAAATTGTAGACAGTCAGATTCTGGAACCTCCGATGTGAAGGACAGACCCTTTTCTTCTGTCCTGAACACCTTTTTCTTTTTCTCTCTTCTCTGTTCTGCTTTTTTCTTTTTTTATCTCTAAATATATTCATCTCCTGTCTTGATTTTTCTTTGACCTCGCTTTTAATTCCTTCCATATATATATATATATATATATATATATATTGTAATGACGAAAACCGAAACTGGAACTCTCTCTGGCACAGACTCGCATGCTAGGAAGGAAGAGGAGGAAGACGAAGCAGAATAAGAACAGCCGGCCTGCAGCAAAGGCGTTGTGTCTTATTTCTCGTCCTTACAATGGCGCAGTCGACGAAGAAAACGGCTTACGTCTCGGTTTCGTCATCCAGAACGCCCGCCGACGTGCAGCCGCGGTAAGCGTCGCTTGAGGACGGCGTCAAGCCCTCCTCGGCAGCTGTTTACTGACACCACCGTTCGGGGACGGCATCAAGGCCTCCTCGCCGTCACGCTTCTTCGCTGATGGGACCCGCAAGGCGTCCGTCGCGGCCAGCATCGATCCCAGCACCGACGGATGGCGTCCAGGCCTCCGTTGTGGTTCCGGGAAACTTGTCCTGGGACGCGACACGTCGCGGCAACCATGCGCACGGGCCTCTCTCACCTAGGGATGGCGTACATGCCTCCTCCATACCTGGCAACCTGTCGGCGCTTCAAGCACCCACCGTGTACGGCGTCGAGGCCTACCCGGCGGCGCAAGACCGCTTCATCTACGCCACAGTACCAGGTCACAACTCATCACACGGGTTCCGCTTGCCTGGGAACGTCGTTGACGCTTCCAGCGCCCTGGAACCCATGTCCACGAATCCGACCACAGCTGGATTTCCAAGGGACGCCGTCCACGCGTCCTTGGTCAAGAATTGTACCACCTCGAATACCGCAGTCACTGTATCCTCCGCAGAGGCGGGCCTTGGCTCTTCGTGCGGATCACACGACAGCGCAGCGGAGCTGCAGCATACCATCGCGCAACTCCGTGTCACGACCAACGCCCTCATAGCGTCGAGTTCCAAGCTATGTCCTGCCATCTTGCCAACATTGTGCGCACTCAATGCCATGTTGGCTGCGGCCGCCGCACAAAACTTCGAGGTAAGCTCGCCCGAGAACCGTCGCAATCTCCGGCGTTCTCTCGCGGAGGTATCGGAGCAAGTGAACTGCTTGGCGGGGGCACATTTCGGAGTTCTGCCCGCCGTCCCGCCATCGCCGATTTCCTTCGCGCTACCGGAATTTCGCGGCTTCCAGGACGACGCCGAGGAATGGGTGGCAACCGTCAACGCTCTCGGAACGACTGAAGAGCAGAAGTGGGACATGGCCATAGATCGCCTGCGGGATGCTGCCGCAGCATGGCACAGGTACGAAGGCGTCAGGCAGCAGTCCTGGGCAGAATGGAGTGCAGCCCTGATTGCCGCTTTCGGACGGATTTCCTGTGACTCCAGCAAGTCCAGCTCGATCTTCCCCGAGGCCGAGGATGGAGCCCAGGCAGCGCCCCGCCTCGAGGCTGCAATCGTTCGTTGCAGCTCGTCAACGGAATGCTGCCAGGAGTTCCCTGCTGCTGACCCTGACCGAAGTGGCTGGAATCCTACACTACAGGTCCCGGACTCTGCATCGGTATTCGACCTGAAAATACCCCCACCAGACCTTCGTCCGGAGATACGGCCCTCGCGCTCGTCGTCTGAGGACATCGAGGCACTCAATCCTATTGTATTAGACACAACTGAACCCTACCAGACCACGATCATGCTCAGCCACGCAGACACTCGGCTACCAAGGAACGTTTCCTTCGAGAAAGCCCAGATACCTAGCTACGCTGAGGCCACTGCCATCGAGAACTTGCCGAGGACCAGCCCTCCTGCTGTTTCCTCCCAGCATACGATGTTTGCACATGACAGTTCGCCAGAAGCCACCGGCTCGACTACGTCTGGGAGTTCTGCTGTGGTATTTATGCCCAACCATGAGCTGCGTCCCATCTCATTTCAAGAAATGGCCCAAACGTCATCATGGCTGCCTCGCAGGGCATCCCGCTGCAGTTCAGTCCACCAGCGACGGTGGGACAAACACCAGCGTTTCCAGGTTACTCTGCGACCTTGCCGGAACAGTCAGGGCCGTCCACCTGAACTGCATTCTATGAGTTGTCAGGAAACGTTGCATCATGGACGAGTTCGACCACGGCGACAAAGTCAAGCCCACCCACCAAAAACTTTACCGCCAGCTCCGCGCGCGCACAGGACCCAGTCTCCATCACGACACGGTGAACGACCCAGACGACATAGCCAGTGTCGGCCGCCGGAGCCAATTTCGACAAACTTCCAGCGTGGTCGAGACCGACCACGACGATGTAGCCAACCTCGCCCACCTGAAGCACTGTCAACTGCTGCAGCTAGCCTTACCTACCAGAACATTGTCGTTTGGCCCAACGACAATGCTAGCAGTCATGGCCGAGTGTAATGACGAAAACCGAAACTGGAACTCTCTCTGGCACAGACTCGCATGCTAGGAAGGAAGAGGAGGAAGACGAAGCAGAATAAGAACAGCCGGCCTGCAGCAAAGGCGTTGTGTCTTATTTCTCGTCCTTACAATATATATATATATATATATATATATATATATATATATATATATATATATATATATATATATCCCTGTTCTCACTTTTTCTATGCTATGGGGAGAAAAGCTTTATTTTTCTGAGTCACCTTCAGAAAATGCATGACGGACCACGTGGCTTGAAACGTATTTTGCTGCAGGAGATGAGGAGTCTTTTTGCACTGGCGCGCCCAATTCACGCTCTGAAAAAATTATATTCGTTTGCAAAACAAAAAAAAACACCTAGCAAACCCGGCTTGAAGAGGAAAACTGCTTTGAAACTGCGGTTGCGCATTATCTGCATGCGCCTGAAGGACAAAATCTGAAGCAGACTCAAGAAATTTTTGGGGACGTTGCATTTTCGTTCAGTTTCTCAATATAATGCACTATGATTTCATGACTGGGGTATAATTTTTTCCTATGCTCTCCATCAGCTCTTGAGCAAGCGAAAAGAATGCTTACAAGAACGTATGGCAAAATGGCAGCTGAGTGACAAAAGCTTGACACCTGGGTCGATTGCTGTTTCCCTTTTATAAAAAAAGGTATATTAACTTGGTCGGTACTACGAACTTGATGTCACTCGCCCAAAGATGTCTGCGTGTGGGGGAAGCGACGTGCAATATCGTGTCCAGTGAAAATGATTCCTCTCCCAAAGAAGCTTATATATTTTTCGCAGTCACAAATTGAATTAACCCATTTTGCTTGTAACCACTCCCCTCTATAATGCCATAATGTCCTTGGGAGAAATAAATAAATACATAACAAAAATCGCAGGTACATTGTTATATGAAGACGTCCTTACTTAAAGCATTCAGGCAGACTATAAGAAACTAAAAACCAAACATTTGTAGGCACCCGTCTTTCTTCCACCATATTCTTCAACTACAATGCATACTGAATCGGCACCTTCTTCCCTGGACAGGTTGCAGAATCAGTCAATAACCACGCGATGATTCGAAACAGAGAAATCCAACCTGAATGACACTACGTACCAGAGTTGTTCATTATGCTAATTAGCAAATATGCTAATTCAATATGCCTAAGGTAGGGTAGTCGAACACGCGGCACGTGCACCTTTCGCGGTTAGTGGTTCCGCCCGGACGCTTCGCCGTCTTCGGCTCATGTTTCGATGAGCTACACAGACGTCACTGGCCTCGGGGAGTTTTCTTTTTTTTTTTTCCCTTGAGGCACGTCATGCGGTCATCGTGAGCTGAAACATAACCGTGAAATAAAAGTTCAATATCGGTGACCGCATGTCTGTCATTCTAGAGATGATCACTAGCGACATGGTTTTCGAATGCTGACGGCAAATATCTCCTTCAGAAACGACCCCTGTATTAGTTATGGGGGAAGTCTTTCTTGAACGCGAAGCATTTCTTTGCGTACTGTAGGCATTTTGAGCATCTATCTATCTATCTATCTATCTATCTATCTATCTATCTATCTATCTATCTATCTATCTATCTATCTATCTATCTATCTATCTATCTATCTATCTATCTATCTATCTATCTATCTATCTATCTATCTATCTATCTATCCGCTGTTTATGTTCTGTGCTCTCATGATCACCCCTCTCATAACTTGGGGTAAACCAATGTTAGTATGCTGGTCATGACATGAATAATGTCACAATACCATCACGTACGTTGTCAAACACTTAGTACCAAAAAACAGTGGCACATACCCGTGGGTGGGTATGTGCCATGGGTGTTTGACAGTTTATATCTACCCACGGACGGCGAGAACACACATGGGTAGTTTTAACGCTTGATTGTTAATAAACAGTGGAGATCGGCTGCGTTGACCAGACAAATGCAAAGAATAAATGTTGTCCGAGCAAGAATCAAACCCTAGTATTATGCGTATTATTTTAATCAAACGCTAGTATTATTCTTTCAAATAGACGCTAATGTTCATGAAACGCCTATTGTGGTTGCAGGGCTGGCTTTCTAATTTTGTAAACATTACATATGTACTCCTACAATACAGCCGTCACGTCGGCTTAACATCATTTGTAGTCAGGTGTCATCCGTTTAAGTTTATTTATGTAGCAGTGTTCAAGGTTACGATTCTCGCGAGCAGCAGCAATTTGTATTGGCTTACCGTTTCTGGTGTTGCTAATATCCATGTGGCTGTTGGAATGGTTACGCAACATTAAACAACTGGAGATATAAAATATGTGCGTCTGTATAACGTATGTCTGTGCGTGAATATTTACATATCTTTAGCGCAACTTGGTAACGTTTCGCTCAGTAAAAAAAAGAAAACAAATACAGCACAATCAGCGTGCATGCGCATGCTTCGCATAACATCGATTCAAGGTACGCGGGATCTGCCAAATGTTTTTTTTTTTTAATGGGAACGTTAGCTGGCACTCTGCTCAAGTTATGAATAGTACGATGGGAACGTCATTTTATATTCAATGTAAAACGGCTATTTATAATTTAAAAAAAAACGATTCGACAAGCATTCAGTATTCCACTCAATCGTTGCAATACTTTATTTGGTCTGAACAATAAGTACACCAGCCAGTGAAGTGGTGTAGTGCGTGGGAAACACAATTTCTCGGCGCTTCCAGCAGAGCGTAAACATCGTGCAAGCGGTCACGGGACACTTTCCTTGTTGTATACAATCCGCGAACAGAGTGGCCGCGTAAACTCGATGAATATGTATGCCTCCGTGACGTAAATGAACACGGGGTCTATACAGACCGCAGCAGATTAAGGGCGTCACCGAGGAGCATGGCCCACCGATCACAACACCGGTCGCCGCATCACCGAAGGCCTGCGTCGTGTTATTCGCACTCCCAAAGAATCCGCCGTCGCGCGAAAATCGACGCGTCATAAGCCGATCAGTGACCGCCGCGCGTCGCCCATTTGACGCAGGGGTGATTTCCGGCGCTCCTCGGCCGCAGTGCGAAGACGGGCGTCACCCATGCGGAACCAGCGCGCACCCATGGCCGTAGCCGCTATACCCGAAGTCAACGGAGGCGCATTGAACGAATACTCGCCGCCATGTTATACCGCGTGCTTCCGCGGGGTTTATGCCTGGCGTGAGAGCCCCGAGCGTCATAGGATTCCTGTGTCGTAGGTTCTGGCCTTGCAGGCCGTCGGAACCCCTCGTGACACACGGCGTCAACGGGGCCTTGTTTTTGGGTGTCGCGCATTCTACCGGCTAACTGCGCGAATGGAAGTGAGGCATCACATTGCCGGGAGCGGATGCGTGACTGTCGCAGTACCCGCCGGTTCACAGAAAAGCGGCGGCGGTTGTGTATGCACGCTGCCGCACACCAGCGCGATTGGGATATCAAGTCGAATGCTGACGTAGAAGAGACGCGGATGACGGGCGTCGATGTGCCGCCGCCGCAAAACAAAGCGTGGGGCAACTCCTTGTTTTTAAGAGTGCGGGAGCGGGTGAGCTGGTCACGCGACCGCGAATGTCGCCCTCAATTAGGAGCAAGCGGACGAGAGAGAAATTTACTCTGACGTGGTGTGAAAACGTGCCAGCGGCCACCTCGCGAATAAGCCAATATTTCATGTGGTATTCTCGATCATTCTAAAGTGCCGACAACTACACAAGAAGAAAAGTAACATCCAACAAACGCACCTGTTTACACAGTGTACATTACAACACGCAACAGAAACTATAAAAACAATAACGAAGTGCCACAAGAATGCGGCATGGAAATGATAGTGATTATTGCCAGTCGAGCTTGGCAATCCCTTTCGTCATGGTTTATTCTGCGCAAATAGATCCCTGTACATTGATAGACGTCACCACTTACGTATACACGTGCCCTAATCTCGTCTCCCGGCGTGCATGGACGTGACCTGGCTAATTGCCTGACTTTTATGTCACGCAGAACAACGAGAAAGAAGAATTAAAGTTATGAATGTGAGTGTTTATAAAAGCGAAAAATAAATAGTGTCGAAACCCGAGGGCAAGACATGTGTTTTTGCAATGAATACGTTCACTCGAATGGCTTGCGATTCGTTTATGTACATCATATTGTACTTATCTAATTCATTAGCATTATCTGTGACAAGTGCTTCGGATTTTATGGTGATTGCACGAGGAGCATGGTGTCGCGTATGGTGAAAGTAGCAAGCCGTCTTTTGACTGTTCAGCACAGCGTCTTGATGTTTGCAATGCCACGTGGTTTTCTGCAGAGAGAAGGGCCAAGACAGACGTGCATCACCTAGCTCAGCTGCACATATATATATATATATATATATATATATATATATATATATATATATATATATATATATATATATATATATATATATATATCATATTCAGTGAATCATTGGAACGTGCTTCAGAAAACTCCAAATAGACACTTCGTTTACATTCCGCGTTTGGTATTCTCTGAATAATTGGTGCACCATATTGACGTTGAGGGGAAAAAAAGAGAGCAGGGAGAGCAGAGAGTCCTAAGGACGTCTCAGTTGAAATCAAGAAGAAATTGACATGGGTGGGATATATGCAGCTCGATGGCGAGACAACCCCAGGTGTTCGAGAGAGGTCATTCCAAGAGAAGTCAAACATGCGAAATGGAAACAGAAATTTACGTGGGTAGATGAAATCAAGAAGACTGTGAGTGCAGCGTTGAAATTTAATTGATGGCGCAAATGTTCGACAGGAGCGAAGAAGTCAAGAGAAAGGTGGAAAAGTGCACAAGTGGCCTCTTCGTTCGTGCCTAACATTTGCGCCATCAATTCAAGTTCAGCTATGCACTAAGTAGCCAGGCAGGAAACGTTAATAAGGGTACAACATGGTCACAGCAAGCGCAGAACTAGGTTGATTGTCGGAACATGAGAGCGGGCGTTGCACTGCAGTGGCTGTGGCCAGGATGATGATCAATAACGATGTGTTTCTTTAAACGTCTGTTCTTGTTGTTGAAAACTATCGCTTACTTAGTCATATGTGCTAATTGTAGTGGCCGCGCCTTTACACACGACAGCAAAAGAAATAATACTACTACTAATAATAAAAATAATATTAATATAATAATAATAATAATAATAATAATAATAATAATAATAATAATAATAATAATAATAATAATAATATCATTTCTGCAATACTGAAAGCTTATGGTAGTATATTTGCCCCAGTACTAACTGAAATATTTAATAAAACCCTAACAATTAATATTGTATATGCACCTCGTGTTTTCGTGGTTCGATTCTCAAATCAGATTGAGTTTCGTGCGAATGCAAAGAAGCACTAATGAAAACACAATGTATCATTCAAATCGAGCACACCATTCGCGCGATTGAAGGAGTAGTGTCTCGTCTCCTTAAAATGTCACTTCTCCGACAGCAAGGACGACAAAAAGTGATCCAGTGAAGTCGTCAGTTCAAACCGTGCCTAGGGAGGGCTTTCTTCTTTCTGCACAGTGGCATTAGGTGGTGGCAGTGCTGTCGACTGACGGTCAACTGCGTTACGCGAAAGCTTCATTGCGAACTGTAGTCTAATAGTTGTATCGCCACAAATTGTTAAAAAAAAAGAAGCCATTGACTCCGAAGGCAGGCACGCTGCATGATTACAAGTGTCGGATGTATTAAATGTAGTGCTACTCGAGGAAATTCAGCCACGACCTCGTTAACTCCCATCTATTAACCTCCGTTCAAGGATGATGATCAGTGCAGAAAACACGCAACGTAACGCATTCATGCCAGCAGCAACCTTTGAATTTGGAAGGGGAGAAAAAAAAAAAGGAAAAGTGTGACCATTACGACTGATCCAGTTGTTGCTCTGGGCACGAGCAATTATCTAGCTCCTTTGGAAGCCACGAATGTGGTTTTCTAGCCCGAGCGTTTGTACTGCAAAAAAAAAAAAAAAAAAAACTCACGTTTCCAAACGCAACGCAGACGACGCACGTGGATTAGGAGTCTTCCTCATAAAGATTTATTTACTTTTGCTGCACTTGGACGAAACACAAACCGACCCCAAACTGGCATTGTTTTATTTCTTCTCCAAGCGCACTCGCGATGATGTGCGAGAATCGAGCCGCTGAAGAGAGTCTCAATCCTTACGGGAGGCGATTTTTGGCGCGCTTAGATGAATGACCGCCACGGCGCTTTCAGAAAGTTGTGGATCGGGGGGTGCGCTGTTTACGGGCTTGATGAGGGGTACGCAGAGGCGTCCGTGCTCAGCGGGGCTGCGCGCAGTTCCTGGCGGGCCCGCCGGCGCTCGAGTGAACTGACCCCGTAGTCGAAAATTGGCGGCACGACAGAGTTGGGCGGCCGCCACGTGGGAGGTTCCGCTCAATGGGGGCCTGTCACACGGGCCGGTGAAAGCGGCCGCCAGGGAACGACCGGCCGGGCAAGTTTCAGCCGCCGCCGACTTGCCTCCGGTGGTCCCCGAGGACCGCGCCGGCGGCTGCCAAGTTCAAGGGCGGCGCGGGTAGAAGAAACGCGGCCGGGCGTCGATCAAGGCGCCGACACGCGGCCGCCGCAGACACAAGCGGGCCCCGGAGCCGAACTGAGCGCCAAATCAATGTTGCCTGCGCGCGAACGTACACGCCGCGGTGGCTCAGTGATCGTGGCGTTCTGCTGCTGAGCAGCAAGCTCGAGTGCCGTATTTTCCAGCCGCAGCGCTTTTGACGGGGCCGAATTTAAGTAACACTTGTGGTGATGCTCGAAGAACCCCAGATGTTTCTCGCGGATTACTTTATACTACAATGTTTGTCGTTAACCCGGTGTTAGCTTGAGGCTTTGAGCTCCTACAATAAAACCGTCTTTCAGAATAATAATTCACGGCTCTTCTTAGCCAAGTGGGACAGGGTGAAACGTCAGTGCGAATAGGGACGCGGCTAGAGAATGAGTACATATAAGCTAGTAGCGCGAAGATCCTACATTTGAACATTGACTATCTCATAATCGGCAATATCAGCAATATGACCTAAATGGAATTAATTTTCAAGTTGGTTATCGCACTGAGGACGACGTCAAGGACGCGAATACATGCGTATGCAACCTATATACGCAGAAGGGGCCGACTATTGTGCCAGCCAAGCGATGGAGAATCATATAGAATATATAAGGAACCAGACAAGATGGCTCGAATACTGCACTAACCTTGTTTGGCTTACAGTTCTTCCCTTCGAGTACAATTTAATGCAGTCATTTGCACTTTTCACATTGTCCCTATGATGAAAATTTCTGTTTTCGCACTGTAACTGCCAATTCAACTAGTGATTATACCACTGGTTCACTGACATCCACCACCGCTAGCAATCTTCTTGCTGAAAAACAAACAAACAAACAGAACAAAGAACTAGACGAGATTGCGCGGTGTGGTGGGAAATACAATTCGACAGTTTTCAAATGGTGTGATCTTATTCGAATACCATTCGGGGAAATAGATCGGTACTTCTGTGACAATATGGATAAATCTAGACAGACATGCAAGGGCAAAATAAGCTAATCTAACAGTCTCACTGTCATCTGAGGAGATTAAACAATCACAGTATTCCCGAATCAACTAAAAGCATGAAGGGATGGGGGGGGGGGGGAGGCAGCTTTGTTTACTACTTCACAGATATTCAGTCGCTTGTAATCTGGGTAGACACTGGATATGGAACACTATAGTTGAGTAAATATGTATAGGACGCTATTTTTGTTCTGTGCTTGGTGGTAAATAGTATTCATATTTGAAGCAAACAGCCTTTCTGTCGCATTCTGCTTATTCGGTGCGCTAAAAGAAGTGCGTTGTTTCTGTTAATCTGCGTATAATAACTGCTAAGTCATTCATCGCTGCTATTTGAAGCAAAATGCTTCAAGTTCAAAACTTCCTGGTAAATCTAGTAAATAATTGCTATTAGCCGCAGCTGTTTGCATGACATTCTGTTCCGGATCTAAGGTGCATGGTGTTCTAAAAGAAGTGCATGGCGCATGGTGTTCCGCCTGGTGTATGGTGTCTCTACACAAAATATAGGTCATTTGCATTTGAGAAATCCAATGGGCCTGTCCACGCGAGCAGGACTATTATTCAGCTATTTATTTTTCAGTGCACGATTGAATATTTTGGGAAACATACAGTGGCATAA
Source organism: Rhipicephalus microplus (assembly GCF_043290135.1). Lineage (NCBI taxonomy): Eukaryota > Metazoa > Arthropoda > Arachnida > Ixodida > Ixodidae > Rhipicephalus > Rhipicephalus microplus. The sequence continues at coordinate 77,259,438 of NC_134710.1, forward strand.
CGGGCCTTCTCACTCGAATGAATTACGTACAATTATCCACGAACGAATATATATATATATATATATATATATATATATATATATATATATATATATATATATATATATATATATATATATATATATATATATATATATATATATATATATTAGGTTTCAGATACAATTGGGTGCACATAAGCAGGGGCTGCAGGATTAACTATCGGGAGGTAGCGCGAAAGAAAAAAGAACATTTCCAATGTTTTTGTTTTTTTGTTTTTACTTTCTGACGAGCCGAACTTCTGCGAAACGTGTATATGGCATGCAATGGAGGTACACATTTTGGTAACGGCAACGATGTATGTGGAGATCAATATACAGCCGCTATACCGAGCATTGTCAAAAATTTCGTTAGCATCACTTCCCGCCGGACGCGCGGCGTTGTGATCTTGTACGTACGCACGAGCGACGAGTGCGGTGTATACGTATACGCGCCTGGAACAAACGTGCGCGAGAAAGTTGTGCCACCACGCGTCCCGAGGCCCTTGCAGGTGGCCTGACTCACACTGGTTGCAAGGTGGCATACTTTCCGTTCGGCCGGCGCTGAATAACGCCGAGGCTGACATCATGCATAGTGGCCGCCACGGAGCCACAACACTCCGTTTCTGACGCTTTAAGCAGGTGCACGCTTTTTGTTCGGCCTATACCGAGCTGCTCGTTGTTTGGCTCGCCGCTAACGCTGAGAGAGTGCGCGCTTGGCGTGCAATGACGCACGTTGTTGCGCCTTTGTGTAGCGTGGTGCGGACTCGGGCCATCCGAGTCCCCGGAGAGGACGAGTAGAGAAGCCGGAGAAGGAGAAAAAAATGTTTATATACAGTATTTACATGGTAGCGTGGTACAACATGAAAAGAGAATCACCCACGAGCGCCTCTGCGCTAGCGTTTTTATACATCGTCCGCCTTCCCAAGATCCCTTGCAAAGATAATTTATGCGCAGGATACTCCAATGAGATCGTCGTCTTCCTCTCCGGCCCCGAAGAGGGAAAGCCAAACACCGCCTCCCTCTGAACCTAGGAAAGGGGGCAAGGCATGCCCAGTTCGCTGTTTGGTGAGGGAGACCCCACGCGCCAGCGTGGCACCACAGTGAGATGACGTGGAATCCCATGCGCAAAGTCGCTCCCTGATGCAGCCAGGTTGACTCAAGCAAGGCAGAATACCCCGTACAGCTGCTGGGTCGACGCTGCTTCGGAGTGTTGCTCTCGGCGGCTGACAAAAGCTTGGCCAACGACTTTTGTGTCAAGAGGAGCCGGCGACGTGGTTTTTCCCGATTGTCCGCGTCCGTCGCCGTCCCGGTGCAGGGTTGACTCATCAACAGCTGCCAGGTGCCAGCAGGCCGCGAAGACCACGTGGAACTTGGGCGAGGCACAACAGCACCCCCGCCGCCAGATGATACATCGGGAGGTCGAGTTGTTCCATGCAGCTCGGCCGGGTCGATGTCGGCGACGTTCCGGCAAGGCTCTTGCTTTCTCGAAGGGCCTGGTCAAACTGGAATGCTCCAAGAGCTGGCCTCTGCGCCCCGCTTCGGTGAAAAGTGGGTGACAAGCTCCAAGAAACGACCTTTGTCAGCCACACACAATGCGACAAGCACCGCGTGCACGCCACTCTCATCGCCAGGCCTCAGATTTTACAAAGCAAACATCTTATCTTAATAACTTAAGCTCAAGGAAACAATGTGCATACCAATCGGGACAAGTGTCCAGTAACTCTTTCATACGTAATTTCATTTGGAATCGAGATAACATTATAATCAAGCTAAACAAGCAAACTGTAGAGCTCGGGACAACGAGGGAGTCAGTAAAAAATTTCTCTATGCCCTCACTGTAACACATTGAAAAAAAAAAGTACACATTAACTAGGTAAAGGTAAACAAAAAAATCAAACAAACCTTCCGCGTCTTTTGACGAGTCAAAACGCTCGACTTAGGGCGTCTGCATTTGTATGAAGGCCACCTCTCTTGTAGCGCACCTCGAAATTGTGCTGCTGCAGTGCTATGCTCCATCTGAGCAAACGACCATTCTTAGGTGACATTTGGTGTAACCAGGTTAGTGGAGAGTGATCAGTTTCTATAATAAACTTAGAGCCAGCAACATAGCAGCCTAGTTTTTGTACGGCCCAAACAATGCAAGCACATTCTTTTTCCGAAGTGCTATAAGCCTCTTCCCTGCTGCTCAATTTGCGACTCAAATACAAAACCGGCCGCTCCTCTCCACTCTGGTCCGTCTGACATAGCACTGCTCCTAAACCGCGTTCGCTTGCATCACACTGAATAGTGAAAGGTTTTGCAAAATCCGGTGCCCTCAAGACGGGTTTCTCACTCAATGCGTGCTTCAGCTTCTGAAAAGCGTCTTCCTTTTTAGAGTCCCATTGAATGTTCACAGGTTCGGTCTTGCGTAAACTATCTGTCAAAGGGCTGGCAATCTCGGAGTAATTCGGGACGTAATGCTGATAGTAACCTGTGAGGCCGAGGAATGCTCTCATCTCGGTCTTAGTGCTGGGACGACGATAACCGACCACCGCGGCTACCTTGAGTTCGGACGGACGACGACGCCCATTTCCTACAATGTGCCCTAAATAGCTTACTTCAGCACAGCCCAAATGACATTTCTCTCTCTTTACCGTAAGACCTGCATTTTTGATCCGTTCCAAAACCATCCGAAGGTGTTCAACATGGTCTTCCCATTTGTCCGAAAATATCGCCACATCGTCTAGGTAAGGCAGCGCAAATTTCTCGAGCCCGTGGAGAACCTTATCCATCAGGCGGCTGAAACAATACGGCGCGTTCTTGAGCCCAAAGCTCATCATCAAAGGACGAAAAGTGCCCAGGGGTGAGATAAAAGCAGCGTATCGACTCGCGCGCTCTGTCAAAGGGACCTGCCAATACCCCCTAACAAGGTCTAGCGTAGAAATGTATTTCGCCTTAGACACTGTCTCTACCCTCTCTTCAATGTTAGGAATAGGGTAAGTCTGGTCGATTGTTACAGAGTTCAGGCGGCGATAGTCCACGCATGGCCTTGGATCACGGCCCGGAATCTCAACCAAAATCAAAGGCGAGGTGAAATCACTGTCTGCTTCGATGATAACACCTAGGTCGATCATGCGGCGAATTTCGGCCTCTAGTATCTCTCTCTGTCTAGGTGACACCCGATACGGCTTACAGCTGATCGGCTTGTTAACCGTCAGCTCAATGTCGTGCTTAATCACATCCGTTTTGCCTGGCTTCTCGGAGAAAACGGTAGCGAATTCCTGTACTAAAAGCTCTAAATCTTCCTCTTGAGCCTTACTTAGGGTGTTCCCTGTGTCTACCCTATCTGACAATGTGCTGCTGACCGTGCCACCGGAAAGACAAAGGATTTCCGCGCCCTCGTCCTCAGGAACATTGAGTGCAAGGTTTACTACTGCTTTTCGTCGCATGTAGGGTTTCATTAGGTTACTGTGATACACTTTGGGGCATTTCCGGCCCCACTTTACCTCGTAGTTGGTGTCTGAAAGCACTGACATCACTGTCGCTGGTCCCTCCCATTGTACGTCCAGCTTGTTTTTTCTTGAAGGGCACAACAGCATCACCTCATCGCCCACTCTAAAGACTCGCTTTCGAGCTGACTTATCGTAACGGGCCTTGGAAAGCGCCTGTGCTGCGCGCATGTTGCTCTCCACCACTTCGCGTGTAGTCCCCAGTCGCCCCAATAAATCCAGTACATAGGAAACCACATTAGGGTCCTCCCCATATCCAGTCCATGACTCTCGTATCAAGTGCAGCGGACCTCTCAAGTTCCTGCCGTAGACAAGTTCAGCCGGACTAAAACCCGTACTCTCGTGTGGGGCCGACCTCAGAGAAAACATCGCAGCTGGTATACACCCCTCCCAGTCACTTTTATGCTCAAAGCACAAAGCTCGCAAAACGCGTTTCATGACCGAGTGCATGCGTTCCACAGGGTTCGACTGTGGATGGTGAATAGAGCTATGCGCGATTTTTATCCCGCAGCGTTCTAGGAATGTAGTCGTAAGGCAGCTTGTGAACACACTTCCGTTGTCACACTGTATCTCCGAGGGAAAACCCACCCGAGAAAAAATAGACAACAATGCGTCCACCACGCATACTGAACTCAACTCTTTCAGTGCGATTGCCTCCGGGAACTTGGTGGCAACGCACAGCGCGGTCAGGACGTACCGATATCCTGATTTAGATGGAGGCAGAGGCCCCACGATGTCAATCACGAGCCGACGGAAGGGTTCTGTGATTATTGGCACTAGTTTCATTGGTGCCTTCCATTTGTCTGTTGATTTTCCTATCCGCTGACAAGTGTCGCATTCACGGACAAACATCTCTACATCCTTCCAGCACCCGGGCCAGTAGAACTCCTGAGCCAGCTTAGCTTTCGTTTTCTTTATACCTAAGTGGCCCGCCCAGGCGTTGCTGTGGGCCAGGTCGAGAATGTTCCGCCGGTATTTTAGTGGAACTACCACTTGGTTGTAGACCCGCCCTTTAGCGTTCTCATACCTGCGATGCAACACCTCGTTTTGGGTGTAGAACGAAACGTTCTTTCTAGAGTTACCTTCCTTATGTATGGCATCTAGCAGCATAGAGAGTGCGAGATCCGCCTTTTGATCGACCACTAGCGTTGCACGGTCGGTTCTGGCTAGCTGACACCAACTGGTGGACGCGGGTGTTAACACCGAGCCTGTCACCAAGTCCTCGTTTTCGGGCGTTAGAGATATTTCCTCGCTGTTGCCGACCATAGCCCCAGTTTCCGTCTCGACAACTCGCATGGCAGACTCATTTTCCGTCGCAACTACCTCAGGTTTTCCTACACTGCCCTCGGACGTCTGTTCCCCAGAGGGTGAGCTGCTCAGCTGTTGCGTCAGCTCGCGCGCCTTCGAACGGGTAAGGGCCATGCAAGCTATTTCGGTGGCAAATGATTCTCCACGTGTTTTTAACATTTCCTCAGACTTATTTGAAAATAGGTAAGGGAAGTGCTCCGGAAGGTTGGCTGAAATTGCTGCTTCCGTACACAATTGGCCGAAAGGGCCCTCGATTACAACCCTCGCTATCGGTAGGCAGACGCTTTGCTTTTCTGCCACTTGCCGAATCCAGGCACACTCTCCTATATAGTCTTCGGAAGATACGCAACTTGGATGCGCTACATCCATTGTGGCCGCCGAGTCCCTCAATACCCTACACATTCGGCCGTTCACTGAGAGTGTCCTCATGTAAGGCTTCAACAGCTTTAAGCTATCCTCTGACTCCTGAATTGTGGCAAATGCCATGTGCCTCTTACAGCTCCTGGCCATGTGGCCCTTTTCTCCGCAGCTGTAGCAAACAACTGGCTTCCGCGCTTCTAACGCATGCGCTATGTCACCCGGCGCCTTTGAACCTGATGAAGGTGCCGCCTTAGTCCCCTCACTGTCCTTTCCCTGCTGACTGTCTAATAACTTGGAATTCTCGGGTTTCCAGTTATTTCTTGCAAACCTCTTGCGTCCCTGGTTTCCCGACCAGCTTTCTACCTTTTCATTTTTTTCCGAAGTTCATGGTGTACTGCGGAGACTACGGCGTGAGCAGTAATCTTCGGCGAGTTCTGCTGCCCTGTTCATGTCTACGTCTTTCATCCTATCCTGCACCCAAAGCCTTACCTCCTCGGGAATTCCCCGGTAAAACTGCTCGAGTACCATCAACTCAATGACCTTGTCATGGTTGCCATAGACTTGCGCGCTTTTGAGCCATTCTTCAAAGTTGGCTCTAATTTGGTAGGCATAGTCTGAATGAGATTCGTTGCCCCTCTTAGAGTGCCTGAACCGCAGGCGGAAAGCCTCTGTCGATAGGCGACATTTTCGTAGCAATGCAGCCTTTACCCTGTCATACACCTCGGAGTCCTCTTTATTCATTCTTGCGATAACATCGGACACTTCGCCTGGTAGTACGCATATCAGTTTTTGTGGCCAAGTCTCCCTACTAAACCCTGCATTTTCGCATGCTCGCTCAAAATGCACGAGGTATAATGCAATGTCGTCACCCGCCTTGAAGGTGTGGATTAGATCCTTTATCTTTGATTCTCCACCCCCTGAATTTCGATTTCCCACGGACATACGAAGCTCCAGTTCTTTCAGACGGATTTCATGTTCTTTATCCTCGCGATCCCTCCTTATTTCCTCCTCTCTCTGTTCACGGGCTAAGCGCTCACGCTCCTCTTTCTTTGCCAAAATGGTTTCTCTGGCCTCAATGGCCTCTTCTAAACTCACTTCCTCTTTTCCCAAGTGCTCCAAAATTTGTTGTTTTCTTTTAACCGAGCCGACCGAAATATTCAGCTCCTGACAAATTTCGAGGAGTTCTTGGACCTTAAACTTCTCCATCTTAGATATGCACACCGTTTCTCTTCTAGGGTAATTTTGCCCACGAGCCACCCAACTCTTGGTCTGCGAATCAAAATTTACCACAATCACCCTACCACGTTACCGACCATCTGCGCTAACGAGTCTGGCGAAAAGAAGAGCAAACACGCGGCACTCACCACTTCGATGCAGCCGACGCAGGCGAATCCCACCGCTGCCACCACTGTTGCGCCTTTGTGTAGCGTGGTGCGGACTCGGGCCATCCGAGTCCCCGGAGAGGACGAGTAGAGAAGCCGGAGAAGGAGAAAAAAATGTTTATATACAGTATTTACATGGTAGCGTGGTACAACATGAAAAGAGAATCACCCACGAGCGCCTCTGCGCTAGCGTTTTTATACATCGTCCGCCTTCCCAAGATCCCTTGCAAAGATAATTTATGCGCAGGATACTCCAATGAGATCGTCGTCTTCCTCTCCGGCCCCGAAGAGGGAAAGCCAAACACCGCCTCCCTCTGAACCTAGGAAAGGGGGCAAGGCATGCCCAGTTCGCTGTTTGGTGAGGGAGACCCCACGCGCCAGCGTGGCACCACAGTGAGATGACGTGGAATCCCATGCGCAAAGTCGCTCCCTGATGCAGCCAGGTTGACTCAAGCAAGGCAGAATACCCCGTACAGCTGCTGGGTCGACGCTGCTTCGGAGTGTTGCTCTCGGCGGCTGACAAAAGCTTGGCCAACGACTTTTGTGTCAAGAGGAGCCGGCGACGTGGTTTTTCCCGATTGTCCGCGTCCGTCGCCGTCCCGGTGCAGGGTTGACTCATCAACAGCTGCCAGGTGCCAGCAGGCCGCGAAGACCACGTGGAACTTGGGCGAGGCACAACAACGTCCATCTGCGGCCTTATTTCGGCGGGCGGAGACGCCGACCGAGCCCGTGTCATTCTCTTAGCACACGCTCGGCTAATTTAGTCGCGCAGGAATACCGCCGGTGAGACAGGGCGCCAAAGGGAGGCAGCCGTGTGGCGGCACCTGTCCGACTTTTTTGGGTCACATTAATCACGGCGTCTCGCGATAAGCGGCGTGCATGGGCGGCGATGTCGCTGCTCCCATTCGACGCGTTTACGTGCCGTGGACCGGTTTCAAAAGCAAATTGCCAATTAATATGTTCAGTGAACGCTTCCATGCGCGCGGCCGCCAACGTTAATTCCTGGCCGCGCGAGACAGAACAGCGCGGTGCGCGACCGAATGAGGAGATTAAAAAAAAAACGTATACCTATAATGCCGCGCCCGATTGGCGACAGGTGCACGCAAGAGTGCATCACCCGAATCGGACATCGCCGAGCCCGAATGGCGACCTGGTCGGAGCTGAACGATGGCCACCCTTACGGGAAGACACTGTTGGAGCAAGCTTCTTTTGAAATGGAAATTCGCCGGCCTGGACTCGCATTCCCAAAGGATGGATGTTTCCGTCGGACCGACAAATTTTCGAATTGCACGGCCAAGATCAAATCTGTGGGCCATTAAAGCGTGTGCCGCATTAAATCTTCGTACCCAAACACGCAGACCCATCTCCTTTAGTGTGTGTGTGTGTTGCAGGCTATAGCAACTAAGGGCATTAAACTCTTTACTTGCTCTCTCTGCTCTCAGTATTTTCTGTAAAGCTATAAACAAGTCCTTTCACGCGTGAAGCCTGCGATCAGATTATGAGGCCCACTGTAATGAACTCCGGATTAATTTTGACCCCAGGAGTTTCTTTAACGTGCATCTCAAGCTAGGTATACAGCAGAGTTATTCCATTACGACCCACGACCTCGAGTTCAGCGGCGCAACGCCACCACACGTGGTACATGCAGTACCACAGCGGGTACACCGTCAATCTGGTTGGTTGCCCTGCGTACTGAAAGGGTGCCAAGATGCAGTTGCCGGGAGTTGCATAATTCATCGCTCTTACGAAGCTCACGTCTGTGCCTCCTTATATTTAAACACTTGCGAAACTCGCCGCGCAAAACCGTTAGAAATGCGTGCAATCATCCGAAAATCCAGTCGCAGTATGTTTCTTTATATACTAGATAAGCATTTCTATTCCAGCGAGGGAAGCTTTTGTATGAAGAACGAGGGAGGGATCTGGGAGGTTACAAAAGTGCAAGTTTCTCATTTGTTTACGTGCACTTTGCTGGGGCATGGAAAGAAGAGAAACATACACAAAAAAAAATATCGCACCATATCCACGGAGTGAATGATGATGAGTGGGGCCAAGAGCTGGAGGGTTTCATCGATAAACGTGTACCATCCTCGAATATCACCCGCTACATGATCAACGACGTGACAAACACTGTATATATTTATACAAAAAATTTATTATTCATAAGTGCTAGCTATATTCGCCGCTTCCGTTCCCCCTTCACTATAACGGCTTTACGGTTGGTGAAGTGTTGGATTGGTGATGGGGCGTAGTGGGGTGTTTGCAAGGACGAAGTAGTGGGCAGCTGGCAAATGTGGAACTGTAGGCGGTCACGTACGTACATACATACAAGAGATGGACAGACCCAAGCCTTTAGGAGCTTCGCCTCTAAAATTCGTAGACACAATAATTTGACTTATATCCAAGTAAGACAATGCTGCTGCTATAAACAACCAAGAGTAGGTGACATTAGCCTTTAATCAGCCAGCACTACGCAGTAGGTAAATATACGGTGACAGAATTTGGTGTGTAGTAATCGGACATCGTGCTAAGCCCTTTCAAAGAGACACTGAAGACGTGCAAGAAGGCATTGTCTTCTAAAACAGGATAGACGGCCGCTCCAACGCGTTCACGCGAGCCTGTGGTTCGCAAGAAGAGTGTACTGCACGTACAGCGCAACCGATTCCAGAGGATGCGATGCGATGCCGCTGAAGTGTTTCTCCCAACAAGGCAGTTCACTGACTGCCCTGTCAGGAGAAAGAGAAATGAAGTCTTGCCGACTGGAAGGCGAAAGCTATCTAGTTGAGCTTCCCAGTTAATTATATATATCCCGCCCGAAATATTTCCGTGCACAAGGCATGCCTCCGGGATCAGAAGATTTGGAAGCTCTCTACCAAAGTTTCCTCTCAATACAGTAGAGGGGATTCTGGCGCTAGTGTCTATGGGAACTGCAACGCATGGCGCTTCAGCCAGAATGGGAAGAATGGGTTGTACACGGATTTGTATAGATTTCGTTCTTTCGGCTCCGTTTGTCTTCGCGTGACCTGGAGTCGTTTTGTCACGAGACGACAATCAGCAAATGATCAGCACTTCGCCACCTTAACCTTTTAGGTTCACCAACCTAAATGGGGTCACAAATTTCGCAATGGTCGGCTGTTTTATTTAAAACAAAACCAAAACACAACAATGAACAAAGAAAACAGTGCGTTTGAAGCCATCAAGCACGAAGATGCGGCAAATATTTGTTATACCCATCATTCCCATAATCGCTGAACGATGGTAGCGCCAGAGTTCCTCCTGGTGTATTTGTAGGAAACTCTATGCTCTGCATCTCGTGTGACCTTGCAAGGCCTCCGTGATCAGCCCACCTTCGACAAAACGATAATGTCATGTGATGACGTCATGATGGAGTCACGAATTTTGCCTACCTGTGACGGTCATAGAGTGACGTCGTCACATGGTGATCTTTGAACGACTCGTGTTGACGCCGCCGTCAGTGATTATTCGCGTTTGATGAGACATCTAACGATTTTGGCTGAATTAATTGCGTAGGACCGTTTCTTTCGCTTGAGCCTAGAATCGCCAGCCCGAGCACATAGAAATTAGGATTTATTGGGCGCTTCATGTTAGTAACGTGGATACAATCTTTTTCCACCTCCAACATATCCTTTTTCCTCGGAAGTTTATGTCCTGCCCGCAACGTTCACAGACCCAGCATGAGCGGCTTATTTGCCATGGTATCGAGGACTGCGCCCCCCGATAGCGTGGTAACGCGTGAGCTATAGCCGTCTATTCAATACATCTGTGCCACGATCAAGCGGGAAACGGTGGTATTATGCGTGCTTCATTGCAGTTCTCCGGTTTTCCATAACAACGTACGACCTATAATGTAGGACGACATGAGTCGCTGTGTGTGGAGGCGTATACGACGGAGGCGGGCAGTTGGCGCAAACTGATGATTCACTTTAGATTTTCACCACATATTTCGGCGCTTGTTCGCATCAGCTTCTCTCAAATGACGCAGCACCTAACTTCATTGCCGTAAAGCCCCGGGGCTGAATTGCCATGTTTGTCAAGTTTCGCGCTAACCTACTTGTACAACCTCACTGCGGGGAGTGCGGGGAAGTGCGCAGTCTCTTTGCTTGAGCCTGGAGCGCCGCGTAGCCACTCATGAAACTAGAGAACAGGTTTGGCGGTATACAGTATCGAAAGTTAGTTTGAGGTTGTAGTGTTGCAACACTTTTTGGCGGTCGAGCAGTGGCTCAGCACGACAGCGTTCTGCATCCGGTTTAGCAACGTGTGCAAACACAGCGTTTCCGGCACCCTGGTCCGCCTGTCCAGTAAAGAGGGAAACGTTACCAGGCGCAGCACGACGATTCTATTTTCGACGTAATTTCCTGTTTGATGCCGCCCACCGTCTAAAGCGCATTCTAAGCAGTGTTACCAACCGAACTTCAGCAAACGCCCTGAGCTAAGCTTGATATTACCGTACTTTCCCTGCACATTTTTATTGCCTTACGTTTTACCCTATGCCTAAAGACAGGGCCGTGTAACAATGATAACGTACAGATAACGTATGGGGATACTGGAGTCGGTGGTGGCTTCACTGGCTAGAAAATCAGTTTCTTAGGCGGAGGAACGTGAAAGAAAGCAGATGGTTGGAAAAAGCGTTCCAGTGTATGGGAAGAGCGTTGACTCAAAGTTGTAAAAAATATAGACTCATCAGCAAGTAAATGGATTTCATGCAATGTAAGTGACGTGATAACAAGGAGTGTTAAGCGAAAAAAAAAAAAAGCTCTCGCCGTCCCTTATGCGCGTTCCATTCAGATGGCTGGTCTTCCTCTCAATCGACTGCAGCGACCGGCTCGAAAGAATCCTGCACATATACGGCATAGCTTTCCATTGCCTGCAGGATCAGGGTCATCGCAAGCTTTCAACACTTCCCGTGCCTCTGGAATCGACGAAACGCTTCTCTAGATTGCCCCCACCTATGACCGTGTGATGACGACGTCGTCATTTGACGTCGTGATATTATGATGCCACAGTGGAGTGACAATCATGACTTCATGATGACGTCGAAAAAATTCTGGTGATATGTGATGCCATGATGACATCATGAAGCGTCGTCGTTATCTCATTATGATTTTGTGCAGCACTCGCACCTATTCTGACCATCACTTTTCGTGTATTATAAGGCATCTAAAACTCTCGCCTTAATGGGTGAAGGCGAGGACCATCGCAAAACTTGAGAGTCCCTACCAGAAAACGAACAGATAGGAGACGAGAAAAAAAAAAACATCCCCGAGAAGAAAAAAAAAACATACCCAGCACAAGCATGTGTGAGGTATTATTCTTTCTCTTTTGTGCTTGTGACGCCTGAACTAAGCAATTTCAATTCGGATCTTTCCAGCAATGTAACCCTCGCTTATGTCGCGCGGATCCCCTACATTTTTCACTGATTAAGGACGAGCTAAATGCTAAAATTACCCCACGCCACCACCCTACTAGCCTGCACTGGCGGAAGAATCCCAAAAATACTTTGCGAGTAGGAAATTACCGTACGGTTGGCAAACTTGATTCGGCGCACGTCCTTTGACGTTGGTCCTCCCACAGCAACACGAGCGTGAGAACAGCTTGTATCGCGGCGCGGGGCGTTGCAGCCGCGTTCACTGCCGGTAGTGAAACGAAGAGAAGGAAGTCTGCTTTTTTGCTTTATCGGCTGTCTTTCGCGCTTGCTCTGGAAAATTTCTTGCCCTGTTTATTGTTATGCAGCCATCCCAGCTTAAGCGTGCGTGCGTGCGTGTGTGTGCGTGCGTGTGTGTGTGTGTGCGCGTGTGTGTGTGTGTGCGTGTGCGTGTGTGTGCGTGTGCGTGTGTGTGCGTGTGTGCGTGCGTGCGTGCGTGCGTGTGTGTGTGTGTGTGTGTGTGCGTGCGTGTGTGTGTGTGTGTGCGTGCGTGCGTGTGTGTGTGTGTGTGTGTGTGTGTATGTGTGTGTGTGTGTGTGTGTGTGCGTGCGTGCGTGCGTGTGCGTGTGCGTGTGTGTGTGTGTGTGTGTGTGTGTGTGTGTGTGTGTGTGTGTGTGTGTGTGTGTGTGTGTGTGTGTGTGTTGTTAGGACTGGGCGTCTGACGACATTCCCCCTGGGCTACCAGTCGCAGCGGCACGGGTCGGCCGGGTCTCGTTGGCCACCGGACCCGTTTTGCCCATCTTACAGGGAGGAAGACATGTTCTTAGGGAGTTATTTACAGAGGTTTATTTCACACCATTTAAAAGCGAGCATATCTCGCTACATGACGAACTTCTATGGACGAAGATGACGTCCTACATCGTGACGATCTCGTCGAAGGCTGTACATGGAAAAAGGCATCAGCAACAAAAGCACTGTCTCGAACAGCACTGCATCGAAAGAGCACACGAAGCGGCCCGCGAGGGCTGATTATAAACAGTCTAATTTCCCAAGATCTCTGGATGGCGGCAGAGGGCACCGAATTACACTGTCCAATCACCTGTCGCACACAACTTGCTAGTGTGACGCGCACGCACGGCCGAGTAAACGTCCAATTTCGAAGGTTGGTCACTGCCGTGCACTGTGTCACCAACGCGGCTCTTGCTTGTCGTGTGCGCCCCACTGGGCGATTGGTCCCCAGCTCACGACAGCCTATATCAAAAGGGCCGCCTTGACCAAGCTCAAACGGGTCTGCGGAACTGCTCGTTCAATTAGCGGGGTGATTTGCGGCTGCCACCACTGTACCTTCCAAGCAAGATGTTGCCACCGCGTAAACACTTTTCGTCCTCTCGAGAAGCGGCCTACGCCGTCGTGGCGGCACGATGCCTCCCCCTCTGGTCAGGAGGGACAATGCTCGGCGGATACAGACCGGCAGCCGTTCGGACACTTGTGCGGGTATCAAAAGGACGCCGCTCCCTTCTGAGCCCAGGCGCCGTACATTGGATTTGTTTGGGGAAACAGCATCTCCTCGCAACGTTCTTAATGCAACCCTTTCTCTATTATTTTCCCTACTTTACCCTTTTATACACCTTACCTGATCGCCGGGTAGGGAATAGTGCTTTGACTTGGGCGAGTTGGTACTTGCTGGCGTAGGGGCTTCAGCGCAAATTTGACGAGAACAAGGGAGACACGCATGACTCGTCTGTGTGTTTCCTTCGTTTTCGTCGAATTCGCGCTGAAGCCTATTCGACTAGGCAGGGAACCACAATTTTTCAGGGGCGAAGCTCCTTATAGCGGCACCCGTTCGTCCCTCGTAGCCGTTGTAGTAGTGTGTAAAGTATAACATTTTGACCTCCAAGGTGGTGCCGGTGAAAGATTTCTTCTGGGCGTTGTTGAACAATAAAAGATAGTGCTCAATGTGCTCAATGCCAATGGCTGTTTAGGGGGATTGAGAGACAGGAGAATTTGGCTCTTAGTTAACGCGCACGCTGCAAATTTTTTATTGTTCAACAACGCACAGAAGACAAGAAATGGTTGCTACGTTACACTCGCTGGGCGTAACCTCCTAGGTTTTAGGAAGGTTTACCCCCGAATGCAGAGATGTTACTTGGCTCGCGACTTCAACTTAACTTGAGCAAGTCGGCGTGAAGCAAGCAGCGGACTTCAAGACGCCCAAGTCAGCCTTCGCGTTTCACAGATGCTCAGGCTGTCTTGCTTGGTCAAGTCAAGAACGAGCTTCAAAGCAGAAACACGCTGCTCGCCTGCTAACGAGGGTAATAATGAAGTTGTTCGCGTAAGGCATGCATTACATCAAAAAAAGACCGTACGTTTTAAAATAACTATAAAAACAAAGGGCCACAAGCATATTCTTGCCATTTTACGGCTAACAAGCGGCACGTGGTGCCTGCCACCACAGCGATGCGCAGTGTTGCTTCTGTAAAGCGTTCGTTGCCCACTGGTTTTAGTGGCCGCACAAATGAGGCGCGTTTCTCCATGGTTGCTTGTTTGGAGGCGAAGCAAGCATCGCGTTGGGTTCTTTCGTCATTTTTTTTTTCAATTGAACGCCACGGCATGTATTTTTGCTGACCTGGCTCACGAGGTAACGCGATTTTCACGGTATTTGCCTTTCTGTTCGCCTGTGTGCATGCCTGTAGTGGGCAAGGTCGCAGTTACATATGAAAAAAAAAAAACAAGTTCTGGGAGCAAAAGTGATTCGTATTCTTTTGTGGAGCTTGGTAAACAAGAGAAAAAGCGGGGGTCAGGACATTGCCCTCAGCAGAATTCTGTCTCGCGGGGTGCAGCAGTGTCTCGCTGCATGATGGTGGAGCGGATAAAAAAACCCGTGATAAGGGCACCTCTTTTTTATGCGTGTGGAATTCTACGTAGCGTTGTGCTACAAGCGATGCTATCTGAGCTAGAAACAGTGCCCTAGACGGGGCGAAAGGATAGACGAGGCACACAGACATGGGACCGAGTCAATTTTGTACCGAAAGAGGCGGAAATTGCCGTCGTGTTTAAGAAAAAACTCCCAAGCATTTCCCCGAGGGTGAACATGGTTAAGTGCGAATGCACGGGGTGATGCTATGAGGGGGAGTAAAGTTAAAATCCGTTGGTGACGCTGATATCGGTGTCAGTAACGCGCCTTATATCCAGATGGTAGCGTTGCCTCCGGGACATCCATCGCACGACCCGCTCTCGACGGGAGACTGAGAGAGAAGGCGGCCGCGTGAGAGAGAGGTGTGCGCGCAGCTGCAGCGAGCGAGGAGAGCGGAGGAGCGAGCGAAGGGGGAGGGGGTATAAGGCGCGTTAGTGACACCGATATCAGCGTCGCGTCCGTGGCTTATTCGGTAGAGCGTCGCGCTGCGGCCCGACAAGTCCTCTTTCTTTTAAAGATAGAGAGAAGACTGCGGACGCCGCCGACGGCGGTGGATGGTTTGGGGTCGCTTATAAAGTGTATTCACACTTAAAACAGAAATGTCTTTTGCACTCACGAAACACTTCGGCGTCGTCCCCACCGAAGCAATTAATACGCACGTTTGTGTAGTCGACACAGCCTGTAACACCAGGGAACTCAGCCAATTCATAAAAGTCCCGCATAACTATAGAAAGTGCTGCCGGCTGCGGAAAGCGCACCAGAATTGCGTACAGAAGCTTTGCGATGAGTAGCGTAACTTTCCCTACTGCATGGCAAACTGTCGACTACGGAATGCGGACGAGATTCCCGGTGACTGTTTGGAATGTGCCAGCGCCGTAAAACCCGAGAGCCAGCAGTAGCTGTAACACTGGGGACACAAGCTGTCCTCGGTTGTCCCCACTTTCACGGAGCGGCAACAAACCCAGCAGCTGCCGCACGGCGTTCTTCGTGAATCGGTATCGAGCGTGGAATTGTTCCTCGTCGTACAACTCCATCGGATTTCCTCGGTCACGTAAAGCGGGTCCAAGATTCTTCGGCAGGCAGTGCACCTCGGAAAATGCTACGCTTATGGCGAGGCAAGCAAACTCAAAAGCGGCCACCCTCTGCGCGGCGTCCATTCGATGGGTGGCCATGTTGGAATAACGCACGAAGTCGCTTTCAAGCTAGCCCCGCAGCTGACTTGAAACTTGTCCTGACTTCGACCGAGCCAAGTCGCCTTCAAGTCATCCTGCATTCGGGGGTTAGTGAACGTTGGGCCGCAGTGCTATGAATACAGTGAACTAGTATACACCATGAACTCGAGGTGGTTAAGGGAAGTAGACACGAAGCGCAAGCCGTAAGAAAGTGTGCCTCCTCTCGTTCAGTCTTTGGAATGTCCGCGGGATGGCGGTGCTTCTATATGAGGAATATGTGATGAAAAGATGCCAGATAGTGGTACTTGGAGTGTTGAATAGGTGGAAGAACGGACACACAGACAGATAGATGCACGGACGGATGCACGGACAGCTGCATGGACGAATGGACGCATGGACGGACGCAGGAGTGGATGCATGGACGAAAGCAGGGACGGACGCACAGATGAACGTGCGGACGCACGAACAGACGCACGCACGGACGGGCGGATGGACGCACGGGCGGCCACATAGACGCATGCATGGATGGACAGAAGCAAGAACGAATGGACGGACGGATGCTTCGCCCCACTATCCCTCATTCACTCCGTGGATATGCTGCCATTTTTTTTTTCTTGATAACCTCCGTGCCCTTCACTTAACCTTTCTTTTCTCCCTTTCGAGACACCTGTAAACGTTTAGGAAAAAAGCATGGAGCTCACTAAAGCTGAGACATCTTCTTTAATTAAGCTTGTATTAACCAATCAAGCTATTTAGTGCACTCGGATTATCTACGTTGCATAACAGGAAATCAAACGGTAACGCCTTGCCGGGTAAATTTATCTAATGCGCAGCTGGCACTGGTAAAGATTACCAGTACTCGACATGCTTTCATGAAGACAAAATAAGGCTTAAGCTGTGAGTTGAAAGGCCTTTATGTAAATATTTATGTAAAGTACGATTCGATTCAGTATGATCTTGTACATTAAGTTATCCTTACAAGTTCACGTTGGCCGTGTGGTGCTGCTTTCTCTTCGTTTGTGCCACCTCCTCGCAATACACTTCCCTTTCACTGCGCCCTCTCCACCTCCTGCAACGCTCGACCACTCGTCGAGTGGCTGCGCGTCTGCAGCCTGCCTTTGCCAATGGCTCGCAGGCTGCGTCCGTTGCGGACGCGTCACTCAATCTGTTTTTTTATTTATTTATTGTCAACTTTGCGATCTAAATGGCTTGAACTTGCATGTAGATCGCAAAGTTGATGCCAAGCTAGACACAAGTGAACACCTTTATTGTAAACAAAGGTGCTTAACTGCACAAGTCTGCCTTCATGTTTATATACTAATTATGAAAAATTCGCACCTCAAACAATACATTTCACCACTTTATTGCGTGTGTTTTGCAACGTAGCGCAATACTTTTAATCGAATGTACTTAAAAATGATATGATATATTTAAAAAGCATTATGTACAGCAACCACAATTTGGTAGCGAACTTGTTAACCTCGTCTCAGTGCATTTGAAATACACCGGCAGCTGAAAGTTATTATTCATTTCCGGGGGTTTACGGGCCAAAACTACGATATTATTATAAGACACACCGTAGTTCGGCACTTCTGAATAATTTTGACCACCTGGTTAATTTTGATCCGCCTGTAATGTTAGCTTGATGTCATTTAATAAGTTTGTTGTAATTGTCCACTAAAACACGTGTATCACTTGCTTATGGTTCATTAGCTTGTACTTGTTCGTTTTCATTTTGTTTTACATTAGCTTGTACTTCGTTTAGCAGAATGACGCTTACGTAGTACTCGGTAGCGTAATTTACAACAAATGTTTTTCATTGATCTATGAATATGTTATGCCTCATTTTTTTATTAAAGATGACACATGTCAAGACGATTACACTTATACATTATTACAATTGGCATTACCTACTATTTTCGATTAAATATTTAACGGCCGTGTTGCAAAAATGTACATATTAATGGTGCAATAAACTTAGTAACGGCTCCATTTACTGCCTCTTTGATTATATTTCCCATCTGTGTACCAATGTAGATAGCAAAGAGGTAGCAAAATTTTAGCAACCGTTACAGCTAGTAACTGTTCACTAACGTAGGTAGTAATCGCGTAGCGAAATGTTAGTAATGAACCGAGGAAGTTAGGTGGCACTGCAATTACTACCAATTTGCATGCATGTTCGTACCTTTTTACAAAATTTTTAAATAGTGTGATAGAAGTAGCGGCACAGAACAGCCGGAAGCAGTGGCTTCCCGGCATGCCGCCTGCATATACGGTGCGGGAGCGCAAAGTTGCTGCAGGCGTTCAATACCGCCGATATAGACATAGTGTAGCCATAGCGTTTCCCAATATACACTAGAGCGAACTCTGACGCTAGTGTCTATGGGAGCTGCAACGCACGGCGCTTCAGCGAGCATGCGAATGATGGGTAGTAGACAGATTTGTCTAATATTCGTAAATCTGGCTTGCTTTTGGCTCCGTGTGTGTTCGTGTGGCTTAATTGGAGCTGTTTTTTTACGAAACAAATATTAGCAAATGTTCAGTGGTTGCGCTTCACCATTTTATTTTTTTTATAGACTTACTTTCCAAATCAGCTCACGAAGATCAAAAGGGTTCAATCTTTCTTTCAAAACAAAACTGAAACACAGCAATAAACAAAGCCGCAAGTACGATTCGCGCCGCGCGCAAGTACGAAGACTAGGCAAATGTGTGTACTACCCATCATTCCCTTGGTCGCTGAACGATCGCAGCGCCAGAGTGCCCTCTAGTTAATTTTAGGAAACTCTATAGGTGTAGCAACTTAGCCAACAGTTGATGCGTACTTTCCCTTGTTCCATTCTCGCACTTAATGGAGAGGTTTAGAATAGCGCACAGCAAGCTCTTGCGGGGCGGGCGCTGCCGCTGCGCATGTGTCGTAGCGCGAGCCACCGTTCGCGCTTGCGGCCCGCCCGCAGAAATTCCGAAATAGCGTGCGACGATCGCGGCCCACGAAGCTCGCAATGTTCTGCGTGTAGCTTCCGTGCATTTGGGCTTGCGGTTGGGGCGTAAGTCCCTAGACTTTTTCCTACGGGGAGCGAACGCTATTCTAAAACCCATATGGCGCCCGCAACTAAAGCATCGCCCGCAACGCCTGCGAACGTTATTCTAAACCTTCCTGTTATCCGACGGGCAACAGCTGTCTTCGTATGACCATGCATGCTACAGCTATAGAGACAGTCGAATTAATCACTAACGCTCCGCCCACAAAAAGTCACTGTTCACTCCCTACTTGCGTTTTTTTGCGATTTAAAACATCTAACACCCCCCCCCCCCCCCCCCATTTTCTCACATCATGTTAGGATTCAGGTCGTATAGCTATAGTTTACTGTCCTACACCTTCGTAGTGAACTTAAGACTATATGACGAATTCGCCAATGGATAATAGAAAGCAATGGCACGGCTTGTTCTTTGAGCGAAATAGGTCACTTAAAGCGCAGAAGGACATGTTAGAAACGCAGCTGAAAATTGAAGACGAAAATAAACAGCAAGGGTAGCATTTATATTGTTCCACGAGTAACTCCCAGGGTGCCTTCCAAAGCTGAGGATTGCAACCTCAGATCCCCTGAATTTAAGCAAACATGCATAAAAAAGCCAATTTTCGTATTTGCGCTTTATCATTTCTTTTTCCCCATTCAGTTGCACTGCTCTGTTCACATGCATAACTTGTATTTCATGACAGGTTTACATTATAATTCACGTCTAAAAGGCTCGAAATCCGCCAAAATTGCGCAGAAATGGCACAATATTTTTATACACATTCCATGCACATGTTTAAAAAATGAATTAACAGAGCACCCGGAGTTCGTACCCGTGAGCTGACACTCTGTCTAGGTTCTTCTTTTATCACTCGTATTTCGCGCTTTTGAATATGCGAATATTAATAGGATGTTTCACTTATATTGCAAAATGCATCACTCTAAACGCAAGCAACGGGATTCTCGTAGTAGGCAGTTTGTATGGCGTGAAACAAAGGTGAGGATATACAATGTACCCACAACTCGTTTCAGGCTCATCATTATACATTTGCACTTCTTTCGTACTTTTTGAATCTGCATATCAAGGTTTAACGTTAAAACGGGCGTTAACGGCAGCCAGCACTCGAATCGCAGCGAGTAAGATGCCGGTTACTCAAGCCGGAGAAGAAAGTATGCATTAAAAAAAAAAAAAGATGGGTGAATGCACCAGCCGAGCACAGCCGTCAACGCGAGCTTGATATATCGAGCGGGGCAACAGATATGAGCGTTTGCTTCCGCCGGCACGACTTGACCTTGATTCTGATCACGTAAATGAGTCGAGAATTATTCGGCACGCCCGCGCTAGTGAAGGGTGGAGGAGGGTGACTGTAGCACAGGCACGGAATAGCAATGGGCTTTGGAGGATAGGATGACAAAAATGGAAAGCGCCGCAAACTGGCTAATTGTTTGGAACGTCCGGACGACGGTTCCCTCTCCCTCCTTTTCTCGGGCATTTTTACGAGTTGGCTTGCGGAAATATTCTTGCGCCAGCGGGCAAGCCGCAAGAGGTGCTCGTTCGATCTCAATTGGCTTCCTGTGCTCATCACAGCTGGCCTGCGTCTACGTGTACATTGGCCGCAGAGCTAGCGAGGCTTTCTCTTCCTCCGAGTGCGCTCTTTTAAACTCGGTCCAATTGCTCAACATGTGAATGGCTTTGCGAGTGTTCGGTATATCCTGCTGCGAGAAGCAAGAGCTTTTTTTTCTTCCTTTCCCCTTTTGTTTGTTCCGTCGTGCTTCCGTGACGGAATCACCGCTCATACTTACCACGCACCCCCCTTCTTCACCCAGCCACATACACACTTCTCTCGTACTTTTATGTTGTTGCTGCTGGTGACTCATAAGAAAAAAACGAAAGAACCAGTTCAAAACGGTTTTCTTTTCTCCAGCTGCACGCGGAAGTAGCGCCCATGAAGAGGTCCGCTGGCGAACTAGCCACTTTTTTACAGATCACGAGCATGGCTCACCTGCGTGCGCCCACATGGCAGGTGTTTAAGACGCTCCTTAGGTGTGGCATTGAATGGCTTTGCAGCGTTCATTTCGCACTGCAGACACCACATCAATTTCGATCGAAATGTATTCAAGGACGCTGTTGCATGTGTCAAAGTAGAGGCAACATGCTGAGTGAAAATGAGCGTGCCGCCAACTCCACCACGGCGAAATGAGAGAACACACTCGTTTAGATGCTTTGGTTTATCAAACCAGCGTTGCCAACTTCAGTCTCTAAGCAAAGAAAACGAGATGACTTTCTTCAAGCCATCGCTCGTCTTATAGCTACACGCCCAGCTTTACCAAGCTTGAGTTCAGCAATGTTCGTGCTTCGAATGTCGGCGCACATTCTCCTAGTCTGCAATGGGTACAAAGACTATTGGTGAGCGACGCGTTTCGAAACGAGAAGCAGCACAAAGCCTTCCACTATACCTTCACTCTCTGTTGTCACGTCAGAGTTGCAACAGCGTTAAATCTGTCTCTGCTTGATTTTGGGTGCGTGAGTTCGTGCTTAAACATGGTAAGCGCGGAGCCAGAACTTTTTTTTTTTTCGGGGGAAGCGGGACACGTGCCTCGCGTGTCACCCCCTGGCTATACGCCCCTCAAGCATGGTGAAACTGGTGGTGCACGAGAAAGACACGGACGAAGAAGTGACTATAGTTTCGATCAGCTGTGGGTTCTTTAACGCGCACTGAGACAGCAATGTACACGGCGTTTCGCCTCCATTTATTGATTCGACCGCCGGGTGCGAGATCAAACCCGCGTCTGACGGGTTATCGTGCAGCCAAGCATCGTAGCGCGGCGGCTCGTCCTGCGAGCAGCTCGACAACTTAGCCACGGTGTCATGACAGGCATTTTTTTTTTATTCAATGATTACCCCGCTTAGCCCGAAGGCGCTGCAGCAGGGGGGTTACAATGTCTAGAAAAAGACATGTTCATTAATACAGCACACTTGTTCATTTGATAAGTGATTCCATTCTCTAATGGAACGAACAAAAAACGAATTAGCATACAACTTAGATCTGGTACGGTACTCTAAAATCTTGAAACAATGATCATTTCGCGAAGAGATATAATGAGGACTGTGAAGGTACTTTTCTTTTCGAATTTTTTTGTGTGTTTCGTTGCCATCAACAGCAAAAGGCGACCGTCACGGTTTCGTAATCGAACCCTTGAACTCGTGCTGACACCGTTTTCGAATACAGTATCTTAGCGAGCTGTTTCACACACTCATGTGATGGGCTTATTTGCAGCAGCCAAAGAAAACACTCGCTTCTCCGTACTCTCTGCTTCTGTTGTTACCAGGTCGAACTCGTGAATTTCCCGATCGGGAAAGGGGCAGCGTCGTTTGGCTGAGCTCAGGCGCGTCTGCATACCCGACAAGGTCGCCTCCTCCACGGTGTCGCCCTTCAGTCGAGAGCTACGGAGCGAGACGTCCGTGCGGCGGCGGTTGCTGCGCGTCGAGCAACGATGATTGGCGCCAGGCAGTGAGAGGTGCGCCTCGCGGCACGTGCGACCGCCGGTGTGTCTCCCGGAATTCCCCCGTGTCGTGGTTTTTCAGACACGCACCACAGCACGGCGCGCTCGAGGTCCCATTGGCGAGCGCGCGCCGACCGCGCAAAAAAAAAAAAAAAAAAAAAAAAACCGATTGTGAGAATCAAGAGCTACCTAAACGTAACTGTCAGCTGACAAGGCATGTCTGAGGCTCACATGCAGACGTGTGCCAGCGATAACATGCGGGAAACTGGAAAAAACTCCGACGAAGCTCCTCAATTGCGCGGCTGCTCTTGCAGGCGGCATTTAATGCGTGTGCGTTCTCCCCCTTCACACGAGCCTCCCTTTCTCGTAATGAAACACTATAATCACCCCCTCTTACGTAACTGGCAATGGCCTGCGACAGCTGCCTCTACGCGGGCTGAAACTCTTGGCAATGTCTTCTTCAAGTGCTGCCCCGCCGCGGTGGTCTAGTGGCTAAGGTACTCGGCTGCTGACCCGCAGGGCGCGGGTTCGAATCCCGGCTGTGGCGGCTGCATTTCCGATGGAGGCGGAAATGTTGTAGGCCCGTGTGCTCAGATTTGGGTGCACGTTAAAGAACCCCAGGTGGTCGAAATTTCCGGATCCCTCCACTACGGCGTCTCTCATAATCATATAGTGGTTTTGGGACGTTAAACCCCACATATCAATCAATCAATCAATCAATCAATCAATCAATCAATCAATCTTCTTCAAGTGCTGGCGTGCGAAGGCACAAATCTGCGCGTTCAACTTCTGGCGCAAGCTACACTGACGTTGCAACAACGCAACTTCGGCGATAGTGTGTCGGTTGGCGCCTGTGATTCATAGATTCGTGCTCGACAGTTACGCCGTCATGAAGCGGTTTTTCAGACGAAATGCGCAGGCTTCATTGTCTCTAACCGACTACATGCGCACTAACTATAAAAATTTACTGACGAAGACGTTCATCGTGATGTATACTGGTATCTATCTCTTGATCGCTTAGTGAGCTTAAGCCTGCGGGAGACAAGATTATGGTAGACATTATTAAAAATGCACTTAAGCTCATCTCCGTACTTTTTATTGCAACGTCTTAGTGCGGGTCTCCCGCTTAAGTAGTTGGCATAGGCATTAAATCTGACTTTCAGCCACTATACAATAATTGCGCCATAGCGTTAAAATACCACAATGAAGTCTCTATTATTTAATATAGTGCTTATGTCAGCTGAGTTACCTTTACATGTTCCTTCATACCGACTACGCCAAACTGGTTAACAACCCTGCCTTTCCTTTCTCTCGTATTCCTTTCTTCCTTCTCAAAAGCATATCGGTTCCTAATGAATTGATTTTGCTGAGCATGCTCCTATTTCGTATTTTCTATTTATTTCTTGCCAGTGGTGCATGCCACTTGAAAGAATAAATATTTGGTTGTTAGTCAGGGTTGTCTACCCTCCCAAATTTCTGTCCACTGCTTTGCCACCCACTTGTTTCTTTAGTAAGCGCAGGTAATTTTGTTCTTACGCTGGCATTTTGCACAGTTCTAACAAAACACACCTTTAAAAAAGACACATTCTTTCTGGTTACCGAAAAAAAAAGAAAAGATCCCCACGTGACCTTGCGCTACGACTAATTCATTCATCTAAGTATCTCTTCACAAAGCCATGCAATACGCCCAGCTTTCCACTGGCTCGAACCTCGAAACCTAATAACACCAATTTATTCGGTGTGATCGCTCCCCGCGGCCTCTTCGGCCGTTCTCGCTTCTTCGTGCAAGAATTCATCATGGTATATTAAATACAGGCACCGTCGTCGTGTGGCGCAGATCTGCGCAGGTGTACCTTTCCCGATGAAATAACTTTATCGGTGTGGGACTTCTTATTTTATTTGTGCCTCCCCGATAGCCCTGGCGTAATTATTATTTTTTTTTTTGCTCATGGGTGCTCTCATACTCAGCTAATAGAGGAGAGGAGACCGCCGCTTCGATTGAAGTGGCGCACGGATGTGTCTGAACGACACGCTTGGGGCGGCTTCGCGGATTCCCTCTTACGCGAGGCAAAAGAAAACGCGAGTCGGCCGTGCCAATCGCATGACGACCCAACAGGAGGCGAAATTAACGGCGCAGCAACCCGATCCTGCCGAAAACTGGTTCGACCGCCACGGCGTCGTCGCGAGGTTCGTAATGGTCGTCCGGTGGCCATCCACGCTCGTCGGCGGATGCAAATAGGAGGCGAGGAATCCGTGCAGCGAGTGCTCAGCCGCGGGGGGGAACACAACAGGGCTTCCGCGATTAAAACGGCTGTCGCGTGATACGACCGCCTTCCGCCATCGCGCCAAGGCCTGACGGCACAAAGGCAGCGTGTCGTCACGTGATCCCAGGGTGGACCGTCGCTTCGGGCGCAGCACACCTGCGAGGTCTGCCCAGCGGAACCACCCCGACAGTCCGAACTGTCTGGAACTCAAACGAGCGTAGAAGTGCGGCAGCTTGGGCCAGTTGGTATGGCATGACGATAATTATAGCGCGAGAACAAGACGACAACACAGGGACAAGAAGGACACGAAGGACACCTTCTTGTCCTTCTTGTCTCTGTCTTGTCGATCCCACTGTGGCCAGTCTTCCCCATCTCGTGTCTTCGAAAAGGCAAACCCAAATGTGTGGTCTCACCAATGTGCAAAATGCTCCGGTGTTTAAAAAAATAGAGAAAGAAAAACGAGAAAGAAATTAGTCGCTGGCCCTATAGTCAGCGTGGAAAGCATGTGGCCACTTCAATTAAATAATAATGAAATATTTTTACGTATTTCGTCGATTTTCAGTGAAAGCATATAAATTTGGTAACACAACTGCCGCATACCGCTCAAGAATGCGTTCAATATACTTCGAGATATAGTTACTTTTGGTAATATGCATTATGAATATAACGCTCCCTGTACCACTGTGCATGTTTAATGTGTAAGAGGAAGTGACTGCCACTTCAAAGATCGATTCGTAGAACCTCAATTGTAATGTTTCGGGAAAGAATTTTAAGAGGTCGCTATTCAAGCTTCCCGTCGCACGCCTCAGCGCTATAGGAATATAGAAGTTTGTATTAGGATGATGGGAAGAAGGAGAGAGTGTCTTGTCAACACAGTAGTGCAGGCGGGTAAGCGCACGAAGTAAAGGCATTCTACTTGCAACATGATGCACTGTAAATGTTTCAGAGAGTAGCTTCCGCGGGCGTTGGCGACATTCAGGCGCCGAGTCGCAATAAGTTTAGCTGGCTTGCTGGTAATGTAACTGTGATCCTGCAGCGATGAACTGCATTTTTCGTTTGTTTGTTTCCATCGCTGTTTGCGCTATCTTGAGTGTCTACATGCCTGCCCAAGAGAAGGCTAAACGCTTTAATAAAATCGACAGTGCTCCATTTCCAAAAGCACGACGTACGTGATTAGCCCCTTGAGTTAGAGCCACTGGTCGTCCTTATACATCCGTCGTTGTGGCTTGTCAAGTATGAGGGTGTAAAGTAACGGCGGTTAGCAGTGACGGTGCAGAATTCGGAAGCATCGCCAATCAAGAGGAAGGCAACAAAATGTGAAGCTAACCATTTCAGTGCGCACTGTTCTGTAGACTCCTTCAATGTCCTTTGCGCCTGTGGGAGTTGGCTTCCTTTCGTTTGTTCCATTAAAAAAAAACATTGAATAGAAAAATAAAATTGGAATAATAATCTTTCGAAACCGTGTTTACGCTTCTTTTGCTGGCATAGAAAGCTGAACTATTGCAGCGAAGCAACCCAATTTGATTGATTGATTTGATTGATTTGTGGGGTTTAACGTCCCAAAACCTCCATATGAATATGAGAGACGCCGTAGTGGAGGGATCCGGAAATTTTGACCACCTGGGGTTCTTTAACGTGCACCCAAATCTGAACACACGGGCCTATGACATTTTCGCCTCCATCGGAAATGCAGCCGCCGCAGCCGGGATTTGAACCCGTAACCTGCGGTTCAGCAGCCGAGTACCTTAGCCACTAGACCACCGCGGCGGGGAGCCCAATTTGATTTCCTGCACTTCGCGGCCAATTCTTTCAGCCTCGGTGAGGTCGTTGCGGCAAAGCTAAAAAATAAAACAATCATGTTAAAGCGCATATTGTTTTTCGACAAGCTGAAGAGGAAGCAACATTAAAGGTTGCCTTGGCGATTGGTTTCGAACACGCTGTAACATTTTTCTTATCTGTGTCTGTCTTTTTGCGAACGACTGTAATTAATTTGCTCGTTTCAGCAAACGCTCCCTGTCTTATACTGTGACAATTTGATGAACTGTTCTTTAAGCTCGGAGGCGTCATGGCCCGACTTTTGCTAATAATCTATCTCAAACATCCCTATAGTGAACTATAAACGTCTACCGCTTCCCTATAACGATAGGGGTTATAATTTGGTAGGTATAATTCTATAGTTTTGTCTAATATATCACTCTATTCACCATACATGAGGCGTCAACTATCAGTCAAACTATGCGAACTATTTTTTGTCAGCATTTTGTTTAGGCTGACTTGACAATCTGCTTAGCCAACCTCCCTGTAAAACCACACGCGGACACGTGGCAATCTGGCTTGCACGTGTCACATTTCTCGTTTCGAATATATATATATATATATATATATATATATATATATATATATATATACACGCCTTCATTAGCCCTACACTGCACTCAATAAAGAGTGATCGTTCTAGTTTTCGATCATAAAGGCAATGATTGCTTACCGTGTACTGCGACTTCTACTGATCTGTGCATTAGCTCATTCTCTGGGCTTGCTGGCGCATTTAATTTGCTTCCACTGGCAAAGTTCTGTTGTTGCCTTGTCGTCCTCTCGTTGGATTTTATCTACAGCTGCCACTCCCTCCTGGTGCGTTACACGTAGGCGTCGCTGAATTAAGCAATAAATAAAGTCGTTCTTTTATCCCTTTCTGATATAATCGATTTTTGCCACCGCCCTACAGCGATGTCTTGCTATCCGCCTGCTTTCGCTGGCCATCTTGAGCAGGGACATGTGTCTTCTGGCGCGCAAGGACGCCCCGTTTCTGCTCCCTCAAAGCCCACGCTCGGACTTTCGGCGGTGATATAAGACAGTAAATAATGAACGCGATAACATCCATAACCGACGGCGGCCATTCCTCGACGAGCGATAAAGAGGCCGCGACGAAAAAAAACAAACAAAAAACTCTTTCGTGTGACCGGTGGTTGTAGTGTGTCACAGGAGCGTTATATAGCTTTCGTTGAGAAGGGGAAGCGGGAATTCCGCGCCCATCAAAGCAGCGTGTATGCGCATTAGGACGATGATACGGATAAACTAATTATGGGCAAATCTAATATGATGTATCCATGCAACGAACAAGAAAAATCAGGGGGCCTAAAGCTTCACCTTTAGGAGTTGAACGCGATAGCAACATGTTTCTAGTGCGTATTTCAAACACTTAGTGCATGAAACCTCTCCGATTACCTATGTACCCACTATACGTGGCCTTAAGGGAATGGGCGCAGTATAGTGTGTGTGCCTTTTGTAATGGGTGACGGGATTTCAACCACGGAGCCATTATGATGATCACATATGCTGACGCCCGTTGGCAATGGACGCCTGTATACAACGCATTATTACTGCAATATTTCATGTTGTAATTGTGAAGCATGTATAAAGGACGCGTGTGATTGTGAAGCATGAACGATACTTTCACTGCATTTCCAAGCAAAGGAAGTTCTTTTCACTGTTTGCACAAGCCGGGGCGTAGTTGTGTGGTAGAACATTCGCTTGCCACGCAAACGACCAGGGTTAGATCCACGCTCGGACCCGAGCAACCCTGGTTCGGTGCCCGCTCTGCTCCAGGATTTTTTATTATTTATTTTTATTTTCATTGTTCTCGATTTTTTGGCCGCGCATAAAACGATGATTTTTCGCTCACAACCAACGGAGCCGACATCGACGGTGACGCTGGAATTTCTGCGAAACGAGCTCTATAAAGCTATCGCGTTAAAAAAATTACGGAGCTTCCCATGGCGAGCGAGCCACTCTCAGCGAACAGCTGCGTGTTGTAAAACACTACAGCGGTTCTCAATCATAATAATACGGTGGTTCTCGGATGTAAAACGTTAACACTTATCCAGAAGCCGAAGGCACGTGCGTGCACCACCGTTTAGAAATTTAAACGGTGACGTCATGGGCTTTGACAGCCTAACTACGATTTGAACGTGCCTGCGTTAACTAGACTAGCACTCGGTCAACGTTAAAATGGACTACATTGCATCGTAAGAGATTGATTGATATGTGGGGTTTATCGTCCCAAAACTACCATATGATTATGAGAGACGCCGTAGTGGAGGTATCCGGAAATTTCGACCACCTGGCGTTCTTTAACGTGCACCCAAATCTGAGCACACGGGCCTACAACATTTCCGTCTCCATCGGAAATGCAGCCGCCGCAGCCGGGATTCGAACCCGCGACCTGCGGGTCCGAGTACCTTAGCCACTAGACCACCGCGGTGGCGCTGCATCATAAGAGCCCCCCCCCCCCCCCCAAAAAAAAGACATATATACTTAGCTTCAAGAACCTATAGTAAGCCGAAATGGCGTAAATCTGAAAAAAGGATAGAGGCGAAACGCTACAGAGGACCGTAGAGGCAAGGGTACGTAAAAAAACACCGGGGGATAAACATTTTGCGGTGCCCTTTGCTATGGCATTCCTTGTAATTGTATCATATTGTTTTGGAACGTAATACCCTAATGATGGTATTATTTATTATTGTTATTTAATAGGAGACAATACTTTATAACCAAGGACATCACCATGACTGCAAGTGCTGGCGTATCGGCACAAAATAAAAAAATAAAACTGATATTAGGGGACGAGGAGGAAGAGAAAAACGGAAGGACAGGGTGGTTAGCCAGTTCTCAGACCGTATGGCCACCCTGAACTAATCATATGGTTGGTTTGAGACTTTAAACCTCATATATCAAATCGATTGGTGCTGAGTAGAAAAGTTAGTGAGAATTTCGAATGTAGTACACGCCTATAGTAGGCGCTGCCACAAAAGGAGATGCCCTGCAGCGTCTGCGTTGTTCTCGGATAGCGATGCGATAGGGTGTACAACAATTTTCTTTGCGCAGCCATATTAATGAGCGGAATGTATCCTCTGGTCAAAATGATCAACGCAATGTTCATGATTATCTGCCACCGTATCGACGTTGGTGATTCTGCAGCTGCCGAGACGGTGCCCCTCACAACAAGGCCCGTACCTTTGGCTAACACGAACAGTCGGGAAACGGACCACCGTGGCATGTTCCCCAAAACAGCTTCCCCAATAATCGCACATTACGAACTCATGTTCGCCTTGGCCGACATGAGACCATACCACCACGGGGACGTATACCTTCATTCAACGTCGCTGCTCCATAGCGCTGGACGACGACGCAGACACGGACTGTCAGTCGTGGCGTGACGTCACATGTCGAGAGGAACCGCGTGTCAGTGGGCTGTCAGAATGCGTGGGCGGCCGGACAGTGTCCCGAGCGGGACGAGCAGCAGCGGCAGACTGACCTTCGCGCCGCTGCACACAGCGAGAGATGTGTGCCAACGTGCCTCGGGCACAGCCGAAACCGTGGGCGGGAAGCGGCCCTCGCTCCCGGCAGACACTCAACGACAACCTTTTCCCATTACGCGCGTCAATTTGCCCCGCGACACCAGTCAGCAGAGCACGGGAGCCCGTGTGCTTGTTTAACCGGACCCGGGTAGCCAGCGCCTGACTCCAGTGCACGCTTCTCCTCCGCAGTTGATGTTCGCCTACGTCCGCATCACTGCGCCCTGGGCCGGAATCGTTGTCTGCTACTTGACGGGTCACCTCGTGCGTGTTTATTGGAGTAGAGACCGGGATGAAAAAATCAACTGGCTAATCCGGGAAGACACGCACAAAAAAACTAAACAAAGCGCGCTCGAAAGACCGCAGGCGATTTCCTTCTCTGACGCCTGTGCGGGTGAGAACAGCCGCTGCCCTGTTTGAGCGCCGTGAAATGTGTGATTAGGTCAGGGCCCACGGGCGCCCCCTATCCATTAAAGTTCCCGTGCGTAGGCATTCAGAGCTGGGGGCGATGCGGAGTAATGGTTAGAGGAGCGATATTTGCACCCGCCGCATAGTACGGCCGGCCACGGTGCGTGGAGGGGCGTCACAGGTCGGCGGCGGCAGATTTTCTTGCAGTGCCGGACGGGAATAATGAAGGACCGTCGCCGTAACTGCACCCGGGGGAGGAAGAGCTTCCGCTGGCCGCAGATGAACGAGCGCACTGCACGATAATAAAGTGATCGAGTTACGTCAGACGGACACGCTCGCCGAAAATCGGCCAACTACAAACCCCAGCTTGTCCGGCCCACGCGAGTAGCCGCGGAGGGGAAACAAAGGGAGCGTGCCTCACCGCACGTGATGCACCCTTTACGCGAGATAATGAACGATCCGACAGCCACCACACGCCGGCCGAACAGCACGCGCGGCGGGAGCTCGTGTACTTTGACCTGCCGGTCCTGGGCGATTCATCAAGCGGGCAAGCACGCCAGGAATCCCCACCCTTTCCCCAGGAAGGAAGCAAGACGCGAGGGGCGCCTCCTTTACGGCGGCCCCCCGAGCACCGATAGCTTACGCGCGGATTAACCGCTTCGTTGTGGCCGCCTGGCGAGGCACTTCGCGGAAGCCGCGCTGGTGAAACAAGAGCCGCTCGTCGACAACAGCGTTCACACAGTTCGTTTCTTTCAGCCGCCGCAGAGTAAAACAAGGAATAACCCTCCCCAGCGCGGCTGTAGCTTTTCTTTATCGGGAGCGCAACGTCACCGCGTTATTTAGTGCCTACCCAGTGGCAATTACAGCGTCCGGTGCCCTAAAAGTAGCTGGTTGTAAGGGCCTTAAACAGCAGCCTCGTAAGACGCTGCGTTATTGAACAAACAGTGGGGAACGTACTACGGGAAGACACTTGCGCGCACCACCGCTCTTTAGACGTCCGTTCAGATAAAGGCTGGGAGGGGTCGCGACTGTAGGGCGTGTAAAACAAGCTCACCGGACATACCGGCGTTGAACAAAACCGCGGTCGACATAGCACCGGCAGGATGGCGGCACAACAAGACTGGTGATGCAGCTCGAAAACTGATTTCGGTGTTTCGAAGGCATACGCTGTGTTGCGTCGCACGTGTACGCTACGCTCTACCCGAGGACAATAAAAATGGACAAACGCACGAAGCCGCTGCACTCCCTCTCGTGGCAGTTGGCCCTGAGAGCGGAATGTATTTCTTTCTGTTCGGTCTCTAATCGTGCTAGTTTGTCTCAGAAGTGAAAAAGTTTCAGGGGTACTAGCCGTCTTCAGGGTGTATATTTAGCGATGGGACGGGCCTCGTATGAATCGCATGATGAGTTGAGGTGGATAAACTTTATTTGCCCAATGGTTGAGTACGCCCTCATTTATCTCTTTTTAGTTCGCGAGTTAGCTACTGTATTTAACACAAAAAATTCAGCAGTAATTGGCGTCGAGAATGCATAACCTAGATAACACACTGCACGCTGTTACAAGGCGCAAGAGTGGAAAGCATCGAAAGACATTATACGGTAAAAACAAAGGACGCATATGAAATAGAAATACAGAACAATAAAAATATATTTTGCAGCTCATGTGCGAAGATAAATTCTGCACCACGTGAATGGAACATAATGTAAGGAAGAAGCACATGTTGCGCTTTGTGAAACGAAACAAGAAATTCAGTGGTTATTACGAGAGTGGCTGGGCATCCTGAAAAGGCGACACGATTGATGACCGGCTGTTTAACGATATTTACCGCAAGACCTTTCAGTGTGCGAAAACTGCGCGGACTGAAATGGATTCTTGCTTGTTTTTAGTTTGTCACGCAAGTTCTTTGAACTTCCTGGTTTAGTAACTTTGCACGTGCAGCGTGCGACAGCCCACTTCTACGTGTGAACATATACACAGCTTGCTGCGATGAAGCAAGCGCGCATATTTCTTCTCTTCATGGTGTTACCTAAGCTCCAAGTGATCCAAGATTGCTCTTATATAGCTATGGAGCTTACCGACATTTCATAATTCTAAGATCTTTAAATCCAATTGGCCGTTTTTTTCTGGGATGGTTCACGTCTATCAATACACACTACGGAGTCGTATTTAAAAGCGTGGCTGACTGTTTTCTGGGCCCATCACGTTACTTTCTATATACGTCGGCTGACGTGGCGATCTCCCAAGTGTTTATAGTTTTTGCATGAACATATCTGTGATGTGTTCATTTCATCGGAAGTCGGACATCACGATAGCTAATAATTTTACCTGTGTAAATTTAAAGATGTCAACTTTGGAAAGCCAGTGACTATGGATTGTCTATATGATGATGGCAGTGATTCTTTCTTGGTGCTCTTATGGCCAAGCAAACGGTTTAATGGGTATTTATACAACCTTGCCATGTCGAACCTAAATCATATGCGTCCAGGCTTTAAAACTTTTTTGATAACCTGTCGCACGAAAAGATACTGCTGGAATCAAACCCGTCTTTAAGAAAATTGGCAGATCCCATGTACCATGGGAATTATTGATAAGCGAAGCAGACAACACGAAGTTTGCTTTGAGGCACTGTCCAAAATGAACATAACTTTATGAGGCGGATCGATGTAGTACTCAGTAAACAGGAATTTCATACGCATTTCCGTATATGGAAAACATACAAACGTGAGGACTGGCTGTTCATAGTTGCGTATCATGTTCTTTACGCCAAGCGTAATGCTAAAGCGCCTGTTGATTTTTTTTTTTTTTTGGGGGGGGGGGGGGGGGCTTTGAGTCAAGTGTTACGAGGTGGACCGATGTTAAGTGCAGCATAGTAGTGTGCACATCGTGGGCTTCTAATGAACGTCAACTACACTGGCATTTACTGGCGACCACAATGGATAACTTTACGCCTGATACATAACGTCAGCGCTCACGTTATAGCACAGACGTCAATATTATCGAAATGAAGTGTGCTCTACAGTGGCGCTATGTTAATATCACGTGACCTTTGTTAACATATTCTGCCGGGGCCGAGCAACGCTTGAACATAGCTTGCTGAATCATATTGTTACCACATATGTAATTTTGGTATGTGCACATGTGTAGCGGGGAACAGGGTGGTGGCAGAAGAAGAGGACGTTTGGTTGGTGGCAAGAGCTCGCTGCTGCGCGTTCACTGCTGTATACCGTCCAGTCGACCGTTATGTCGACTGGACCTCTCGTAGACGTAACAATATGAATACAAATGTAACGCTTATTAAACTGCTAAAAATGTGGAGCCAGCATTAAAACCACGATTGGCGTTTACCCGGCAAGACGTCTGTGTCATAGTTTTACGTATACATAATGTTTATTGCTGCGTTTTAAAGTGAGATAACCAGCACTGCAACCACAATTTAAGCGTCAGCAACCTTACGCCTGTATATTGTCTTTTTTAAAAGCAGTTTCAAGACCTGATATGGCTCTGTGGAAGAATACCTGAGTGCCTCGTATAAAACTTTAAGTTCCATTCCTGCTGAGAACACGATTTATTTATCTTTGCATTCATCGCGTCTACGCCGCCGTTGTCTATGTCTTTTATCACTGTGATATTTAAGGCTACTATAATGCCTATCCGCGTCGTTCCGAGCTCGATATGAACTGCCTATCACCTGCGGAACATGCCCGTTTATCGCGGCCCGTGGTATACCTATACAGAAAAAAGGTTTGACAACGTACATGGCAGGATTCTTACGCTATTGATCTCATGACCACACAGTCGTTTTCTCCAAGCTCTCCTTCCTTTCCATGCCAATTTCTGTCTAGACCAAGTTAAAGAGGCGATCACGAAACCACGACATAGATAGATAGATAGATAGATAGATAGATAGATAGATAGATAGATAGATAGATAGATAGATAGATAGATAGATAGATAGATAGATAGATAGATAGATAGATAGATAGATAGATAGATAGATAGATAGATAGATAGACAGACAGACAGACAGACAGACAGACAGACAGACAGACAGATAGATAGATAGATAGATAGATAGATAGATAGATAGATAGATAGATAGATAGATAGATAGATAGATAGATAGATAGATAGATAGATAGATAGATAGATAGATAGAAATGTTAAAAAATGCCTGGAGTCCGCAAAGTGCTTCGCATTTAAATACGTCGTTGCTTTCATGATCAAAAGCTTCCCTATCCTCTAAATGCACAGATTTTCCCCGGGAACACAAGCTCGCTCCCATATTCGGTAAAAGCCGTCTGTGTGTAGAGATCACACTTTTTTGCACATTGATTCATCAGCATCACTGTCCATAAATTTCCCCGAAAGTTAAGCTATTTGTAGACTTTTGTATTATATGTTAAAAAATACAAACTCCTAACGACGAAGTTTTATTAAGCGAAGCATTAACCAGCATCACAATGGTTTTCATCGTTTTCTATTTTATTTGCGGACAATGTAATTGTAACAGAGAATAGGTAAAAGAAAATGTACGATGTAATTGATAGCGTCAAGAGTGCTCATGCTGTGCTCATGCATTCTAGTTCTCTGATTTTTGTTTATTGAATGCAAGTGGTGGACTTATAAGCATTTTTTATTCGACAAATTCACCAATTCCACTTAATATAGCCGATTTCTTGACTGACCTTCAGGTCTCGTGAGCTGAGCTTTGATCATTTACCCCGAACGTGGACAGATAGATCATGGACAGAATTAGTGCTCCAGTTGGAATTCGAAACTATACGAAATCGAGACGTATAAATACACATGGGGGTATACTGGCGCGCGTCATCAAGAAGCCCGGAAAGTGGTTAGGCAAATGTGGAGAACCCACTTGTCCAGCATACTTTAAATGTGTCGCAACCCATGTCATGGCGATGTTTGAATTGACTTCAACGCGATTCATCAAATACAAAAAACATTTGCCGTTACCGATTCTCGCCCTCGATTAGCCATTGCGCTGCCTGTGCAACGCTGGCAAATTGCACGATCACTCAACAGCGCTCGTATACTGGCCCGCCCCTTACAACAAACGTATGACTGTAAATGTTTATCTTGACTACGTTGCGGGTCCTGCTACTTAATCTCCCTGATGTTCTTTTCCTGCATCTTTTTAAGTGCGAGTGCATTTCTCAATTGGCCTACTTACCCCGGATGGATGGATAAGGCTGTACCCTTTAGATCGGGCGGTGGCTAGAGCTACCAAGCCGTAATTCTTAATGAAACAAAAGCTAGATTCTTTTTTCCGTTTAAATAGGGAGGTTGAGGATTCGCCCTTTGTAGTGAAGGGTGTATTTTCACTCGTGCCTTGACTTCAGCCACCTATCAGATAACCTCCTTCTAGTTAATTCTACCCGCTTAAAGTCTATTTTGCCCTCCCTGTTCCTAAACCCCAGTGTTAAACCCCGTCTCTAAACCCCTGTCCCTAAACCCCAGTGTACATGGATGGATGGATGGATGTGGCTGTACCCTTTAGAACGGGTGGCGGCTAACGCCACCTAGCCATAATATTCAGTGAACTAACCACTAGATTTAGCTTTTTTTTTCCTTTATATAGTAAAGTTGAGGACTGGTACTTTGCAGTGAAGGGTTTAATTTTCACTCGTGCCTTGACTTTAGCCACCAATCAGACAACCTTCTTCTAGCTAATTCTACCCGCTTGAAGTCTATCTTGCACTCCCTGTCTCTAAATCCCAGTGGTTCGAAAAATTCTGCGCAATCATCCTGAACTATAGGGTGAAACCCTTTACAGAACATTATTGAGTGTTCGGTAGTTTCCTCTTCCTCTCCACACGCACTGCATACCGTGTCTACCCCTTCGTAATTGGCCCGATATGTCTTGGTTCGCATGACTCCCGTCCTGGCCTCAAACAGTAGAGAACTACCCCGAGTATTATCATAGATCCTTTCCTTGGCAATTTCCTGTTTAAAAGTTTGATAGATCTCTAGTGCGTACTTATTAATCATGCCAATTCTCCACATATCGGTCTCAGCTTCCTTCACCTTCGTCTTAACCGATAATTCTTTTTGGTTTGGCCCTCTGCTGTTTTCCAAGTATTTACCAGTCAATTTTCTGGTTCGCTTCCTCCATTTTGTATCGACATTCTTCATGTACAAGTAGCTGAATACCTTCCTAGCCCATAACGCTCCTCCTCCATTTCTCTCAATCGCTTCTCAAATTTTATCTTGCTGCTAGCTTCCCTGCATGCTCTCAAATGATGTCCATCCCATATCACCTTGTACTCCCTGATTTGGTGTATTCCCGTGAGCTCCTAAGGCAAGCCTACCTGTTCCGCGTTGCTTAATTTCTATAATTTTGCTTGAACTTCTGATCTCAAGCACAAGACCGCATTACCGAACGTCACACCAGGAACCATTACCCCTTTCCATATTCCTCTCAGAACATCATACCTATTGTATGATGTTGGGAGGCGCCACCTGGC
Organism: Rhipicephalus microplus; assembly: GCF_043290135.1. Taxonomy (NCBI): domain Eukaryota; kingdom Metazoa; phylum Arthropoda; class Arachnida; order Ixodida; family Ixodidae; genus Rhipicephalus; species Rhipicephalus microplus. The sequence goes on from NC_134710.1 coordinate 77,296,487, forward strand.
AAGAGGCCTGGATGACGTCACGGCACGGACTCTTCGATGCCAGCCGCGGCGCGCCTCCATAGCATGTACTCGCTTCGTGCGCTCGCTCTTCGCTTGTCTCAAGCTGCAGATGAATAACGGAAACAGAATCAATAATGTAGCTAATGCGACAAAATAATGTTTACTGTTGCTTCTGTGCAATCGCCAAAAGTGCTCGCACACGCCCAATATACAAGGGGTGAACAAGTCTGTGTCGCGCCGTTGACAGACACACAAGATGGGTTCCATTCCTGCCCACGGCAGCCGCATTTCAATGGGTGTGAAAGGAACTGGCTTTGGTTTAGATATAGCAAACTCATTGTCGCAAAATCATGTAGTGATCTTGAAATAGAAGTGTACAATATTAGTTTCAGTTCAGAATATTCTACAATGTGTACAATATTCGGTTCAGTTGTTTTTCATGGGCGATTCCTTTAAGAAATTGGAGAGTTTCCCTCCTCCAGGGTTACTTGTATCGGACTGTACAATGCATCTACCGAAAGCGCTTTTAGTGGCGTGCCAAGACTGGCGCTCGCCTGCGGTTTCGCAAGCTATCTTAAATGCGCTATCCTAGTTGTTGCGTCAGTTTTCCTTGTGTATTTGCTCACTCATCATGTTGTTTAGTTTCATGCTCCTCTTACAATAATTTTTTCGTGCTTCAATTCACCGAAAATATTCAGGTGATGTTCGGTTTAGGTTATGTGCGGAAATTCTTCATTATTGCTGTCAGATTTCGTTTTCATGCAGCATCATAGCAACGGGGCTGACGCACTCGTACCAGTTTAGGTAGCCACCTCATAAATTAACTTTCCTTGCAGTTGATTACGTGTAGGTAGACAAAACGTGTGAGACCAGTCATCGCCTCGTCAAGAAGGTTGTTTAATTGTTACTTCGTACCTTTACGTTGTGTACGAGCCCCGCCGCAGTGGTCTAGTGGCTAAGGTACTCTGCTGCTGACCCGCAGGTCGCGGGTTCGAATCCCGGCTGCGGCGGCTGCATTTCCGATGGAGGCGGAAATGTTGTAGGCCTGTGTGCTCAGATTTGGGCGCACGTTAAAGAACCCCAGGTGGTCGCGATTTCCGGAGCCCTCCACTACGGCGTCTCTCATAATCATACGGTGGTTTTCGGACGTTAAACCCCACATATCAATCAATCAATCAATCAATTATTACTTGTGTCACGTCGCTGAGTGCTCCGTCGAGACTTAGTCGCGTTTCCTTTGGTATCGTTCCTATCAGCACTGCAACCACGTGACGTGACATTATCGATTGTGGTGTAGCGCAAGATCGGATCATCATTTCACGCAACGCAGGGAATACGACTACCTAATCCCTGACGAATGTTGAGAAGAAATGTGTACATATATGATCCGAGTGAACGGACATCTCAACAGTTCTGAAATCACTGTGTGTGTGGCAGTATTATTTTGTTTCGTTGATTTTCCGAATATGTTAAATGGCGGCTTATCAGAGACAGATTCATGTAAAGTGTCCTGTTGGAGAGTTCCGTCAGATGTTTTAGAAGTATTGCAAATGCAGGTGTAACTAGCACGGTAAACCGCGACCTTATAGATCTATTCAGTGAATTTGAAGCATCCTAATTTCGCTTGTGATACTTCGGCACACGTATGTTTTAACCCTGGAATCTACGCCTAGTTCTGATCACATCAGCGTCACTTAGCATATTTTCTTAGCACCCAATTCTTGGTCAACGCGATACAATCAACTAGCGTCTCGCTGTGCTTCATCGCGATTTTCACATCAACTCTTCCGTTTGGAGGGCTGTCTGCTGAGTTAAATTGTAACTTTCTACAGCTTGGATAACTTTCACCAGTTGTGAAACATTTCACCTTGTACTTCGAACGATTGGCGTCACGAAATTGACAAGTAATCACCACCGTATCGATAAAGAGCGGCTACACGTCGGGTGCAGAAGGCGACGAAAGAGTAGACTAGTCTGTGCCGTGACGTCACATCGCCACGACCGCAGCGACGCCAGTGTTCAGGCATACGGCGTTGTTCGCGGTGGTGTCCGCGCGCCAACAGCTGTTATCTTCGTCTCTCACTCTCTCTCTCGAAACAGCTGCGGGTGCTCATCCTCGAGCATGTGTTGCGAGAGAATGTAGTGGAGGGTAGGTGCAGTGTTTCGCTGCTCCTTCTCTCGACGTTCACTCTCTCTCCTCTCTGCACCCCGCTCTCCAGTCCACTTGTACCTCACTCTCGACCGTTCGCTGGCTGCGCGCCTCTCAAGATCATCCGGAAATGTGTGCTCCAGACGCCGCTGTGAAACGCCAACGCCGAGCCGAGGACGCTGTTTGTTTTGTTCACTTCACAGTATTTTTTAACCGTGCACGCTAGCTACTTGAGCTGGAAACGTATACCGCGTTTCTCGCGACAGAAGAACGCCACGTGCGGAGAATGACGCAATGGGCTGCACGGTGTAAGAAAAGTAAAAAGAAAAGTGAAAATAAAACACTATTCTTGTAACGCTGGGTTGTCACGTGCGAAACACCGTTATAGACGCTACACAATGCATTTTAATTTCCTCACGATTCCCTTCGGAGAGGTGGGGGCATTTTTTTCCTTTCGTCTTTGGTTTTGCGGCCGCTTTAGTTACGGAGCCGCTTTCGCTTAGATCCGCTTCAAGGACATGCCTCCTCGCCCCACCTTACTCTACGTAAGCGGTTGCATAGGTTAGATGATGCCGCCAGCAGTAAAAAAGAAATAAAGACTGAGCGCAAGAACAAAGTAAAGAACAAAAGAAAAAGAGTTCATTATCAGTCTGAATACCGGTAGCAGCACACACCTGGTAATGTTGTGAAACTAGAATTCCTTATTAAGAGGTTTTTTTTTTCTTCGCTGGCTTGTTGCTTCTACACAGTAACATAACAATGCCTGTTCTTGAGGTGGATGAGGTGATCCTTCAGTGATAGCAAATATAAGTCACGGGATATTCGGTGACTGACACGGGAATGTCATGTGTATCGAATAGAAGTGTTTATAAAAAGGGTATCTCTTTGAGCATGTACCTGAGTCGGCGACCGTTCAATCATGGTGCGTTCTTCACTGTGGCCCGTAATGTATTGGGCGCGAGGATCTAACGGTGTAGCCACCATGCGGAGACATCCCTGTGACGTGGTTGGATTGCTCCGCCACCGAAAGCAGCTGCGCGCAGCCGCTTTCGAGTCTTATTTTTTAAGTGTGAATACACTTTATAAGCGACCCCAAACCATCCACCGCCGTCGGCGGCGTCCGCAGCCTTCTCTCTATCTTTAAAAGAAAGAGGACTTGGCGGGCCGCAGCGCGACGCTCTACCGAATAAGCCACGGACGCGACGCTGATATCGGTGTCAGTAACGCGCCTTATACCCCCTCCCCCTTCGCTCGCTCCTCCGCTCTCCTCGCTCGCTGCAGCTGCGCGCGCACCCCTCTCTCTCGCGCGCCCGCCTTCTCTCTCAGTCTCCCGTCGAGAGCAGTGAGTTAACGTAAACTCCCCCGTGTGATCAAATTGCGATTCCCAGGAACCATTACACCATTACACCATAACCATTACACCATAAAGGCACCATAGTGTGAATAATAAATATAATAGTGCGTATTAATAAATACCCCTCATAGCATCACCCCGTGTATTCGCACTCAACCATGTTCACCCTCGGGGAAATGCTTGGGAGTTTTTAATTATTATTCTTGCACTTCACTCGACAAAATCTGTAAAATACTTCTGCAGCTTTTTCCCTAACTGTGCGAAGTGCTAAATTACTGTACCGAAAAAGGGGGCCGTTATTCTCTCAATGCCTTCTCGCAATGCCTGACTGTCAGCGTCACTTGCTAAGGCCACCTAAATGAAAAAAAAAACCATGGCAGCCAAGCGTGCCGCCTCTGTAAAAGGTGATGACTCATTTTGTGTCGAATTGAAGCATCGAATGGGTATTAACTGTAAAAAAATCTTATCTTTGCTGCAAGAAAAGCTCGCAACTACGCTACTTCATTCATTGTAGGTTTGCATCTAAAGACGGGCCGCGTTTTACATGACCAGCGTGCGCAAATTACATTTACGTTTACCGCACATAACCCTATATGTATACGAAGCACAACGCAAGTGGATTCCCCGCCTTGTTGGAAGCAACGCAGCATTCGTACAGCCGCATGCAGCTGCAACCTTTCTGTTACGATTGCGGCCAAGCGTGAGAATCACGCACGCGCGCGCCTAGTTTAGAGCTGTAGATTCTCTCTGTCGCACGCTCCTAATATTTATTGCGCAAAATTTTTACGGTGGTCACACGTTCGATCACCATTTAGCCACGCATGGATGAAAATTATGAATAATTCGTTCAGTTCCACAGCTTCTACAAATGGGTAAATCGTGATTTTGAAAATGCAACCAGCCAGCCGTGTCGTCTTACACCCTTGAGCAGGCTGCGAGGTCTTGAGTGCTGTAATCTATACGGCAACTTACTATTTCAGTAACATTGCCCTTGTCCAAGTTTTTTTTTTTTTTCAGTTTCATTCATACGCTGTGCGATATTACACAGCAGCTCTTTGAAGACGAATCAGTTTTCGAAGCTGACCTCGTTTTCACCTGTAGATAAAAAAAAACAGTAACAGGAAGTGAGATTGGTTATGCGCCCATACAGACGTAATCTATAAGCAAGCAACCATATGAGCTGAAGTTGTGGACGGCAGGCGTGTTGGCAGATTTTTTTTTTTTCGGAGGTGGCACCATCTTGATTAGAACTGGGGGCCGGGCAGGCAGGTGTGGGCGACCGTTATTTTGTGCGCCATATACCATGGGAAAGTTTGGGAGGTGGGAGGGGGGGGGGGGCACAAGCTTGATGTGCCACCACCTGGCTACGCCGCTGGTGAATGGAAACCCGTGTGGTCGGGCACACGCATGGGGACGGATGCCCATGGCGGAGCATGGTGGTGGCACGGACTGCGGTAAAAGTTACCGGGGCGAGAGAAGCAAGCTTTAGCATGCATATCGGAGCGCGCATGACCTAAGAAAGAAGGTTTCTTCGAATGGACTGGCAGAACACGCAGAAGCAACTGACCACGACAGTGACCGGAACAGGGTTAAAATAACGAAAACAAAGGGAAATGAGCTGGAATTCCGGGATATATTTTGACTCTTTCACAATTCACAGTCTTATTTTAAAATACACACAATCGAACTGTTTGAGCGTTCACTTTTTATTATGAACAAAGCTGCCGTGCGGGAACTTAAACGTCCGACTTATATGTGAACGTTCATGGTCTATGCTCATTTTAAGCCCATGGACTCGAAATAACAACCACAAGAACAAAGAGAGAGCGAGGTGACGGTGGCATCGCGTACGTAGCGCACTGTGGCACGCCGCCGGTAACGTTTACTGCAACTATTCGCATTGTGTAGTCTGCACAAGTCCGCACAGATGAGGACATAGCAATACAACGCTGTTCAAGAATGAAAACACCGCGAAATCGTCGTTAAAAACAACGCATCCAACAGCCAGCTTTTCTCCGCTAGAGCGAGGCGAGATCACGTGATCCAACCATGCACGTCACAGCGATTGCAGCGCTCACGCCTCCAGTGGTGGGCCTCGCCTCAACGACTGCGGTCAGCCGTTGAGTGAATGTTGTACGCATGGGCGACTTGATAGCTTCTTATAAGCTACGCAAGCTGGTGTCACAAACGAGCGCTCAAGAAAGCACGCGCCTCCGGAATCTAACGGCTACGTGAAATCGAGGCGCTGGACTGACGCGACAAAAGCCGACGCAAAGAAAAAAAAATACGCCAGGCCTGCGCGGAAGGCGCGCGCAGTCACAGCGAAAGCTAGAAGAGCGGCTTTTAAGAGCCTTTTGAAAACACTCATTTGAAGCACACTTGCTTGATACTCACTAGGGCATTAATAATAAACTTTTTTGGGTATTCGCTATGCCAGTTTTCATCATTCTTCTGAGAAGCGTGGTATCCGCTAAACACTTGCAACGGATTCCGTGCCGATTGTTCGTCCATTGGCTGACGACGATGAGAAATTATGGCTGAGGTGGGTATGTGCCACTGTTAATTGAGGAACAGAGAGAGAGAGAGAGAGATAAAGATGCAAGGAAAGGCGGGGAGGTTAACCAGACGCACATCCGGTTTGCTACCCTGCACTGGGGAAGGGATAAAAGGGAGAAAAGAGGTTGCAGAAAGATGTGAAGGTACACACAATCACGAGCACACTCGGGGAGCACACACAGTCTATACAGGCGGTCGCTCAGGTTTGTTGACTTGAGGTAAAGTAGTAGTGCTTTTGTTGCTTTCTGCGCAACTGAGGCAGATGCCCAAGGTCCTAGTATCTTCTGCACACAAAATGGTCCGGGGTCAAGTCGATTACCATCGAACACGTCCTGTGCAGCTTCGCTTGCTACGACACACAGCGATGCCAGCTCCGGATGGTTTTGAATTGAGGAACAAGAACACGCTTTTGTGATGGGCTGGAGCATTGCACGGCCCACTCGTTACGCCAATCGCATTGTGCGACGACTGGTTGTTCTCTCGCTGTTCTTAAACGCTTTATACGTCGTATTAACGCGATTGCTTTCCCGACATCAAGCCTGTCTAAGGCAATTTTGCCAACAAGTCACAAGTACCGACGTAGCTCAGTGCTAGAATACTGGGCTGGTACCCAGTAGACCCGGGTTTCGAGCCACACTGTGTCTTTAGTGCTAGGTTTTTTTTTTTTTTTCATATTTCGTGCAATGTGGTTACGAACACCGGCGGTGGTAGCGGTGGATGACTGCGCGTAAGCCGAGTTGGGATTTCATAACAGCTTTCGCTGTAAGATAAGCATAAAAAAACGCCGCGCATGTGCCTCTTCTCCCCTTCGAAAGCACCGCCGACACGCCGATAATCTCCTTAGATCTCACACCCAGTGAACTCGCATAGAAGCACGCACATAGAAGTGGTCTCGGAGGCTGTATAATATTCCTAATCGCTAGAAAATAGCCCTCGAGGCATTCTTTTCTGCGGTGTCCCATCCGTGAAGCGGCGAAGGTTCCCAACGACCATGAGCGCTGCGAACCCAAATCAGCCGCAGGGGCCTATGAAAGTGTCCTCTCTTAACTTTTTATTGTTTTCTTTATGATCGCAGTCGCAAAAACACATAGACGTGTAACGCGCTAGAAACGTTACTGTAGTACATATAACTAGTACGTGCGTTTCCTTGAAAGCAGTGAGTGATGTGTTGCCATCTTGCGGCCGGCGTCAAGCTGCGTAGCGCCGCCGCCTTTGGCCAGAGTGACTATACTCTTGTAATTTGCTACTCTATGGTAAAGTGCGCGTGGTTAAAGCTTAACAGCTGGAGGTTGTGGAGGGAGAGAATAAAGGGAGGGGGGGTGGCATTAGCAGTGGGTGGTGCAGTCGTCGTTGCATGGCCTTTTAAAGCCTTTCAGCTCTAGAATGTCAATTTTTCTCTGAGACATTTTTAGTACGTATGTGGCTAATAGTTAAGGCCTCAGAAGACCACAAAGAAAAAAATTAGTCTGTAATGTCAGTAGTCATAGATTTACAGACATGGCATCAAATTAGGTCAATATGGCTATGTAGTCATGAATGAAAAAAAAATGGCAAGTTTATTCTTGCTATTCCCTCAAGTACACATAATCTGAACCAATTTAGTATTTGACAGTGCGGAAGCTCTAAAAACATTTCATGACTCAGTCCCTAAAACGCTGCCTTCCCTCCTCGGCTTGCTGGCCTCATCGTCACCAAATACTTGGGTCAAGCTTCTTCTTCATTACGGCTCCAAGCTCCGCATTAATGAAACAACGGTGGTGTTGATTTCAGGGGGGATCATTGAAAAAAATACTTCTCCAAGAATCGGCAGGTTTTGTTTTGTTTTCAAAGTTGTAGGAGAAATCTTGTGTCGTGTCGATAACAGACGACACGGGGGCCAAAAGGGTTAATTAAACAGTCAGTCCTCAGTGGAGGTGAGTATATGGCCAAGAAAGAGTGAACAGAGTGCTCGTCCCACGTTGACGGTGCAAATCACTGCGCGAGCCTGAAAATACGCGCATCCATCTTTGTGACGCGAACAGCAAAACGGCTAGACAGTGTACGAGGCACGGCGGCGCAGGCATCGACTCCGCGTCGTGTCCGCAAGGAGCCACAAGGACGCCGCCATTATTGATTCTGATGGATGGCTTGTGCAACCGGAGCGCGCTGCCTCCCAATCACCGTGCGCGTACATATATGTATACCCCTTAACCGGATGATCAGTGGTCGCCTCTGTCAGCCGCGAGATTGCGTGGACTGCGAAGCGGCCGGGTCTTCGACGCTCGCTCGTTGAAGAAAAGGATGCGCTGCTACCATTAGCCGGGACTATGGTCGAAAGTCACGCTCACACCGGGCAACACATGGAGCAAACCGCAGACTCAACCAGTGGCTGTTAGACTTGTTATATAGCATGGTTAAACTGTTCGAGATTGGGAAAGCGCTATAAGAGGAAGTTCATCATGCGTGACTGAGAGTGCAGGTGTGGCATCTTCACGAGCTTCACAAACTCATATACATGGTGCTTGACCTTTTCTCTTTTCTTCTATATCTGCCTGTAGGCACGCTCAGGGTCCCATTAGTCTGTCGAAATCTTCTTGTTGTGTCTCTATATCCAGTCTGTAGAGAATTAAGGTAAGGCAGATAGCTTAATTAGACGTATGTCCGGTTTTTTAGCCAGCACCGCAAGAAAGGGTGGAAAAGGAGAGATAGGTAAAAATGAGAGAGAGAAGGGGAGAGAGAACAGAGCCGCGCGTGATTGTAAACACACATGTGGACGGCTTCTGGTTTTGTGGTACGACGCATCCTAGCATTGGTGGGGACCAAAAGTCTTCGGGGACGACGTCGCGCCTCATCGGTGCTGCAGGCGCGACGTCGCCATTCGCGAACGCGATCGGCTTCGCTAACCCTCGCAACGCCGGTGACAGCCGGGTTAGGCCTAATCCCTTCAGCAGATGTTTCGGCGGGCGAAGCAGCGTCGTCTTCCGGCGTCCTCTCCATCGCAGATAAACGAACTGAAAGAGTGTTAGCACTCAATGTGTGTTCGAGCGTTGTTGCCAGTGGTAGATAAGGTAAAGTGACAGACATGTTTCAACGCGTACGTTAGGAGTACGTCAAGTTTATTGCGCGTGAACCGACGAGTCGGCGATGTAGCGAGTGGCGGTTGTGGTAGCGGATCGAACGGCGGTAGCGGCAGGTGTTGGGAGTGAACGAACGAGGCAGTAGCTGCGGCCAGCGCGCTGCAGGTGAGGGACAGAGTGACGTCAGAGCGCACTGCGAGGGTAGCGTGACATCAACGCACAGCTGTGGCGTGACCTATACTTGGCACCGCTCCAACACCTGCGGAAAGGGGAATGCGTTGCGGCGCGTTCGTATGGACGCACGTACGTATGGCGTTACACACGTGAGTCGAAGAGCTGCTTCGCATCTAATATATTTTTATAGGCTACACACAACATTATAAGAAATAACCCTTTACTTAAGCACATTCCTTTTACCCGAAAGCGGAAAAAGAGCTTTTACTTATTCTGCCACAACATAAAAACAAGTTTTCTGCTTCGGAGCAGCGAGCGATAAATCGGGTGATCGGAAGTTTTTTGGCAAGCAACACGTGCTGAGGCTATAGCAATCTTGAAGCCGAGCGAAAAGGCGAATAGCACGGATAATGATATGCGAGGTTTACCGTCCCAAAACCGCGGTATACTTATGAGAGACACCGTAGTGGAGGGCTCCGGAAATTTCGACCCCCTGGGGTCAATCAACGTGCACCCAGATCTGAGCATACAGGCATACAGCATTTTCGCCTGCATCGAAAATGCAGCAGCTGCAGCCGGGATTCGATCCCGTGACCTGCGGGTCAGCAGCCGAGTACCTTGCCACTATAGACCACCGCGGCGGGGCGAGGCGAATAGCACTAACTTCGCTGGACTTGTGTGGCACAGTTTGTTTGAACGCTAAGGAAACGTTATTATTAAGCATGTATATGATTGATATAGACTCTAATAAGGTAAATTTTTCTATAAAAACATTTCACTTACGAGCAATATCAGCAGATAGTTCTCTTTACGTAACGGTAACATCTCATAAGTGAATGAATTAATCAATAAATGAATAAATAACTAAATAATAGAGGTGGCTGTCATTTCGGTCCTCATTACACGTTCGACTTTTGACGAAGTGAAAATCACTAGAGGGTGTCGCAACCGCACCAATACAACAGAACCAGAAGCTGCATACATGGTATACAAACTGTGCTAACGTGGGGCATTTATCTATTCTCCAAGAGGTGTGGGAATAGATTAGGGTGGGCGTCTGTCATGACTATAGAAAGGGCTCTAGCTCCGCTAACCTTCAAGGCTGTACCGAACGGCGAACATCGACGCGCTATGTTTTGTGGGGTAAGTTCAGCATGTCCTATGACGCAGCTTTAGCGCGGGAAGAAAAAAAAAAGCAGGTGTATGCCTCGCCCTCATTACTAAACGTTGTAGCGACAGCGATAGTTGGCTCAATTTCACTGTCGGAATGTTTATTTTCGATTTGCTTGATATCGTTCTTCAAACAACACTACTCAATGTGTCGGGCTTAAGACGAATGACTATATAATGTATTTAACGTAACGACGTAAGAAAACGTTCAACGCTAACAGTTTAACATGGTAGACCTGTCTTGCTTTATTTTACACCCCGTTTTGTGGCTAATCTACGCAGTAATTGCGAAGCCTGAGCGTTTACGAAATGACGCGTGTAGTGTGCAACACTTAATCGGAAGCGTAATTAGGAGTGTAATTTCGCAGGGCGTGACTAATTGTTTCTGACACGTAATCCTTGTTGGGGAAGCCGCATCATCATCAGCCTGACTACACGCTTCACTGCAGGGCAAAGGCATCTCCGATGATCCACCAATCAACCCGGTCTTGTGCTCTCTGCTGCCACGTTACACCTGCGACCTTTTTAATCTCACCACCCCACCTAACTTTCTGTCTCCCCTAGTTCGTTTTACCTTCTCTGGGAATCCAGTCAGTTACCCTGATGGTCAGCGGTTATCCTGCCTACCTGCTACGTGCCCGGCCCATGTCAATTTCTTCTCCTTGATTTCAACTATAATAACCTCAACCCCGGTTTGTTCGCTTACACCCATCATTTTCCATAATTCGCTGCAGGCGTCGTCCTCAATTTAAGCTAAACCATCTTTGTAATCATTCAGGTTTCTGCTCCGTAGGTACACTCTAAGCCGAAATTCGGCAAAGTTGGACTAACTGCAGTCGTTAAACGAATGGACGAACGGTTCGTCCAACAGGGACTAAATGTGTGACATTGCGTGTCTTGCGCAAACGCCCGGCAATGAAGGGACCAACGGGGAGGGCAACTGCGCCGCGATCGCCTCCTGTCGATGCTGCACTGCAATGCTCGGCGTGGTCGGCGATCATGAAAACAAGCTAAATAGGCTATACGCCACTGTGAAAGTGAAGCACTATGAAACGAATACAAGATGTTATGAGAGGAAAGTAGTACAACACGCAGTCAGTGCACACAGCAAGCGCCCTCGCGTTTCCACCATGCCGGCACGGGCGGGCCGAAACCAAGTGAAAATCGCCGAACACGGGCAATGCGGATAACTCGCTTCAACGTGCTGAATAAGTTCGAACTACGATGAACACTGACAATCCTAATAAAGGTAAGCTGTTCATCAGCGGTCGTGTACCCACACAGTGACCACAAGTTCAAAGCGATATATAGGAAAAGTAGGCTTCGTACGTCATCGGTATCAAGCGGGCTGCCGGCGTGAGTGCATTGCCGGCACAAGCGAAGGAAACGTCGCGTACAAGTTCACAAAAATAGTAGCTCAGACAAACTTATGTCTTTTTATCCATGCGACAATCGTTATCAAAAATCCAGCGTGTAGGCGATCGCGGATACGACTAATCGTGCGGCCAGAAGTACACAGGTTGTGCCTTACCAGCACGATAAAAGAACCGTACCTGCGAACGGTCTCGTCGCTGTAAGTATACAGATATCTACATACCCCGGTAAGACACAGCGAACATGGGGAACTTACCTATTGTTCATTTGTGACTACAAAATAACAACGACGAAAATTCCACGCGAGCCGCATGTTGCGATCGCCGGCGGTCGTTTAGCCGTACTCGTCGTAAGCCTAGCGACGCCGTCGGCAAGCCGACACGGTATGGCATCGGCGGGGCGCCTGCGGCTGCTTCGCCGGCTTTCCCGCACAAGCGCCGCTGCTATGTTTGTGTTTGCGGACTCGTGCGCCAGCACTGCGAACGCTGATTCGGCCGACATGATCGAATACCAGCTGATAATTCGTATTCTCGGGCTGGAGGCATGTTGAAGATTAGATGGATCCATATTAAAAGATCGATGCGCATCAGTGCTACAAATAAGCCCATGTAAATTTTCACGTTATGGTGTCAATATTTATTGTTTTCTTAAGCCGAGTAAAAGTCGCCCACTGGCACTAGATGGGAGGTCAAAATACTGTGCTATATATACCCGAGAGTCTGTTCTCTGTAGTACAGCGCGGGCAGTCAGTGTTTGCGCGGGCAGTCAGTGTTTTACTTTGAAATAATAGTGCGTATGTATGTGTGTGTATGTGTTGCAAGAATAACATACTATGATCTTCAGTGCTGATTAAATTGGAATAAACATAAAATATACTGCACAAACGCAGTGTCGCTATTTTTTTTTTTTGCCTTTGGTCCAGACGGTTCAACTGTTAGTCCCACTGGAGCATTCTACTGGGGCCAACATTTAAACCAAATGGAGTAAGTGCTTGGGGTAACAGTTAAGCCCTTGCAGTTACTCCCGCGGTTAGTCCAAAATTGGTTCAAAATCTGTGGCAGCGCATTTAGACCCCTAAAGGTCCAATGGCATACCCCACTTTAGTCTTTTTCGGCTTAGAGTGTAAGTACCGGCAATATGCAGCTGTTATATACGTTACTTTTGAGGGTTAGTGCCAAATTACCATTCATAATTTGAGAATGCTTGCCGAATGTGATCCACCCCATCCTTATTGACTGTCCTAAGTAGGCATATTCCTTTACAACTTCCAGCGTCACTGCACCTTAAGCAAAGTGCTGTTTTCTGTCAAGACTGTTGCACATTACTTTAGTTTTCTGCATATTAATTTTCAGACCTACTCTTCTGCTTTCCGTGTCCAGTTCAGTAATCATGAGCTGTAATTCGTCCCCTGAGTTACTTATCAAGGGAATGCCTTGAGCGAATCCAAGGTTACTAAGATACTCTCCATTAAATCTTTCCAATCTATAGCCCTGAAAACCTCCTGTAAACATGTGGTTTACAGGTTGTTTAGGGCCCTGTAAACCTCCTGCGTTAGATAGAGCGTGGCTACGTGCCTTACACCCTACTTTATTGGGATTCTGTCGCTTTCTTTGTGGATAACTATGGCGGCTGCACGTGGATCTACTATAGATTTATTCCAGTATGTTTATGTATAGGGTTCTTAGATGCCCAAATTTCGTAGTGCCTGCATTAATGCTGATGTCTCGTCTGAGTCAAACGCCTTTTCGTAATCTATGAAAGCTATGTAGGGGTTGGCTGCGTTCTGCGCATTTCTCTATTACACGAGTGATAGTCTATATGGTCTGTTGTGGAGTAGCCTGTACGAAATCCTGCCCCGCCACGGTAGTATAGTGGCTCAAGTACTCGGCTGCTGACCCGCAGGTCGCGTGATTGAATCCCGGCTGCGGCGGCTAGGCCTGTGTGCTCAGATTTGGGTGCACGTTAAAGAACCCCAGGTGGTGGAAATTTCCGGAGCCCTCCACTACGGTGTCTTCCATATTCTTATGGTGGTTTTGGGACGTTAAACATCACATATCAATCAATGTACGAAATCCTGCTTGGTCGTTTGGTTGATTTAACTCTAATGTCACTTTAATTCTATTCACTATTATTTTTGTGAATAGTTTCTAGAGAACAGACAGCAAACTGATCGGCCTGTAATTTTCTAAATCATTGACGTCTCCTTTCTTATATATTAAAATAATTTCGGCGTTCTTAGAAGATTCTGGAATACCCTTCCTGTCAGAAGACACTACGTGTATAAAGTTTTTCTAACACAATTTCTCCACCATCTTTCAGCATGTCCGTTACTACCTTATCCTCACCAGCGGCTTAGTCTCTTTGCATTCCTTCTAGAGCTATCCTTACTTCTCCTATCTTTACTGGTGGGATGTCGAATCCGCGCTGCTTGTCAATTATACGGCAGCCTCCCGATAGAGAATGTATGCAGGGTGACCCAGCTCGCCAATCAACGAATGCCGCCGCATATACATCAAAGTTCCCCTAACTAGTCCTGAGCAGTGGCGGTCGATCATGACTTGTATTTTATATTTCGCCCACTTTGCTGGATCGATGGATGGAAACAACTTTATTGCACACTTTCCTGGCTTTTTTTTTTACCTGAAAAATAAAACAGCTGGAATAAAGTAAACAACCAGTTCCGAAGTTATTTGAGGCAGCTGGCAAGTTCATAACTGACATGCTGTTAGTCACTCAAGAAATAGTAAACGTCGATAAATTCAAAATAAATAATAGTTTGAGATGAAAAGAATACTGGTTGTCACTACACACGACTACCACTATTATGCAGTTGGCATCATATTTATAGATCTGATGTTGTTTTTATTATTAATTTACATTTTTCTTAAAGCGGGAGCCTACGATGCTTCATAAAACGCGAAACTTTTCCGTTGGCGTCCCGCACTGCCAAATTCCGCGCTTGATGAGGTGCTTAATGAAGTCATTTGACGATCAATCGCAAAAGGGTTGCAGGGCTCTTTCAATTAATCACTATAAACAACTCATTTGTGTGTGTGCCTGTGACTGCATGCGTTATTTGCAGTTGTTTTGTTTACTGTACCCGCCGTCGAAGTATAGAAAGCCAGGTGATAAACCAGGCTTACATTTCCGAGTGTATTACTGAAAAATTCTATCTGTCTGGGTTTCCTCCTTAAAGCAGCGCTGAAAGACTTAAGCTAAGAAGGAATAAACACACAGTACGTGTTTAATTTTTTAAGCTCACAGAGATTTGTCTCCCCGTTGCCTTTAAATATTCTTGAATCAGCTCACCCATGAGCAGCCTTTTGTGTGTGTGTGTGTGTGTGGGTGTGTGTGTGTGCGTGTGTGCGTGCGTGTGCGCGCGCGCGCGCGTGTGTGTGTGTGTGTTTGTGTGTGTGTGTGTGTTGCTACTATCGATAGCAAAAGCTGGCACACTACATTGCATCAGTAGCTATGCATGAAATGACGAATATTTAACCAAGAAGATTTATAGAACCTTGGTTCACGTCTACGCCAAGCAACGAGAGAGACATAGGTAACTTCATTTTGTGAAAAAGCGTATGCGTATAACGGGGGTAGGTGACCGTCAGGCGGTGCCTGACAGCTCTTCAGCTCTTTTTACTGCCCGGTGTTAGGTATGCGTTGCGGAGGATCCTGCCTTCGCAGGTGTCACGCGAGGGAGTGGTCAGGAGTTCTTTCGAGTGGGGAGTCATGCTTTCAGTCCCGCATGATGTGTACGAGGTGTGCGATTTCGCCACGTCTCGGTCAGCGCAACTGCTGCACATCTCGTGGGAAAATATTTTCTAATCCCTTGACGGAGTCGCAACGACTTAACGACGCAGAGGTGTTACAACAAAGAAAAAAAAAAGGGAGGGGTGGCTTCTGTTGCTTCCCCTGGTGATGCAAGGCTTTTGCTGCGTACTGAATGAAAGCGTTTTGAAAGAATAAATTATAAGTGAAACATGATCACGCTTTGCTTTATGCTTTAAGACAGAAGCCAAACGCTGCGTCTTCGATATATATCCGAGAGAATGACGAAGCAGGTTGAAATGTTCGTGCGGGGTTCGGGTCGCGGCTACAGTCACTTTTTATTATTTTTTTGATCCCCGGTGAAGGCTTCTGCGTGCACGCTTTGACAGGTCGCTCGGCTGCGACTCTCGTCGGCCGCTCTCTTCCACGGGCGTCTCAAGGCCGCCGCCGTACTGCACGGCCAGACCAAAACAAAGCCAGGTCTTTGCGCAAGCAGCCCGCGGCGCTGCACACGGAGTGAAGGGCACGGTCCCTTCCACTGATGCATCGTGCGCGTCGTGGCGCATGCACGATTAATGCGCCACAAGCAGCGCATGCTGTTCCAGAACGCCGCACCCTCTGCTGGGAACCCCACACCTGTCTGCCTTTACAGTGTACGCGGAAGAAAGAAATAAGCAACAAAGAATAATGAGGGCGACTCGTAGAGACGGGCATAGAGCTGCCCATTGCTGAAAAAAGGGGGTGGGTGGGCGAGCGATGTCGAGGAAAAGTTATTTTTCAAGGTCGTCGATACCTGCAGGGCCACAAGCACAGATATGTGCCGCTGCTGGAAGCCAAAGCCCAGTGGTTGAAGAGAAATGTTTTCTATTTGTTTAGCCCCTGCCGTGTGCGCAAGTCTGTTGAGCTTGAAATGACCGCCGAACAGAAGATGCCTTCGTTATTTAATTCAGCCGATAAATACCGTATTCCCTTAACCCATCAGCTCGCCAATCAACGAAAATCCTGCAGCAGGCTTGACCTTCGCCTTCAAGACAGGAACACGATAGCGTAATCGGTCCACGGTTCACATCACCTTCTAATTGGTTGGCCAGACTTCGCTTCACGCTGAACAGCTCAACTATGCCCGAAGACTGCGGGACAGTCCCGTCCACGGCAGCCGCATTTCGACAGTTCGCCAAGGAAAGAAACGCCCGTACGCATAACTTTGGTCTTTTTAAGCTCTCCTGTACAATGCCTACTGCAAGTACAATTTCAAAGAGCCCCTTAGGCTATAATTCAATCCTATACGCAGTTGCATACTTTATAGAGGTTCTCTCCCTTTTTTCCCTGTGCTTGTGTATGCAAGTTAAATAATAATAATAATTGCAGACGGTGATGAGTAATTATACCTGAGCACTTTGTAATGGATGGGCCTTCTTTCATACCAATAACTCGCTGCGCCATTAATAGGGTGGAATGCATGTGCGATTCTACGCTTCTTCGAGCAATATTACATGTGTTGCCGCGACTCCTTGCATGACATGAAACCCACATAGGTAAGAGAGAGGGGGAGAGAGAGAGAGAGAGAGAGAGAGAGAGTGTGTGTGTGTGTGTGTGTGTGTGTGTGTGTGTGTGTGTGTGTGTGTGTGTGTGTGTGTGTGTGTGTGTGTGTGGTATGATTTATAATTTCCATCTATCGCGATTTTTCGCGCACAACCAACGACACAGACACCATAATTTCTACGAAACCAGCTCTAAACGCAATTGCGTTATAGCAGAGCAGTTAGTCAGATTGGATGTGATTTAGCGTTTCCGTCTTCGCTGTCTGTGCACAGCTCGGTTCTGGTCACTCAAGAAGGCGAGTGGAAGGGGATGCGACCAAGGAGGAAGGCGAGGGGCCAGAAAGGACTGTCGTGTTCCTGCGACAAGGAATCGGCGGGGCGGACAGTGGGAAACGACAGTGTCGGCGCGACGGCCGTTTCGTACGCGCAACAGGCCGCAGCTGTATCGCCATCTCGATGATCAATGGGCCTGTAATGAGCGCCGCGCAAAGCGACGCAATGTCGGGAAACGCGTCCATCAGCGCACTCGCGCGCTCTCCGCAGCTGCCGGCCGGCTAAAACGAAGAAACCAGTTTTCTTCTACGCGATATCCGAGACGGTGCTGTACAGCCCACTGGTGGGCGCACGCACCCGTGCTTATTGGGTCAGTGCCGGCCGCAGTGGCGCTTGAAGCCTGTGTGGGCGGCTTCCCGGTGTGCCCTCTGAGCTTTAGAACCGACATGATCTCAGTGCCCGCCGTGGTCACAATTTTTGGGGCAAGACAGGCCAGGGTTCTGCTCACGAACGGGAATCGCTTCGTTTCCAATAAGACCCGAACACGAGTTCGGTTCTTGCACACCACTTTCGTATCCCACACTGAAAACATTTATTCAACTTTAATACGATACTTGGCTGAAGCGGTTACTTAAATTTTTAGGTAGCGGTCAATTTTGCCATGATCAGTCCTTTTACAATGTTTGCATGAGACCGGTATGTGTTGTTAGGGTGAAGTCGGCTGCTCTGGCTGAACAAGCGCCAAGGCGAGTTCTGCACACGCATGCAATGGGTGGGGTCCACGACTTGGCTGTGAGCGCGCCACATTAGGGCTCAAAGGTTCCAAATTGTAGCTGTTGCTAAACAAAGAAATTGCATCCCTGCTGGTTTGCTCCCTGTCACTCGACACTCCATGCACTATAACAATTACGCTTAAGACATGTGCGTATACATACAAACAATGACTCAAGACATGGTGGTCACTACCATGTATGCGTATATGACACGCAAACATTCTTACTTGCTTCTTAGTTGCCATGATGCTCACGTTTGTCGTCTTTAATTCTGCTGTGGTAAGACCTATGCGCAAACATATAGCGCACCCCTCTTATCTGACGGTTATGTTGAGACATTCATGGTCGGAATTCTTTGCGTTTTTGTCCTCGTACATGCTTCGATGCGCATCATATAGCAGAAGGCTTTAGAAAATTCACAGTGAAACCTTCAAACGTTTACCACGCCAGCAATATTTTCAGAGAAAGATTTGGCCAGTTCCAACTCCGTCACTAAAAGGCTGCTCGCGAGGCCCCAGGGCCTCGCCCGAGCTCAAGGCTGCCTTTACTAAGGACGCCTCTCCTGAGCCCTCCTCTCCTGTAGAGATGTTTATTCTCTCTTTATCTCTCTCTAGCAGATAGCGCTTCGTCTCTTGTCGTATTGCCCGTTTTAAAGCTTAACCTGCTGCTTGCTCTGAGAGGTCCTCTGTATACACACATACGCACTATTGTGAGGGATATGAGTTCCACGCGAGGGCATGTCGACACGCGAGGGCATGTCGAATAGCCTCGAACCCTACATTGGCTAATTTGCAGCGGCCGCTGTCGGAAACAAATGGAAAAGGATTCGGCGCTTCCGCTAGCTGGTAGCACTCCCGCCTCGATATCGTTGCTGCAAAGCGGTAGTTTATCAGCGGCCGCTATCAATGATATGAATTCACTTCAATGCACCCAGACCGATGCAGTGATCCATCAGGGTATGTAGCAGCTGAGATATCGCCTGTTGCGTACCCTGCCGTTATGCACAGACCAGGCTTGTATTGTAGCTATAGGTGATTCTGGCATGAGATTTTGATGCGCCTGTACTATATTTGTTTTGTTTTCGTGGAAATTATTTTCTTCTTTTGCGTTATCATTCCTCGCGGCCGATACCACGGAATCAGCGGCCGTTTTGCAGCAATGCTATAGCGAAACGAGAGAGCCGACGGAAGAGCGCCCCGTCCTTTCCACTCATCTTTCGGCAGCGCCATTCACGTCACAGCGCGAGAACAAAACGACGACACAGAGACAAGGACACGAAAGACTCTGTGTCGTCGTTTTGTTCTCGCGCTATAACCATCGTCATGCCATACCAACTAGCCCAAGCTGCCACGCCATCCACGTGTCACGCCATCTGGGCTATTCGCCACGTGCTCACGTGTTCAAGCGCGTATTGCTCACGATAGTGCATAGCTGAGCAACACGTTAGTCACTAACGTCTGCAGAACATGCGTCTATCGCCGCAATGTGTCATTTTGCCTTGCTGTCTCGCGAAAGCTTCGCATGCGCTGTTTACCACCTACAGTGTGTCTACGTTACTTTCCCGTCACATTTTTAATTACTTCAGTACTGTACACTGTAAACAGAAATAAGCCGAGATGGGAGTAAATGACCTTGTCCTCTAGCGCACGCCCCGATGGGAGTTTTATAAACCCCTCCGTTGGGAGTAAAAAATTTACTCCCCATTCGTAGGGGGTTTTTGCATGGTGCCAGGGGGGTTTTTAATTACATCCATTGGGGAACTTTTTCAGGTCAGTATGGGAGTAAATTTTTTGCATCGACAAAGAAAAAAATTACGTCAGCAGCCGTATCATGCGCTAGCGTAACTTTAATTACTTAACATTTAATGAGCACAACAATGATTACAGTACACAAACATTATGACAATGTTCACATTATACCAGAACACTCGCACTCACTACAGCTTGCCACACGCAGTACACACCTACCATATAGTCACCGGGAATATATATGCTCCACATTGTTTACCTCCCATGTCGCCCTGGTGAAAGCCTTTTTTTGCTGTTAATTAGGCAATAAATACGCACGGCGTAAGTATGATTTTGCGGTGGTCTGATGTAAGCACTTCAACACACATGCCTTTTATCCTAAACCTGCCTAATATTCATTATTTTTTTACTATAGCAAAAAAGTTTCATCAGTTGACGCTTTGTCGTACGGGCTGAATTTGCATTAGCAGTACTGTTTGTGGACCCGTAAAATGCACGGAATCATACACAAAGTGCGCGCGGCCTTGAATGAACACATTAACGAGGCACATTTAGCAGCTCCTGCGATGAACCGAGGTAGACCGCCGCTACCGCGTTCGACGACTATGCCTCACTCACGAGTACGGCACGGTGATTCGATGAATGACAGCTGGCGATCACAAAATGCTTGCTGATGTGCAGTTTACGTCTCGTTTTTCCCATGCACAGAAATACGTGTCCGCTATCCACGCAGTTTAAGCTACGGAGCGATAGACTTAAACGAATGAGACGGTTCGCAGTCGCTGTTCCCATTGCTCGCATGCATTGCATGTATAGCTCGCAGAGCTCGCCACGGCGGCCGGCGCGCAGTGCGAGTTCGATACGATGCCGGCTTGATACCGACGGCATAGCGAGGCCTTCTTACTATTTAGATGTTACAGCCGGTGAAATACCGGTGACACTCCGAGAAGCGACTATCGGCGGAGACGGGGCGAGCGCGTCGCCGGCGCAACTCTCAGACCGGTTGCCGGCCAGCCTGCCGTAGTCGAGCGAAGCCTACTTCAGACCCCTTCGAAGTTTCTGATGGTGAAACTCCAGGAGCAGCCGTTGACGATCGTAACAGCTTACTTTTGCTACCGTTAATTTATTCTTCGAAGTTTTTTGTTACTCGGCCCTTTGAAGCGCGGCATTCACGACGTTTCGTTGAGGAATCGGACCGATGTGCAGCGTGGTTTAACGGTGCGAAATCTATTGAAATGTTCCCAGTAAATACCAACCGGTCGTTGCTATTCTTCACTGCACTGATAATTTCATTGGCTGTTGACAGATGCTTACACGGTTAGCCACACAAAGCACATGTGTTTCACACCGACGTGCAAACATATGCCCGAACACACACACACACACACACACACACACACACACACACACACACACACACACACACACACACACACACACACACACACACACACACACACACACGCACGCACACGCACACGCACACGCAGACACGTCACGCCCAAAGAGGGTTTTTAAAGCTCCTATAGGGAGTTTGTAACCACGTGACCTGAAACTCCCTGGGGAGTTTAACAAGGTCATGTCGTTCATAAACTCTGTGATTAAGAAGGGGGCGTTTTACGATGACATGTGCCGAGTTCACTCCCTACCAGGGAGTAAATGATTGGGGCAGGGGAGTTTTGTGGGCTCATGTGCTGGAGAAACTCCCATCTCGGCTAACTTTTGCTTACAGTGTAAGGACAAAACCTCCGCGGATGAGACACAGAATGGTCCACAGACTTATTTAGACGATCGGAAATCTTTTGCGAACTAAATTGGGGTTTTGCGGCTCTTGGAGTGTGTCTGATGAAGCTCTTATGTTTGGATCAATATTTATTCACCTCGTTAATAGCATATGGACTGCACATGTCAGTGCCAACTTCTGTTTTTGTCCCCGTGACGACGTCCACCAACTCAGGGCAAAACCAACCATGACTACAGCTCTTGCTAACAACAGTCCCGCCTTCCTTTTTATCCTTTCTCTCTCACACTCGTCGACAGAAATGCTGCACTGGCGATAGGCACCCCTTCCCTCTGCGGAACGTTACATTACTCCTTGCTGAAATGCATGCAGCGTAGGTCGTCTCTTTGAACATTTATGTTATTGGCCTAGCACTAAAAAGGGCATTAGACAGTACAGCTATGAACTAAAGCATTATCGCAAGACATTCAATACCACCGCACTGAGGCGTACACTTTCAACTGTCCGTTAAAAAAAGAAAAAAAAAGAATGAATTTAAGAGGCAACAAATCTTCACGACATCTTTATGAACTGCACAATGATATGAAATGTTAGTGCAAAGGTACATGCCTTTGACTTGTTTAAAATAGAGGCACGTATTTATTTTTATTTAATTTTGTTTATTTACTACTGTCAACTCCGTGCACGGAAGAATTACAGGGAGGGTGTCACATAATACATGATATTCACAGAAAGAAACAACATTCAATAGCACATAATGAAGAGTAGATCAGCAAAAGAAAAAAAAAACAGACTATACCGATAAAAATCGCGGAACCAGTGTTCGCATGAGAAGATAGCACATTCTAATACAGAGAACGCATCCTCAATATTGAGGGACGTAGCTGTTCTATACAACAGCATTAGGCAAACTAATCCACATTTCTATTGAATCTGGGATAAAGGAGTGCCGGAAAGCGTTCATGTGTGCGAAACAAGGTTGAATAGCTCTAGCATTATTAAGGCAATCGCATCACTTTTCAGGTGGCTGAAGATATCAATCCTTGTTGAATGAATAATTCGATAGTTATATTTGAATATTTTAATAATTTGGTCGTTATAGATTAAGCAAAGTAGAAAGTTTTTCCCTCGTGGTGTTTTGCTTAAAAACTCATTCTGGCACCTCTGCATGGCCAGAAGGGCAAGTCCTGAGACGATTACAAAAGAGCGAGAGAAAGAGTGAGAAAGAAAGCGTGTACACAGAAGCTCATAGCAAAGAACATCCATTTCGGGCAGTCTACGTGCGTTCGGCGCTCTCAGAAGCACCGCTTGTCTACAATGCGAGTTTCTTCCAAACGCCAGCGTTGCTTAGCTGTATTTGCTGTTTTCTTTTTTGTGACCGCGTAATAATACAGCCCACTGACTGGGCCGGGCGAACTGCGTTGCCGGCGGCCACCGGACTGGGCCTCCCCTGCTATTGGCATCGCCAGACTCTCCTTATGACATCACACCGGCGGCATAAGAGGGCACAAGGAGTTCACGAGCCGGCTGGTAATTGCGCGCAATCTTGAATGAGAAACGTTTAGCCCGGTGCGAGCCACCGCCGCGCGTAGTCGCGGTGGAAAAAGACACGATACCGCGAGAGCGACAGCTCCCTGCAGACTCGACCACTCGGATGCTTTGTGCGTGTAACCCTGCTGCTATGCACTTGAACATGTTTGCTCGCCTTTTTCCCTTGATGCCCTCTCATAGGAGGTGTTCGCTCACGTCATGTATCGGTATGCATGCTCATCTTTGCGGCTGAGGTGTTTCTCCGGCGGATACGGTCGCGCAGAGTCGCGATGTTTTTGAGGCTGCCTCGTTATACTTCAGAGGCACCGGAGCACGCCGGCAGGCATGGTCCGCCTTGGGCAAATAACGCCTATGGCTGGCTGCTTTCACAGTTGGGTTACCAACTCACACCTGCCCACACGCGCGCAAGGGGACGCGGGGAAGCACTACATTCAGCGTGTTTTTCAAATGTCCAGATCGTCTTCGGCGGATGCATTGCGAAAACGATGAGAGTAACGGCGTGCGCCGGTCTGTCATATGACCCCGCGTGCGGGGGCCACGTGTAAACAGGTCTTAAGAGCCCAGAATTATACTTTGGCCGCTTTATCGAGTACATGATGCATGGCTTCTCCCTACGTGGTCTGGGTGGCCGATTTCTTGTTTTTCTCGTGTCTATCAATGGTTTTCCTCACCGTCGAGAAAGAAGAACCTCGCAGACAGACAAACGTAAAGGGTTTGTTGCCCAATCGGCCATCGGAGTTGCAAGATTGTTTCACGAGTCAAGGAACCGCTCGCGAAGCACGACGCGTGCATGCGGCCGACGTGTTGCACGCAGGAGTGCCAGGTGCTCCGAGGTAATGCAACACTTCATTTTTAGCCATGCGCCTTGTGCAGCTTCCTCCCTCTGTCTCCAGCGCGCAGCATGCTTAATGAAGGAGACAGCGGTGGTGAAACAGCGGCAGTGATCGATGAAACCGACGCACGCGTGCACACGAACATGTGCCGTGCGCAATCGTGCTACTTCCGCGATGGTCGCGCGTTCGCAGAATTTTAAGGACACTCCTTGAAATACACGTTAGCATTATGATTGCGAGGCCAGAAGCAGCATTATCGGCGTGAACCAAGGAGCATCATAAAGAGCAGTGAGTGAACCATAACGAACTTGCAATACACTAAGGAAACGCACGTCACCTCATTAGTTACCATGTGCACTGCCAGCTTTATAGGAGATCAAGGCGGCACTGTAAAAGCCTCCTTGATGTGCCGCGAAAAGTTCTATTCGCAAAGCCATCAGTTATAGTTTGCAGGACAGAAATCTTGAGACACAGACTTCGTTCGGGATAAATATTCTTTCGAGCATGCCGCTGAGTGAAGGACTCCTATAGTGTACGCCAAAAAAGGATAAAAAGTACCAGCTGATCGGCGTTCATTATGACGCAGTACAGCGATAGTGCTGAACCGGTGACATAGGTGAAAGGAGAGCAGACTTTCGCCATTGCTCATTGAGGGCTTGCGTCAGACTATTTTCTCCGCGTTCCTCGTCCTGTCAGCCAGTTTGGCCCGTACCGAGTTGTCGCGCCAATTCGTTCCGCATGCACCTGGCGTGCTCGCGCAGAACGTTCATCGTTCGAGCGCTTTTCGAGCCGTTGAATGGGCATGCAATAAGGGTGGTTGCAGTGAGCGCTGAGGAGTGCTTCGGTTGGAGCCTTTCCTGGGCATAGGTGCTTAGGCCTCGTGAGGAGGTCGTGGGCGTCAGAGGCACTACGGTTAATCGCGGCTCATAATCGGTGCACACGAGGAGGCGCGAGTAACCAGCTCGCACCCGTGGGAGAAGGAGATCACCAGATGCGGGGCGTGTTCGTTTGGCCAGAACGGCGCGCGGGGCCACGTGCCATCGCGTGACTTGGGCCTCACAGTGCTTCGGCCGCCACCCTTTCGGGGCCGCCAGGACGACGGCTTCCGTTCGCAACAGTCGCTTCCGACCTGAGGAAACGCGGCCGAGGCTACCCACCGTCTGGCGCTGCATTGGCGCTAAACAAGAAGACAAGTTGCCCGCCCGCGTAAGTGGTGTTGTTATCCGAGCACCGTGTCTCATAACTGCGACGTGCCCTTATATGAGCATATATGCATAGGCTGTAGAATGCTAAGGAAGAACTTCCACCGCAGTGCATATGCGATCACCCTTAAGGCGACCAGATGGCTGAACACACGAGAGGCTCTACACTATTTGTTTCTATGAATTTTTGACTAATCGAACGTTCGGAGAGTCGTCGGTCCCCAGCGGCCAGTTTTCTTTTGAATTGCTCGCGTTCCATTACAGTATATGCAATAGAATGCGAAGTCAAGGAATACACTGTAATAAATAGCAGACTCCGTCTATTTCGGCGGGACTTTTATGTCTCGAAGTAGTCCTTGGTGTATGCATTCCATCTACTTTGGTATGATTTCTGTGCAAGTAGCTATCATTTCTGCATCTTTCGAAGGCTGGACAAAGAGTGGACCAGACATGCGTATTTGCCGCTCAAGAAACCGACCTTAGTGAGTGCAATGGCGATTGGGATCTAAGATGTTCGATCACTGAAATCAGCTGAAGACAGGTGCAGCTAACAAAATAACCTCCCCACCCGACTGACTGGAAGTGATGGTCACCCTGCATGTGCAAACACCATTGGGCTGTCATCTGGGCAAACCTTCCGGAGCGCCTGAGGGCGAGCCCGAAGCATCCGCGTATCGGCCGTTGCCCCTGCTCCGTTCAGGGACGGACAGGATGGACGCACCGGGTCGCTGTCCTGGTCCGGGCCAGCGCGACCTTGGCCGGAAACCCGACTCCCGGTACGTGGCCCAAGTCCAGAGCGCGGCCAAGTGGGCCACCGCGGTATCCGGCTAATGATGTGCGGCGCCGTCGAAGGGGTGGGGTGCCGCGCGCTTACGTGAGCGGGATCTCAGACTGCCTCGGGCTCGGGCGGCTAGATTGGCGGCCGGCAAGGAGGTTGGCTCGCCCGGCAGCTTTTCTAGACTGCTTGGTGCTGCCGATTGCCCCGGGGCTTCGTGGCGGCGACAGGGACCGGCCGCTCATGCGCGCGTCCTTCCTCGCGCCCGTACATGCCGTCCGAGCGATTTCGTAGCGGCGCTGCGCGATCTGGGGTGAGGGTGCGAGTGAGGGCTGGACGAAAGGACCGCGATGAGTAAGCGACTCTGAGAGGGCGGCACTCGTTCGGGCTACTCGCGCCACCTGCCTCGCCGCCGCCGCTGCCGCCGCTGCATGCATCGGACTCTACGATGGTGTTCGGACGATGAGGCTCCATCATGGTAAGCACGTGCTCTGCGCCGGCGTCTCTCAGTGATATGCCTCGTGCTGGGATGTTGCCGCCACTCATTGCCGATTCAGTCCAGGAAGACTGCTTTCACTTTTTTCGCCCTTCTCCGGTGTGTTCCCACTTGGCGTGTGTATGCTGTGTTGCGAGCGCACGCCGGTAAAACGCGAGAGCCGGTTTTAGTAGTTCGACGTCATTTTAGCGTCACTGATGCAGCAACGAACGCGCGTCGTAAATGTTCGTCATCAAACCCAAGGCATTGCCCATCTGAGAGCGCAATCGACGAGGTTTAATGAACAGTCGCCTCGCAGTCGTTCGGCTGCGAAGGGTCTGCCCCGCTCCTCTGGTGGGTGTTGAAGATCTGTGGATATAAGTGCTCTATAGATGTCACTGGTGAACGACTTGCATTCATCACCGAGATGTGTCCGACATTTCAAAAGAAGGCTTCCTGGTACGTGACAAATGTCTTTCATTCTCGAAAGTTATCATAATGATGTCCCTTGTTTCCTTTTGGGCTAGCTATCTTGTCCATTCAGTACTTTAGTCGAGTCCATGCTTACGTGAAAGGTTTTTTTTTATCCCGAATTTTTTGTTTGCGTGATTTAAGTGGTCTGTACGTGACGGCTATTCATGCCAGTTTTATACAGTTCAGGCCTGTCCAAGAGCGATGTAATCTCTGCACTTGAACCTTAAGCCATAACGACGCTAAATCTTTCGATCGACGCGACTAGAAAGCAGAGGTGCTCATTCTCCGTTATCACGTGTGCGTGGGGATGGGGGAAAGACAGAGATGGAGAACGAACTAGCTTACTAATGGTACTGGTCCATCCGGAAGACAAATGCAGGCATTCGGCATGCTTCTGTTCATAAAATTTACGCGTCGTGAATACTTGCAAGAGCTATACCACTGAGTGATTCAAGAATGAAGGAAGGTCTTTCAGAGATCTGTCAGTACCGAACGTATGCAGTCTATATGATGCGCTCAGCTGCGCTGTGAAATTCAGTCAGTATTGCAGTTTGGGTTTAGATACACTGACAGATGTGCTTCCTGCCGCCGTAGCTTAACCATTTAACATGATCAAGTTAAAAAAAGAAGCTATCAGATATATATATATATATATATATATATATATATATATATTTTATAAATTGTTTTTTTTCTGTTATTAACATTTCTGTTCGAGTAGATTGTTAGAAGAAAGATGCAGCATCACTGCTATAGTTGCTGCATCTTTATTCTGGCTGCCAGCCTACTAACTATCTCCTTTTCATAGATCTTTCTACTGCACGGCTGATTAACTTCTGGCCCATCGTTATGTCTCATTCCTGAATCAATTTTTTAATAGTCTCACAAATCCTGTTTACACATAGCATTTGCACAGTTTCAAAATGTACTGGAAAAAAACACCGTTTGTCCGTATACGCCTGTGAGTTGGCTATAAAATTTCCCACCTCATTGCGTAATGTAGGCTTGTGTAGCAACAGTCTGCACACTGAAGTGTACTCTCAGAGTAGCGCTATGATAGTCGACGTAACGAACAACCGAAGGTTAGTTTTCGTGTTGTCAGTGTTCGTGTTGCCAGTTTTCAGTTTTGTTGTTGTTGTTTTGCATTACAAGACTGAACTGGCAAAAGCGATTCGTGTCGACAAATCAGCGCACCGTGATAATTGGGACTATTATTACTTTTATCGCTATTATTGCTTGAAAATATGTACTGTGTTGAAAGATAGAAAAAGAACGCAAGGAGCACTCTGATAAATGCTGAAAGGAAGGAACACGACACTTACTTTTATCTACAAATAGGACACAAATACGGAAATAAAGAAGAGTAAAGGGAAAGGAGAGAATAAAATAAACAACAAGAATGGGAAATAACATAGGAGATAGACAAGAGAATCGCGACAAAAATAATGTAAGCTAATAGGAACATGAAAAAAAAACAGCTGGTTGGTAAAATTTTGTTAAGCATGTAGCCATCAGGCAGTCCAGAAGGAACACTGAGGTGCCTCGCAAGGCTGTTTATGCTGAAGATGTGTAATTCAACTGCACTTTCTAGTTGATTGGGAGAAGAAAGAAAAACAAGCTGTTAAAGAAACATACCAGGCTGTGTCAGAGATATCCAGAAACTTGAGCGCGTATACCTATATCAGCCCATGAAATGGAGGCGAAAATGTTATTATTTCGCGCCCGGACAGGGGACGCCGCGGGCGCACGACATGTTGCTGTCGTGTTACATATATCGCGCCAAACTGAGCTGTGTGTGCGGGTCGCCTCTGTGATTTTAAAGGTACCCTTAGGAGAAACTATGACTTGGTTTAGAGTCACAAACTGTGCTCTGGGAACTCCGATGACGCATGTTTCACAATCATGGGTTTACTATTACCAGAGAAAATCGAGAGTGAAGTCTCATTTTTAAATTTCGCGCAGGAAAATCACCGTGCTTGACGCCGGAAATTCCCTAGTGTATTTTTGGCATTTTCTTGACATTTGGCTTGATGAAATTTTCGAAAACTTCGTCAGCTACAGCCTATGGCATCGACAGATGGCAATACACTTTATTTTTATAGATGATAACCTACGTATAAGACCCAGTAAACGGCTTCAAAATCTATGACGTGGAATCTCATGGGGGTGTCTCCACCCGCATTTTCAGTCATCAAGCGTCCTGTCGAAATGAGAGTGGTGTTTTCGAGATTGTAAAATTGTACTTAACCATTGCACACACACACACACAAAAATCATTATGCTTTGTAGTGCTCCTTTTTGAAGGAAACGCAGGTAGACCAGGTCTATGGTTCGTGATTCATTCCCACATGCAACTGGTGCACCATTGGTTCTAAAAAATATGACCATTATTCTATAGCATGTAAGAGTCGTTTGCTATGACATATATTATTCGTAGATCACGCGCTGCCATATTGTGTGCGTGTTGTGCCCAAGCGTACGGGTCATGTATAGCAGCTACTCCAAGTTACAATAGCCTCGCTTTTCGTTTTTACTTCCTTCACTGTGTCCCAAGAACACCCTGGTCACAGTAATCGCTTATTAATTTCAAATTCTTATTGTAATGTACCAGTTATAGACTTCATTGATTTCGTCTGCTCGTAAAGTCGTTCTGATCATTCTCATTCGCAACATGCATAGCTATGCAGCAGAACTGACAGTTGAGTGAGAACTACCCCGGGCACACGAGTTGCCTGCAGCATATAATAATAATAATAATAATAATAATAATAATAATAATAATAATAATAATAATAATAATAATAATAATAATAATAATAATAATAATAATAATAATAATAATAATAATAATAATAATAATAAAAATATCTGAGGTTCACGTGTCATGACCAGGTTATGCTTATGAGGTGCGCCGTATTGGTGGACTCCGAGCGATTTTGATCCCCCGGGGGAGGGAGGGAGTGTACTTTAACGCACGTTGACGTGGCACAGTACACGAGCCTCTGGCGTTTCACCTTCACCGATATGATGATTAGTCGAAATCACTCGAGAAGTTTCGTAGAATTGATGCGTTTCACAAATATATCAATGTGGAAGTGCAAGTTCCTGGCGGCGAATTCACATTCACAGTCCAAACAAGTTTATTGTGTGTTTTTTTTTTCTTTTTTTTTTGGACAGCAGAGTAAAGGCAGTTGACAAGTATAGCGGTTTACACGGATGACTTGAAACAAAACGTGTTTCGCCTTTCACAGAAGTAGCCGCAAATAATCTCGAAGGGGCATGTGAATTGTGAAGTATATTTGGATTGGTCGAGGGTGAATTGTTTATAATAAATTAAAGAATATAAGTTAATTACGCCATCTGATGAAGGACCCAGATGTGTCTTCTACGAAAAAGGAAGACTCCACACTATATGTATTTTCTCAGCTATCGATTTCAGTGAAGGCATCTTGTAGAGCCGGCGAAAAATAAATACTCTTTGAAATAATCTTGTAAACGTGCGCGCTACAGGAACATGAAAATTATATGCAAAATCATTTTAAAATGGTAAAATAAAATTATTTTTAAAATAAATTACTTTACTTTGGGGGGGGGGGGGAGAGGAATCACAGAAGCATAATCCGAAAATTTAACTGACTCGCATGTGGCTAAATCAAGTGAGTCATGGGTGGTTGCAAAGGTAAGCTTGCAGGTTGCAAGATACATTTCAGGAATGCATCACTGAGTCGGTCAGCCAGTATACGGATGAGTATAGCGTGCTGCAATGTGGGCTGCAGTAGCAGTGATTCAGGATGGTTGACGCGTCCTCTAATATATGCACCTTGCATCCCAGAGAGAAATAAAACGAGAACTGAAATCGTGAACTGTCGCTGGATTCATACTCCTTATTTGAAAGGCCAATAAAATTTATTATGCGTGTCATTTTTTTTTTTCAACGCCTTAGAGCTATATTAGCATGCGCACCAGTGTATGCCGTTAGAAAACCGTGATTAGCTCACTTGAATGTCCTCTTGTCCTTCTTTTGTTTCTCTTCGATTTCTTTCGTGAAGCTTGCTTGTTCTGTGGCATTGATGAACCATTCCGATTGTCTGCGACCTTCCAATTAGCACTGAAATCCCAGTGAACAACGCCAAGTCCTAGAGTGTCTGGGATTTTCTAATTGACACAAGCGACCTGGAATTGAACCTGAAGTCTGTTGAAACCTATTTTAATAAAAGGCGGAGCCTGCGAACCAGATCTTAGACAGCAGCTTACTACTCTCGGTGTACTCCTCAAACTTTCTCTGAAGGATGCTAAAAAAAGAAAGCTGACTTGCACAAACTGCACGATTTATTTATAATGAATTATGGACTCCAAGATACACATGTTTCGTGCAGGTGATACGTGATGCACAAACAGGAACTATAGGCAAGTGTTCTTCCAAAGCTACAGTATGCAACGCGTAGTTGCACAGAGTCAGTTTCACGAAGAAACTATAGCATGACGCTTCCCACTTGTGTTGCGATTTGCGCATTTTGTTTAGATTGTTTTCAAGGCTCTTACCGAATTCGCTGTTGCACCTCGTCCCCTTTTAGGTCTACTGACGGCGATCATGGCCCCTGCTAAAGTGCACACGCTCATGTTTGGACATATTCATATCAATTGTGATTTGTCAATGAGAAAAAGCCTTTTTTTTACGCTAAGATCGCCAGAACACAATGCCGTCGTACTGTAACTCTGACATATCATATAGCTGGTACGTGTCTGTTGGTCTTCTGGCTGACGATAGTTATAGCGCGAGAACAAAACGATGACACAGAGTCTTGTCTCTGTGTCGTAGTTTTGTTCTCCTTCTTGTCTCTGTGTCTTCGTTTTGTTCTCGCGCTATAACTATCGTCATGCCACACCAACTAGCCCAAGCTGCCACACTTCTGGCTCAAAGCCTCTCCGGGCGGCAGCGGCGTTGTAAGTGCACAGAATACACTGCAGATGTGGAAGCGTGATGCTGAAGAGTCCGAACGCGGAAGGATGGATGTGCGGCCAGAGCCACTTATCCAGCGACGATGTCCCACGGCGCGCGCTCACGAGCGTCTGCGGCCGTAAAATAACGCACTAACGAGCACGCGCGGGCCGACGCGGGGCGCCGGCGGAAGCCTTCTCGGAGGCAACCTATACTTTGCGCGGTCGCCGCGAAAGGGTTGGCCGCGCACCTCCGCCGGGGCCGATTAGGGCCCGGCAAGAGGTTGGCTGCTCCGCCGACGGCATTAGGCGCCAAATTAGACTGCGTGGGTCGCGGCTCCGATTCGCGGCCACGATAAGCGTCCCAAGATGGCCGCTCGTGTCTGCTCCATTGGCAGCGTGAATCCTGTTTGACAGACGGATACGTAACAGCTCTATAGAACCACGAGATATATAGCCGAACTTCTCCTTTTGCTGGCGTCCTAATGCCAGCAGCGCCTCTTCAAGCAGTGACGCGCCATCACGAAAAATAAACTCGGGTGAATAATGACAAGAGGATGTATTGCGGAGCGGTTAGATTTCATCGACCACCGACTACAGCGTTTATATCCATGGAAGCTCGCTCTATACGCGGAGCCAGGGGGGGCAGAGCTACCCACGCCACACCGGTGCACTCACAGGCGCGCCGTGGAGACTCGCTTTATTAAAAGCGTTTAGGGGCGGCTAAACGCTCTCAATCACGACGTTCGTTTCGCCCTGCTCCTGCTCTCGCTGCTGAGATAGCGAGGAGGAGTGTGCGAGGAGACCGTCACGATCACTGCGCGTGATCCGGCGGCGATTCATGCGCTCTTCTCGGCTACTCACTTTACGCGCGCCCACCGATCAGCGATGCTTTCAGCTCAATGGCGCTGTGCTGCTGGCCACTTCCGAAGTGATAGTGGGCTCTTTTGCGATCATTACTACCCCAGCTGTACGAAGCTGTTCGGTTGCGGAAGTCCGATGCCGACTAGCAGCAAACGATGTATAGGGCCATAGAATACGCAGATAAATTGTAATAAGTGAGAGTTCACACCTGTATAGTGCTCCCAACATGCACTAAAAACGGTTCGTCAAGAGCGATTTTATAGCTTTACGCAAACTGAGGTTTGTGCTCCCGCATTTCAGCACTGGGCCGTGATATCTTTGCGATTAAGGTGAATTCCAAAAAAAGATGGAGGATGCGGATGTATGGATGAAATGTTTTTTTTTAAGTTAGCAAGAAAGCAGCTTTGCGTGGTAATCGTGGCTCATTATTAGTAAACGGACACCCATTGTCAGTGCTGCGAAATGGATACAGTATTCTGATTGATTGATTTGTGGGGTTTAACGTCCCAAAACCACCATTTGATTATGAGAGACGCCGTAGTGGAGGGCTCCGGAAATTTTGACCACCTGGGGTTCTTTAACGTGCACCCAACGTGCACAACATTTCCGCCTCCATCGGAAATGCAGCCGCCGCAGCCGGATACAGTATTCTCATTTACACGGATCGCAATATACCAGACGCCGTGCACAGAGCCAACTCTTCACAATACGATGTCCAAACCACAATTAAGAACAAACATGGCACGCAACAAGGGCTTTGCCTGGCTCATAAAAGTATAAAATCTGACACCAATCGCAATGGACGTGCGTTACGCACGTCCATTGCGGTGGCTCCCACGCAATTGGCCATTATGCTACGCCATCTTTGTCCACCGATTCTCTCTTCAGGACAGCGCAGTGTTCCGATCAAACATTTTCGCTCAGTTTTTAGCGCGACTTTTGTCCATAATTTTCCTACGACGGCGGTACTCATGAATGTCTCTGAATATATAGACTGCGCGTTTTTTTTTTTTTGTATCGTTACGTCTCGATAAGATTTCTTTTAGCGGCTCACTTTCTCGGGGAATGGCGCGGGGAGATTGGCACTGTACGAGTAGATGAATACCGACTCGCCATTTCTTTCTTTCCTGGCCGTTTCTTTCTTGCTGATGTACTTCCCACATGACGTACCGTGAGTATATCGACAAAACTGGAGACGAGCAGTGCATAGAAACGTGGCACTTGATTCAGGCGCAGGCAGAGCAGGACGCAAGTGATGCAGGGACACGCCAGGTATGCTTGGGCGCCGGGCGAACTTCAGGCGTGGTCTCGTGCACCCGAGATCTCGCGCCGATAGCCACGCTGACGCGAGAGAAACAACGAGCTGCAGCCGAGCGGTCAACCAACGTCGGGGCGCGAAGGCCGTGCGGTGCTGCTCCCGTTGTGCCTAATTGCAGCAGCAGCGCTTCGAAACTGCGCGCGGCCGAGCCTCCGGTAACGGCCCGCCTCGCTGCGCCGCCTAAGATCTATGGCTCCAATCGTTCTCTCGATCGTCACGGCGCCCTAAACGAGCCGCTCCTTTACTGCAGCCGGGCTCTGCTTTTTCTTGTTCTTTCTCCGCTGTCATACAATCCGGTCTCGCCACGCGGGGAAAAGAATCGAGTGAGTGTGTATACGCCCCTGTGTAGTAACAGCGCACGTTTTATCTATGCAAAAAGGCGGTCCCCCCCCCCCCCCCCCTCTCTCTCGGCGCACGCATGTCGGACGAAAAATTCGCTTATGAATACAGCCTATTATACGGCTTTCGGAACAAGCAATAAATGCAGAAAAGATAAAAGGTTAGCAATTAGACAATATACTAAACTTGGGCCTGCCTACGCGCTCATCGTTCTTTTCGTCATCGCTCATTGATGCTTCGGTTGTTTTTATTTAATCGTTAAGCACCCCCCCCCCCCCCCGAAAAAGGAAGACGAAGAGTCTTTTTTAAGAGGGGAGGGAGGCTTTTCCATTAGTAACATCGTCGCCCTTTAGGAAAAAAAAATGTTACGAGAGCCTTATTTACACGCTCTCGTCTTCTGTCACCATATACTCGGCGTGAAGTAAGGCGCTCTGGGTGAGGTCCTCAGAGAAGGCGAAAGCAACGACCTGAGTCATTACAGTGGCTTCATGCGCGCGTCCGTGGTGTCCCGCCATTCGACGCGTTCCGCTGCGGCGCCTATTGTGCATAGCTGCCTGTTTGTGGCACGCAGCCGAGCGGTTCCGACCTGCAAGGCACCTGAGCGACTTAGTCAGCGCGCTCAGTGAGCCGTGGCGCGTTGCAGAGTCGTCATAAAGTAAAAACAAAAAGGTCAGCTGTGAGGAAAGAGAGAGAGATGGGCATCCCGAGACAAAGCAGCAGCCCACAAGGAGGAGGCTAGCCATTAGACAGGGCCAAAAATAAACCGGCCGCGTACATCCCGGATCGGAGTTTCTTTTCTAGCATCACGAGGTGACGCAATGCACGCGCGGGGAAAACACAGCCACCCGTCCGACTCTTCGAACCGACCTTCGCCGCGTTCCCCGTGGGTGCCACCGGAGGCCGGCGCCCAATTAGTGGTGTCACGTTCCCGACGACCACGGGGTGATTTGATCGGCCGGACCGAGGAGTCTGGTGGCCGGTGAGACTTTTTCGGGTTCACTGCGTCGTCCGCACGCGCAGCCTTAAGAGTTGCACACGCGATGCTGGTGCGCACAACACGAGAACGCTTGTTCCTGCTGCCGCGTGTGAAAGAGGCTGTGACCAACCGGCCAGGGCTTCCATCGGGGCTAACGACCGCCTTCGGCAGAATTGGTGCAAACAGTTGTCCTCACTACTCGACTGTCACCGCCTTCACTGCACGTATTCGGACTCTTGTATGTACTGCTCTTGCGCATCAGAACGACTTCCATGCCTGTTCGAGCTCGAAGACCTGAATCGTTTCTTCACCTTAACAGTGCCCTCGCAGGCATGAGCTCTTAGTGTAAGTGCTGCAGTCCGAATGAAAAGTGCGCCGCTGCGATTGACGTCGGCATTAAGATATTTTAACGTAACGCAACGGTATGCGTCACTGACTAGCAGTATAATGTCGCACGAATATAATGTTACGTTGTAGGGACTTGGAAGTGGCCTCCGCGATTAACTACCGTCGTACATTCTGGGGAGGCTAAGCGAGCTATCGGTTGAACCCCTGGCTTAATGATGCAAAATTTCAACAAGCAGCCGCCGCTTCATAGCTATGTGTGGTTGTTTAATGAACGATAACTTATTTTGTCATTGTTTACGAGAATGGTTACGAGTGGCTATTGATGTTCAAGCAAGCGTAGCATAAAAATATTTCAGTCAGGTTAACCGATGATGGAAGGTCGATTTTTTTTTTTTTTTGAAAACTGCTAGATTTATCGGCTCGCATGCCGCCGCACTGTCGTATTTGCGGTGTCGTGTGGCTCGCGCGTGGAATTATTGGAAGGGAACGCAGCTTACGTTTTTTTTTTTAGAGGCAGGAATTCACCTATTGTGTGCTCCATTCATTCCTTCGTGGTGATTTCATACACTCTATGTCGCACACGGAACAATAAGTGGACATCGAAGGGTCCAGCTTTTGCAGGGCGAATTGGATTTTTGAGTGGGTGGATGTATGTATATGAGCGCACCCATCACGTCGAGAGGGCTCGCGGTGAAGAGCAATGCTTATCAGCTGAGCGAAGTGGTTTTGCGTGTCCGCTACTGCGTCGGCGGAGAGCCACGTCGATGGAGGATGCGGCCCAAACGGAGACGCCGGAGGCCCCCGCTGCGCCGGTGCCATACGGGAAACGCGCCCGTGGTCCAATAAATACGCCAGTGGCGGCTTGTCAACGGCCGACCGTCCCAGGGACACCCGGTCTGCGCCGGCGCTCCCCGCGGAATGCCGTTATTTATCGGCCGCGGGACCAGGTGTTACAGGCTGGATGCTAAAGCTGTCAGGCCGGCCCATCGGAAGGGGCCGCCACCATTGCTGGCCAGGGCCACTGTCGCCGCCGGAGGAGGCCGCCGATGGGGCTGCCCTGCCGGAGACCTCGACCCACACGCACCCAACAAAGCCGCTCCGATCTTTGTCTCCCGCGTTCACCACAAAGCTACCTTTTTTGTTTCTTTCCTTCTTTTTTTCTTTAAGCGCCTTCATGGAACGTAGCATTTTTATTAGTCGTGAGCTGTAGTGTGCCTTATTCACATCCTTGTCTTTAATCTTGCCCCGTGCTTCAAGAACATTAAGCGAGTGAACCCATCCTTCGCTAATTTATTTATTCGTATTGCTTTCATCGGGTACATGTTACGGGTGTAAAATGGATACAATAATAACAAAAAAATTGACTCAATCCCTGCGCAGTGTTCTCCCGCATTCCCTAATTTTGCGAAGTACGGCATAGAGAGAGAGAGAGAGAGAAAAGTCATGAACGCCATAGTCCATCCAGTTTTTAGGACTCGGTAGATTTTTTTTCCCC
Source organism: Rhipicephalus microplus (assembly GCF_043290135.1). Classification (NCBI taxonomy): domain Eukaryota; kingdom Metazoa; phylum Arthropoda; class Arachnida; order Ixodida; family Ixodidae; genus Rhipicephalus; species Rhipicephalus microplus. The sequence continues at coordinate 77,333,752 of NC_134710.1, forward strand.
TTTGGCTAAACCCTTCATATTCTATGTTTTACGATGCTTCATTGCCAGCACTGAAGCCATGCAACACAGCTGAGCATTTCGCTATCTCGCATCACTTGGTATACGACAAAAAGCGCCCAGAATGGATACACCTGATGATCACGGGAGGCGCAGATTCAATAGCTTCTGTGAGTGAGATTCCAACAAACGTTTAAGTGAAGGCACCATTATTCGTGTCATTGGGCGGCAACTGCTCACTGAATTTGTTGGGTGACTTCTTGTTTTAGTTTGTAAACTTTACGGAATAAAAGTAGCAACTCTCATGCGATTGATCCAGGAGAAGTGAAGTGGTGGTTTTTATCGTATACATAAAGACAGCTTTTAGCACATCACATCGAGGAAGGTTCCCGAATCGATTGGGCAGTATTTTTTATCATCAGCGCGATTGCATGCAGCGGCATTCAGAGTTGGTCCTTCACGCGGCAAACTAAGTTGGCCGCGTCCGCTAACGAACTCAAGGCTCGAAACAATCAGTCCGAAACGTACGACCAACGCAGATTGCGGGAGAACTCGAGAAAAGACATGTTGAAAAAAAGAAGTACGATCACGCGAGTAAAACAACCAGATATGTCACCAAATCGATACGGCAGAAGCAACTTTATTGAAATGCTTCCCGGAACTCACACGGCGGGAATCCAGCAGAATCCGTCGGGGGGCTTCCCGGGACGTCCCACACCTGTTGCGCGTCCAGCGCGCACGGCGGCGCGCGGCCTTCTGCGGCTGTGGAGCCCCGGCGGTCCGTGCGTGGCGCTGGTGTCGGCAACGCGCGCGCGGGCTCATTGAACACACCTACGGGGAAAAATCGCGCTCTTCTTTCGAAGGTTCGCCGCCCACGTGCGGGGCGGTCTTGCACGGGCGAGGAGCCAATCGGCCGGCGCACCTGAGGGGGACCGTCCAATGACGGCTGCTCGCCCCTACGTCATATCCACATCCGGGGCGGAGGGGAGGGAAAATGGCCCCTTATCTTTTTATGAACAAGTTGCGGGAAACATGCACGCCATTTGTTTGAGATAAGCGTCATGGAAGCATGAAATCGAGAGTAGCGCGTGTTCGGAAGGATCCATGCTGGGGCTCCGAGCGGCCCAGCTGGTTGCCCCACCGAACGGTGTGTCGTCTCGTACCTGCAGATACCCGGACCTGGGTCACAGTGCTCGCCGTGCTGTTCCACTCCACGATGAGTGCTCCCGTTTCGCGGACCGGAGACAGCAGCGATCACCCGCTCTGGGTCAATCCGTGCAACCTGCCCGACGACGCCAGGGGACACGCGGACCACCTGAGCCCGCAGGACGTACGCAACATGCTGGACGCAGTGGCCAACCGCGCCCGGGTCGCCAGCGAGGAAGCCGACAAGGCCAAGCGTCGATTTGTGAGTACCGGTGTCAGTGACTGTCTGTGTAGTGTATGTGCATGGGGTTTCAACACCGAGGCGCACGCGAGGAACCGACTCGCGGGTGCCTCGGCGTTGGGAGACCGACGGCTTCAACGAGAAGTCCGTCCTTCGACGGACTAGAAAGCGTGTCAGCGACCGCTGTGCGTTTTCATCGTGCAACCGGCCGGCGGCCCACCATACGCGTAATGAGCAGCACCAGCTGCTGGCAGACCGCCAGGCTTCTTCGAAGACCCAGATGCATGAGAGATGCTCCTATCACTGCGTTCGGAGAATGCTATTAGCTCGACGATATTAGCGACCCATCTCGCTGCTAAGGACGCGCTGCAAGCGGCCCACGCACGAAAAGGCATTCGGAGAAACCGCCGGCTTGTCAGGGAGGGCAGTCACTTTCCGTGCACCACGGCTGTCGCCACGGCCGGGCGAATCTCCCGCCCTCGGATGCGGCGCGCGAATTCTGTCTGCCGAGGAAGGGGGCGTGGCGCCATCCCGCGTGACTTCGAATTTAGCGAGAACGAAACGGAGAAGTGCTAAATTTCGCGCGCAAACTACGTTGCCAGCAGATTACGTTTCGTGCCGAAAGCGCCGCATCGACCTAATCGCGAACTGCATAGCAACCATTTCACGTGGCAATCATCAGCAGCGGACTGTATCACCACGCGGCATGCGCTGTCGTCTCTATAGCTGTCTGCTGCATTTACCTGGACAGTTAACCACGGAATCATGTATGTTTCTTAGATCAAATTGGAGAAACCATTATCCAAGCACTGGTCCAGTTTTCCTGCAGATGTAATGTATTCGCCCTTGTCTCTGTGGCATTCCGTTGTGGTGTCGGATGAAACAGTGGTGTCAGTACAGTGTTCTCTCTTAAACTGTTGTTCTTAACTTGACATGTAGGCCCAATAATGTTCATTATAGCTCCAGATTATCATCCGCTACTGTATTAACAAACAGGGCCATAGCATGTGCCTTCCCTGCAATTCGTTCCGCCTGCGCTAGCTGTGTGCGTGCCTCGCAAGTCGCCGGGACGAGCTAAATGTCGCCTCAATGAGCCGAGGGATTTTCGATACTTGCCGGAAATCTGAGTGGCACGCGGTCGCACTTCTCAGAAGCGTCGCGTGCATTAGCCTTTGCTCTGCTGCCGAGGGTTTTTTGAAACATAACGATGAGGATAATATGTGAGTGGGGAGCATGACAGTGCGTATATAGCCTGCTACTGGTGCAGCGATATACTTCAGCGCCAAACGAGAGATTGCAAGTTTAAGAAATAAGAGCGAGAATACACTACTTGGCACAATATGTCACTGTTCTTAAGTTTATTATGAACACTGTAGTCGCATGATCGAACGTCCATCTGTATAGTTTATGCAGGTTGTGTGCCTTACGAATGCTATATATATGAGCGCTAAGTTATGTGTTAAAAAAGATATGGGAAGGCAGCACAGGGCGAATATTAGCAGTGAAGGAATGTTCAGCAATGCATGTGGCTTCAAGGAGCTCTGTAGGAAGAAAAAACACTTTCGTAATAGCTTGATTATACGTCTCGTTTCAAGGTTCAACTATATACTTCCACGAATTTAGGTAGCTTGACAAATGACGGTGAAGAGGCGACGCTTACTAGTTTTCTAGGAGAAAATTTGTTTAGAACAAAGCAATACTAACTCCGCCGCTATAGAAATTAAAAAAATAGAAACAAACTTTTTAAGAGAGATAGATAAAAGCGCAAACAACCAGGCTCGGTCGTTTTCGATGCGCTCACTCAAAACCAATGCCATTCTCCGCCTGGTCAAGTGACACAGTGTCCTCGATAAGCTATAGCTTGTTCCGAGGTTAAATGGACAATTTTCAAAATAATTGACACGTTCGCTTTCTCGCAAAGACATTTTCCAGCGCAAACTTTTGTTAAAAAGTACTGTCCCTCTTAGTGTGTTCACCCCTCCACTTTTCCGCAAAGGTGCCAGAGCGCCACGTATGCGTTATTCAATAAGTTACCGCTGGAACATCACGCCTCATAGTAAGCTCAAGTGCTCTTTCAATTCGTTTCTTCTTTTCTACTTGCGGTTCACTGTGAAAAAAGGACAAACCAAAGTAGGCAAAAGCAGGGACGCGTGTTGAATGGAATAACCACAACTGTGGTTAGACGGTGAGAGTCCACCTCCAATCCAGGAAGTGCTGGGTTTCCCATAAAGGACGCTATGCCGTGCTCCGTTATGAGAACGACTTTTTTAACTTTAAACGACGCTTATAAGCATGCGCGTGAGGTTATTTGGCTGGAAAATGTATTTATTCGCGCATGCGCAGTAACACTGTTGCAAATATCTGCGAGAACTGTTCATCACTGGCCGGCTTCTCGTGTATGAACTGTTCTTTCAACACGTGTCTTCTAAAGCGGCGAACTGAATTAACGAGGACGCAAATTTTCTCTTGCATCTCGCGTAAGCAACCTTCGACTCTGGTGCTCGTGGTCATACAGGGACTCGCCGTGTAACTGCGTCTGCCGCGGGAAACTGTCTCTCCCTTCGACGAGCCCTGACCGTTCCACCTGTGCCAGCAGTCTGACGCGGCTATGTGGCAAAGTTGAGAAGTGTGGCAGTTTGGGCTAGTTGGTATGATATGACGATAGTTATAGCGCGTCGTTCTGTTCTCGCGCTATAACTATCGTCAGGCAAAGCTGAGTTTCACCTGAGCTGCATGGTAGATTAATGTTTGCAAAGTGTATATTGAACAAGTGCTGAAGAAGGATGTGTTCTAGTTAGAGTTTCTCATTCGCTTAGCAGCAGTACCGATTAATATTTACATTCAATGAATGCGAACCCGCGCGAAATGTGTCATTCATTACAACCACGTGTTTCCTGTCACTGAATGGAAAGAACGACGGTGTCGATTGCTTTCTGTCTTCAAGGACCGCATGTTGAAGTGGTAGAACAAAGAACGTCGCTGAATCGCCAACGACATTTAAGCCCCGATCTTTCTTTGGGTCTCCCACTTCATTGGATTTTTTTCTCTTTTCTTGCGTCTGCATTGAGGGTCAGGGAACGAATTTCGCCGTGAAAGTGCTCGAGGCATGGCACCGTCCTAAGGGGTGTAGTGCGAGCTCCTGACGGGCCCCATCAGATTCAAAAATACCATAGCAAGAACGCTCGCGCCCTTCCAATATTCGTGGACAACATGTCCATGTCTTAGTTTTTTTTTTGCTTAATTACGCTTCGTTGTCACAGTATTGGTAGTTAAGATCAAAACATGTAAACTTCGCCGAACGCGACACAAAAGCTATAGAGTGGCCGCGGAAAGTCGTACCGTGAGACCGCTGTCGCCGAAAGCCGGCCGCCTTTGTGAGCCTTTCCTTCTTCACCCTTCTCGCATTCGACACGGGCACGGTTACCTGTTGTCCCTTTTCCGTAAAGAACCCTGGGAACTTGAAACTAACTTCGTCGGAGTGCTGAGCTTTCCGCGCAGTCACGGTGGTTCTGCGACAGCTAAACTGGCTTGATTGACGCTTGCGATACCGCGCGACCATCACTTTGATCTTACCGAGTGCCCTAATTATGTCAGTGAGATCTCGTACTTAAAAATAAGAAAAGTATGATTTCGTGACCCCGGTGTTCCACAGATGTGAATTATGTTTATGCGATGGACATCAGGGGAGGGCAACTTTCCAGAAATTCTTGGAAAATTGTGAAGTGGCGGCGCTTTTGGCCATAAACAACCCTTTTCTCTGTTTGTTTGTTTGACGAGGACGGTGGAGGAGTAAAGCTGTGGGAGAACCAGAGCACGCGAACCCCCGAGAAGAATAGCGAAAGAAAAGAGCGTCGCCTATTCTTTTGCGGTGGTTTGCGTCGTATAATTTGCTTGCAGAGTGCACCAACTCAACAAGTTTTACCAAAGCTGCCGGTGCCGGCATTGAATACCCCCTTCCCCCCTCCCCCCCTTTCTACTTATTCTCGTGCGTCCTCTCTCAGTCATGGTATGCAGACGCGGTGAGCCTTTGGAGGGATTCACTCTGCTCAGTGCCCATCTCTGCCCGGAGGCAAGCTAAACATGTTGGGCTTTTTCGAATAGTTGGCTTGCAGTGCGACCACTTGAAATTATTTCAGTTGGCTTATGACGCCATCGATACGTAGGGATATCTATGTTAAGGTAAACGACGTAAGGAAAACGAACTGTTTCGCCGCACCTTTAATGCGACATAACCACCCCGGGCCTCGTAAGACGATTGATTGAACGTCTCGTGGGTAGCGTAGAGCAAGCTATTAAGTTCGAATAAGCACTATGGTTACGGTGATACCAACAGCACATTGTTCCATGCAATATCTGACGCGCACCTTATTTAAAACACTATAGCGTCATCAACGATGTTCCGTCACTGAAAAATTATACCGGACGTCAACGTTTCGCTCGACTCACAGGGTTGAGGAGAAAAAGGCAGGGAGGCCAACCAGACCCGCGTATGGTTTGCTACCCTGCGCTGGGAGAAGGACAGTAAAGGATCAAAAGATCGTGAGCCTGCGAAAAATCTATGAGAGGTTGCAATCATCCAAAACAAAACCTCTCCCACAAGCGGCACTTGAAAACGATGTATACCGTTCGAAAAAATGTTGCGCGTGGTTTCCGGGGGAGAACGAGCGCGACAAGGTGACGTATCTGCGCTGAAGAGCATCGATGGGCGAAATACGTCGAGGTGCAAGAACACTTCCTTCCTGGATGTGGTCCAAAATTCGCCGCCATTGACCGGCTCGGCACGCGCAAGCAAAAGCCAGGTCGTGGTTGCGCAGCCATTCACCTCAAGCGCCGCCAAAAAGTAGGCGCCGGCGTACCTAAATATAGCTCTTGCTGCACAATGCGTGCTCGGCCACGAAATGGCGTGTTTACTAACGGGCCGCGAGGTCGCTAGCACCGAAGCCCCATGCTCGGACTCCCGGGCGACAACAGTGGTGGCCGCTTTTGTCGGTGAATCAATGGGAATGTATATACTCTCATCGACATGCGCAAGGCAAACGGGGCACGCTCGCGTAGATGGTGAGACCCCGGCCCCAGGGCTGAACCCCTTCCTTATTCTGCATCCTCTCTGTGTGTACAGCTCATTTTGTGGGCTTGTTTTGTCGACATTTTGGCGTCAATTTGCTCGCTGGCAACGAGGCAACAATAAGATTGTGACTTGTAGTAAACCATGCGTGGGAGAAGTGCATGAGGGGGAAGAACTCATCGAGATGCATGCGCCATCGTTCTCTTAAACAGCCACGCGTGCCTTGGTGGATGACGACATCCGTTTCTTGCTTCAGGGCGTCTCAACCTGGCGGTGCCCCGAGCGTTGATGACGTTACAATTGCGTTGTACCGCGCCCCTGCCCTTGACGTCGGTGAACTCCAGGAAGCATTCTGTGAGCGAGCCCGTCTGGCGGCGCTGCTTCGTTTTTGCTTTAGCTCACGAAAGGAGGGCATTCCCGGCTGAGAGCGTGTCTGGCTGCTACTTCACTCGCGTTGGAGCAGCTTCTAGTGTAATCTCCCTTCAGCTTACGTAGCCGGCCGTGTATACACTGCGAGCCCGGCCCACGGAAGTCAGCGAGGTCACCGCCGTGGCCCCTGTTTAGCGCGGGAGTTTGTGTGGGCATCTTCAGACCAATTTGTTTCGGCGGGCGAAGAATTCCGGTAAATGGGCTCCCAGCGGTCGTTTTGCTCACTGCCGTTAACGTGCGAACAAACCGAACCGCTGACAGTTAACACTGTAAAGCCGCCAAAGCACCCAGGAACGCCACTTTACGACGCTGACGTGGCCCGCTCTTTGAGGTGATTCGTGCGAGCGCCTCTGACCGAGAGCCGCCGTTCCTGTGCGGCGATGGGCACCGCATCAATCAAGAGGCGCCTGTGACGCGTGTCGAGGCATTGCATTCGTTATGGACGTAGTGGCGCGTAATTTCCCTGTCAAGGTGCCTGATAAAACGGGTGCTGGTGAGAGTGACTCCCCGAGGAGGCGCGCGTAACGTATAAACGCGTGGCGAATTGACTCGTGCGCGATTCTGCTTGCCTCGCGAGCCGCAATAGTTTCGCTGCAGCCACTCTCCGCGTGCCCTCAATGGAGCGCAGCCATCGACGATACAATAAAAAGCCCGACCAGTGGTGCGTAAAAAAAAAAGGAAAGCGCTGGTTTGGCCGTCAAGGACGCTGTCGCTAATCCTCGCGGTATATTGGTTTCGTGACGTGCGCCGGGGGTGATTTTGAAGAATTTTAACGACCGTGTTCGAGGCGCGAACGACAAAGCGTGCGCGATCTCGCAGCGGTGGTCTATGCACGCTTTTTTTTTTATACCTTTTCGGGATCCGCTGACCTGCAGCATTCGGCCCGATCAACTGGAGGGGGATGCGCCATTCAAAAGCTCGTTAAAGACCACTCGCTCGCTATAAAACAGGGCGCGCAACGCTGTTGGCGCTCTCGTTGAGGGCTCTCTTCGTTCTCACCCGGGCGTTGAAAATTTGCGACCGCCTAGACACGTTGTTTATAGCTTTCCTTCGTTTTTCTTCGTCCGCTCTTTCTCCCACGGTTTAAACTTGCAAATCGGCCTTACAAATGAAACGTTCTCACTCCGCGGCTCAGGGATCCGATTGTAGTGATTTTGGAACGCGTGTGCCTTTCCTGCAGGGCCTGTATCACCGATCTGACGTGTGATACAAGTGAGCGGGAAGGGAACAACTTCAACGCGTTCAAGCTTATTCCACTTTGAGTAGAAGGCTAAAGTCGAAATGCGATCGCGCAGTCTTTGTGGCTCCCCACGGGCGCTGCAGATGAGCCGCTTCATTTTTGTTGCACGTGCTCAGATCTTCAGCTGGCACTTACTTTCTTTTTTATTTGCGGGACAGGCTGCCTCGAATTCAGACTTGGACGAGCGTGCTCGCTCCGTGGTGCGTGCCCATGCGTACGTCGCCCCGAGGGTCGAGAGACCGCGCGCCGGTTCGCTGTCTGGATACGACGACCCCGCGGCGGACAATGATACTGACAATGAGTTCGAACGCCTCTGCCGGGTTTTGACCGCACAGCGGCGATGCTGACAATCGGCGGAAGCGTCTGATCGGGCACCGTCATTAAATGTTGTTGCCTCACGTGCGGAACCGCGACAAGTGGCGGCGAAAGAAGTGTCTAGCGTGGGCTGCCTACTGAAAAGCAAGAGTAGATGCGGGGGCGGCACTATTCAAGGGATTCTTCTCTTGTGTTCACCGTCATTGTCGATATGAGGTGTCATGTGAAATAAGTATGGAGTCTGCTTCGGAACTTGTAGTCTGGCCCTTAAATTGCTTTGGGGGTGAAAGTGCCGAAGATAACAATTGCCTCGGATTTGTTTGCCTCAATATTTCACGCGAAAAGAACGAACCAGTTCGATGGCGCAAAGGACGAGAAGATACAATGAGGGTTGCTGCGGGCTTAGTCGTATCCCAGTTCCATTGACAGGGTACAACGTGGTCAAGGTCAGCGCACAGCGTGATTTCGATCTGACCTGCAGTCGCCGTTGACGAATGGTAGTTCGCGCACAGCTTCGGGCGCGGATGCCAGTGCCTTCAGACGGTGTGCATTCGCTGATGTCCAACGCAGACCACAACCAGTCTTTTCAATTATTGGTGAATGACTGCAGGTCGACGGTGCTAGAGGGCCTCGCGCCACGTGGAAATGGCTCAGTTCAAGGGGGGGGGGGGGTGTTCAAGTTAAGCTGTTGGACGATATGAAGCTTTATTTTGTGGTTTCTCACATTAAAACGAATGGGGATCTGCCTCAGCAAGTTTTCACAAAACCACCCCTCGAAACGCCAAAGTCGTGGAAGGGGATCACACAGGCGTGCGCGAGATGTCTTCCGCCTGTCTGGAGTTCTGTGGGTTGTTTTTGCATGAATGCAATGCTAGTAATCCCGGGTATGTTTGCCAAAATTTTGCAGTATTCGTCATGCCGTTTTTATTGCAATGGACAAAACTGGTTTTTGAAGTAATTCGATTCGACATCGGCGACGTAGTTCAAACACCTGTCGGCCGAAATCACTAGGTTCATAGGTCAAGTGGATCACTACTGCGATGATATACTACATGCCACAAGTTCTTCGATGTCTTGCCGATGTAGGCCCAGCTGAGTTAGAGAACTGCGTTTTTGTGGTTACTCCTTTTCACCGTACTTGACGCCCCAGTTCCACAAAGACATTTATAAAAACCACCTGCTGAAAATATACTGAATTCGTCTACTGATTTTGTGGACTGTTCATTTATGGACGGCCTATATCTACGTTAGCTTGCACATTATGATGACAATTCATGATTTATACATGAATTGTGTCTCTAGAAGTCCAACCGCAAGTAAGCCTTGTTCGCCATGTTCAAAACTGGCTGACCAAGAATCAACGCCTAGTTGTATCGGGCGCTTGAGAAGTGCAAGTGGATAAGTTCCCAGGCAGTTGAAACCGCTAATCCTCGGGAAGTACACGTAGGCTGTTTGTTGTTCGAATCCCCTTTTATGAATGGACTTCGGTGTCTTCATTCCGGCTCTTTCTAGCCTGTCCTTTGTGCGGGAGTACTTTAGTTGACAGGGCCTATTCAGAAAGATGGATTGTGCGCCGAACAGCCAGAGCGGCCGCCTATGGGTTCCCGTCCACCCACGTCGGTCAGGCGGCCAGCTCCCTGGAAGTGGTTTCGCGCCGGCGCGAGGGACCGCTCCCAGAAAGGGCAAAGCCGCCGAGGCAAAGGACCGGCGCGTTAACCCCGGGCCAGGTCGTGCTGCAGCCGCGTCGGCGGATGTTGTGCTCGCTCTGCGAGCCTTCCGGCGGCGTGGTGGCGTGGGAGCCCGGGCCGACGACGCTTGTCCCCCGCGGAGAGAAGTAACACCGGGCCTGCGTCACGAGCGCGTACACACCCTGGACGCGATTACGCGGAATCTGCGCGACCCGATTGCTCGGAAGACGTGCGTGCGTGTGCCCTACTCCCCGGTCGACGACAACGTTTCCTCGTTGTTATGCAGCGCTGCACGTTGCGAGGCTATGGGAGGGTGAATGTGGCGCTTCAAACTGATGCGAAAGTCGGAAAGGTGCTGAATATACGTTTGAAATAAGAGCTCATCAGCACGGTATACTTCTGCTAGAGCAACACTGCTTTGGATTAATGAGACTGCTCTGCGTTAATAATCGTGGTGTGTAGCGCAGACTCAAAACAGACACGCAGAAACACCAACTATATATAGCCCGAGACAAGACCTTCTGCTTCTGATTATTTGCTTACGCCCGTTGCCCGTGACAGATAGCTTCTTCGCGAGCCTTCCAAGGACACCTTCGACATTACAATGTCCGACGGATAGGCGTATCTGTGTCCGAGCAGCAGTCGGCGCGATTACCACTATCTACCGGGCTGCATATATTAGGCGCCCTCTTCCTCTTCTAACAACTAGCACCACCACTTGAGTGCATTGAAGCTTTCTGGATATCTCTCACGCTCCGGTTGACCTGCGGGGGCGTGCGTGCGTCGCCTGCGAGAGGGGACCCCGCGCGGTGACGCAGCGCGCGACAAAAAGTATCCAGTGCGCTGTGTCGGCGCGGGCGTGCGTGATCTTCCGCATGAACGAAACGTGGCTGTGCGCCGCGCGTAGGAGAGGAGAGGCATGAAATGAGTGCCTCTATGCAAATACGTCACGTCCACCGCTCAAAGCCGCACCGCTTCAGGCGCGCGTGTATTTAGCGTTTGTATAGCTACCAGTCTTCCATGCTGTATAACAGCACCGAGCACACCTGGGCGCGCCTACACTCTCCGCGGGAACCTTGTTTTCCAGGAGCCGTCGTGTGCAAGGGCGCGATCCGATTTGAGCTGAGCGCGAGCTCCGGGAATGCGCCAAGGCGAAGGTTCGACTGTACCTTGACGTCCTTTCGTCGCAACGCTGCGCGATGACATACACTTTTTGACTCTTCGTGACCCGAGCAGGCCGATTTAACCTGCTGACTTGATTCCCGACCGGAGCCTGCGATTCTGTTTCATTTTCCCGTCGCCGTGGTCTTTTTTTGTCTGCTTTCACTTAACCTTGTCGAACCAATAGAGAGTTCAAGAGATTAATTACAACTAAGCGTATGGTTTCTCTTTTTACTTTTTTCGGTGATGCAAGGCAAAGTTGAGACAAAATAGTTAGTATAAATATAGTTTCTTAGTAAATGCTTCGTTCAAATCGTATCAGTTGAACTTTATTTCGGCATATTGAAAATGCAATAGGCTATCGGGCGAAGTTTTACACTCCGCATGACACTACTTGAGCGCCTTTGCGTCGTATTTTCGGCATTGTACCGCTTGGTTCCTTAGGTAGTATACCTATATAATTACAGGGCAGACACTGGCGGTCCATATTTTGCCCTGACTCGGGACGACAACTGCGAGGATGAACGCTGCTGTGACAACCCACAAATAGCCTCAGCGAATTACGATAAACGGTGCTTCACGTTCACCACTCGATTTGAGCGGTGGCACCGAGATTGTCGGGGCGTCCGTATAACTTGCCGTGTGTGCTGGCGGCAGCACTGGTTCTTCCGTCATGGAATGCAGATTATCAAAACACCCGGCGAGTGTTTTTACGTGCAACTGGTGCACGCCCATTGTTGCCCGGAAAGTTTGACGCTACACACACCTTCGTACCTGTCAGCGCGCCGATGAAGTCACACTCTCATTACACTTGTGCGAGTGTGACAGCGTTCTTCTCACGCTCCAGCGCGCACCTTGCCCTGACGCACGAATTGGCACCCGCGATGAGCAACCGGGCTGCCTTTCAGCCCCTTATTGGGTCTTCCATAAATAGCCACTGCTAGAAAAAAGAAGACCCACCGCGACGAGAAGGATTGACGGCATCACTGGTGGCTGACAAAGATTAGCGCTCTGTAGGGTGCACGTCTGCGAGGAACGCAAAGCATGAAGCGGCCACTTGTCCGCGCCATTTGTGTGTGAACGCATGGAAGAAATCAACTCCCAAATGAGTAGATTGAATGATAGATATGTTGGGTTTAACGTCCCAAAACCACCATATGATTATGAGAGACGCCGTAGTGAAGGGCTCCGGAAATTTCGACCACCTGGGGTTCTTTAACGTGCACCCAAATCTGAGCACACGGGCCTACACCATTTCCGCTTCCATCGGAAATGCAGCCACCGCAGCCGGGATTCGAACCCGCGACCTGCGGGTCAGCAGCCGAGTACCTTAGCCACTAGACACCGCGGCGGGGCTCCCAAATGAGTAGAGTGGCTCCTTAATTATAGGGTGATGTCGTCTTCAAGAAACATTTTCTATAGAAGAATGAATGAATGAATGAATGAATGAATGAATGGTACAATCTGGGTGATCACACGCAATTAGCAGAACTAAATTCATAGTGTCTGACCTCTCTTTTATGCCGTCTTTTGAATTTTGGTATTCACTGTACAATCCACAACCTGTCATAAATGAACGGTTTGTTTGCTAATGTACTCGTTTAGTGCACGTAAGCCACTACAGATATACTGGTTCCTTATTCCACACACCGCGCACTTTTCCTTTCCATATTATTCGATATATATATATATATATATATATATATATATATATATATATATATATATATATATATATATATATATATATATAAATAAGAGGGAGACAGGGGAAACATAACCAAAATTAATTTAAGAATGTAACAGTGTCACAAGTCACATCTTAACCAATAAAAGTTCAGGGCCAACATCTCACTCCCACCCATCACCAACACGTCCAGAAAAGCAAGAAGGGATAAAACGTTTTGGATTGAGTGTTCCAATTTGGGTCCACACAGCGAGTTCACGGAAGGCTCAAGCAAGTGTGTTTGTCACAGGGTCGCATTACAAGCCGGTTCGCTGTCAAAAGTCTCGTATCGCCACACGTTACTCTCGGTGTATTTAACCGCGTAATCATTGTTCGCACTTCAGCAATGGAAAGCAGCCGAGATCACCTCTTGGATCAGGATGATCGAGTGTACTCGGTGGCCAGCTTGGTCTCAAGCATCACTGTATCGGCGCGATGGTATAAGTTTAAACGCTATTACGGCAGTCATGCTGCAATTGTACGTGAACGTGCACTTTTTGACAGAAAGCAGCAGACGCGCGGTGCGGTCATTATCGGCGCAACGCTGTCAGCCACCAGACAAGAACAAAGCTGTCGAAAGTAAATGCTTGCACAATGCGATTAGTCATTGAATCTGGTACCATTTAGGCAACTTGGAACGGTCGGGGAACTTAGTTTGGGCACTGAATTGTGGCGTTCTGTTGAATTTTTGCTGAATGTCACCGCATGTGTCCTCACCATCAGCCTGACAACGCCCACTGCTGGGCAAAGGCCTTTCCCATGATCCGCCAATCGACCCGGTCTTGTCCTCAGTTCGGCTGCCGCGTTTTACCGGCCCACCTAACTTTCTGTCTTCCCTTCGTGCGTTTGCCTTCTCTGCAGGGAATCCAGTCAGTTACCCTTAATGACCAGCGGTCATCCTGTCTATACGTGCTATACGTGACCGCCCATGTCCATTTCCTCTTGATTTCAACTATAATATCGTTAACCCGGTTTGTTCCCTGACCCACTCAGCTCTCTTCTTTCTCTTAAGGTTACACCTATCATTTTCCTTTCCGTCGCTCTTTGCGTTGCGTCATCCTCAGTTTAAGCTGAACCCTCTTTTTAAGCTTCCAGGTTCTGCTTCGTGGATAAGTACCGGTAAAATGCAGCTGTTATATCATACTAGCAATCAGGTGATAGAGAAATGCGCGGAATACAACCAACCCTTATACATAGCTTCCGTAGATTACGATAAGGCATTTCACTCCGTCGAGATATTAGCAGTAATCCAGGCGCTACCCAAACAGGGCATCTACGAACCCTATATAAACATACCGGAAGAAATCTACAGTGGATCCACAGCCACCATAGTTCTCCATAAAGAAAGCGACAAAATCCCAATAAAGAAAGGTGTAGGGCAGGGAGACACACTTTCTCTAATGCCATTCACCGCGTGGTTACAGAAGTTTCAGGAGGGATAAGATTTACTGGAGGGTATCTTAGTAACCTGCGACTCTCTGATGACATTGCCTTGATGAGTAACTCAGGGGATGAATTACAGCTCATGAATACTGAACTGGACACGGAAAGGAGAAGAGTATGTTTGAAAATTAATATGCACAAAACAAAAGTAGAGTGGAACAGTCTCGGCAGTAAACAGCACTTTGCGATAGGTGGAGAAACGCTGTAAATTGTAAATGAATATGTCTACTTAGGACAGGTAGTAACCATGAATACGAACCCTGAAAGTGAAATAACTAGAAGAATAAGGATGGGGTGGGTCACATTCAGTAAGCATTCTCAAATCATCAATGCTAATCTGCCACTAACCCTCAAGAGGAACGTATATAACGGCATATGTATTCCTAGCGAAAGTTACTTAGTGGGAATTCTTATTGGCTGCTTGATCATTGCAGTCGCTATAGCACAGCCGCCGGCCTTGGTGAACACACTTTCGTCTAAGAGCAAGCCTTCTTTGAAACGTCCGGAGCCGCCGAGAACAGCCCCTGTAAAGACAATGGGTCCCATTCTGGTTGGGAAGCCCCCTGTACCAAAGGGCGCTCGTCTTTCGAGGAGGCGTCTTAACGGTTCTGCGCTAGCTGACCTTCGCTGTCTGCACGCAAGCGTTGTTGCTGCTGTTCGGAGGCACTCGCGCGCCGCCATCGAGACGAGGCCCTCGCCAGCAACAGCAGCAATGGCATTCCAAATATTCAATTCACATTCTTTTGGGAAAACAAGAGCTCGGCTCCGCTGGCCTAAAGAACCGGGAAGGGAGGAGGGTGACAGTTCAACCATGCAGCGGCTGAGCCAACCCATCCCTGTAATTAGCAAGGCTCGCTTCATCGGTGGCGGGTTCCCAAGCGAGCGCTGCTAGTTGCCGTGCACTAGAGATCACGCACATAGTACAGCGCAATGCATGCGGCACCAACAGGTGCCCCACTCAGGTCACCCCCCACCGCACCGAAACCCCCGTGCCACCCCACCCTCCAGCTTCGCCTCCTCCTTTCTGTAGGCCGCCCAACGAGCGCTGTCTGGTGCTCTTGCAATCAGCCGCTGAGGCAAGTTCCGGATTTGTGGCGCGGCGCGGCTAACCGTCCGCCTCTTCTTTGTCTGTTGCAGCTAGAGAGGACCTTCGCCGACTCCGAGTTCGAGGACTCGGTGGCCTCTTACATGCAGTCGTGGCTGCCCAATGTGCCAATGCCGACCGAAGATCACTTCAGGTCCATGACAGTGAGTACACATTTTCCGCTCAAATTTCAGCTCCCGTGAACTTCAGCTTGATTGTTCGATCTGCGCGAACCATCGTGAAGAGCGCCTGCATTGCATGCACGCACCTCTATACGCACTTCAAAATGTGTGCCTCATTCGTAGCCTATTTTACAGCGAACGTTCTTGTGAGATCAGAACACGGGTCACGTGCGGCGCCGTAGTTGTCCGCCGTCGCCGGTGTCCGCAACCATGCAGTATAGCAAAACATAAAAAAAAAGTTTAAAAACACCAAGCACACAATGGGATTCGAACCCGTATCGGCTGCGTGCCAGCTCAGTATTCTACCGCTGACCTACGCTGGTACGCTTTTTCTTTAATGAATGAAATTATCACCAGTAAAGTACACACAACACACTTCATCAGAAGTCAGGCAAACACACACGAGCGTCAAAAACGGGAAGCCACTACGGAACGGGGTCAAAAGTCTCAACAACACTGCGCACTTGAGCAGCTGCTTCTCGGAAGGCAGATCTCGTCGACCGTGGTGGCTCGGCGTGTCTATCAATCATGCGACTTTTCCATAGTGAATAAAGTCCCAACAACATAAACAGGTCATAAGGAGTATTATCAGTCAGACTCTTTTTGAAGCTGTGATTGGAAGTTCTTTTCTTAATGTTCTTTTTTAGAATGTCCCAAAAACAAAAAAAGCGTCACGACAATGAATAAAACAATGCTCTATAGTCTCAGGTTGGTTGCAGAGTCTACAATTCACTGTCCAGGGTACGTATATTGATCTTTCA
This sequence comes from Rhipicephalus microplus, assembly GCF_043290135.1. NCBI lineage: Eukaryota > Metazoa > Arthropoda > Arachnida > Ixodida > Ixodidae > Rhipicephalus > Rhipicephalus microplus. Next base: position 77,350,230 of record NC_134710.1, read on the forward strand.
TTCAGCCACGTTTTCACTAACAGCGTGGAAGTGTGCAGTTTAAAGAAAAATGTTTTCACTGAAGGATAAATAAAGTTTTTTCATTAAAAATAAAGTTTTTTCATTTCATTCACTGAAGGAGATATCTACATTCTACTTACCCAAAATAATACATCGTCACCAGGCAAAAGCGAATATGGCTTTCGATAAATAGGTTCGGGGAAAAGGTTATTCACAAGTGCAGCGGTTAAATTTGTTCTGGCAATAGTGTAAAATACTCCAAGGTAAACCTGGCTTTCAAAAAATTGACAGTATCAATAATTTTTTTTCGAAATCCCCTTAGCAGTCGTTTCTAAAGTGGCCTTGGGCAGGCTTGGTGTCGGGGAAATAAATCGCGTTAATATGAGTAACAAAGCGTTTTAGAACATCAAAACAGCAACCAGGTGTCACACAATGCGAATCGCGTTACGAGTGGGTCGTCCAAATTCTCCAACCCATTAGAAAACTTGTTCTTGATCGCATATTAACTGTGGCGCATATCCACTTCAGGCATAATTATTCATTGTCGTCAGCCACTGATGAAAAAATTGCACGAAAGTCTTAGCAAGAGGATACCACGCTTCTCGGAAGAATGACGAAGGATAGTATAGTTAATGCCAACCTGTTACACAAAAATTGTGATTATTTATGACGTGGTGGGCACCGAGCAAGTGTGCTTGTAGCAGTAACCCAAAGAATATTTAGAAAAGGCTCTTCCAGCGTTTGCTGTTTTTCTTGCTCTTTCTCTTTTCTTCGAAGTTACCAGTGATCAGACGTGGTAAGCAGACGTGAGACAGGTGATATTAGACGTTGAGGTCTTCGGCTTTTAAGAGAGGATCACGACACATTTCGGTTGATTAAGAAAAACTGAAATAAAAATTACGTCATGCTAGTACCCTCGGCATGTTGAACCAATGGCTGGACTCCAGCTGACTCGTGAGTGATTCATCCCCCCCACCCCAGCTTCTCGATTGTGCTGGGTCCGCTGTGAGGTATACAACAAGATGAGACATCCCGGAAGAAATGCGTGGTTCTTAGTCAGGCATCGCCACTTTGAACGCATAAGCGTGATGACAGCGTCTTGTCGGGTGTATGCATGCCGGCGGCGAACAAAAGGCGGTTCAAGGAGCGGTCTACGGGCGCGTCACAAGTGGCGCCGAAGTCTTGGCCAGAACTGGTTCAGCCCCCGCGAACAGGTGCCGCTGTGCCGGCCGGGCGCGCTCGTCGAGCCGCCCTTTGTCTACCAAGGAGCGCCGCTTCACTCGGGCCACTCCAAGCCCAGCACTTGTGCCGAGGGCTTCAGCGGGCGCACGAAGAGAAGCGTCGGCACTTGTGTCTTTCGGCGGTGCGGCCACTGACCTCGCTGTGTTCTTGAGCATCGCCGCGAACCGCACTGAACGTTCAGCACTGCGCCACTAACGGCGCGAGAACTCTTGCTCACAGATATCTGTTCAGACAAGATTCGGACATGAAGCGAGCAGCGGGCGCCCTCTCAGACACAACGATACAATGCACGCCCGTTTGTAGTACGATGAGCTCCCCCGAAGAGCCTGACGTGGGGTGCGAACCTAGCGGGAGACGGGCCCGCCTCGGAAGCCACGGAATCCCCACTCACGGGGGTCCTCTAATAGGCGATGGGGAGCGCCACTGAATAGCTTCACAACAGAAGGTGGTGCACGCACGTAGCCGAGAACAAGACATAGCTCGGCTATCGCAGCGTTGACAGCGTGGCGATTTGTTGACACCGGTCCTACCGAGGGAGGCCGCACAAGTCACGGCGATCAGAGGAGATAAAGTGTGCAGATAGAGAAAGGCTGCTGTCGTCAAAGTCCCGCTGCGCGAAAGCCGGTGTCCCAAAATGGCCAGTCGTGGCCAGTCGCTTGCCATTTTTTTTCCCACGCCCGCGCTCTCTAGTGGGTGCCCTAAGGCGGTTATACCGGGCCGGAACAATTGGTTGGAATGCGGGTCCCGTTTTGTTTCTGTTTCCCGCGGGAGGGTGTGTGTTCCCGCACCGTATCCCGTGGTGCGCTCCCCGGGTGGCCCCCCTTAGAAGCGCAAAAGTGCTCGGTGGTGCACGGTCAAGTGAACGCGTCGCGTATACGCTTGCGTCGCGACTAAAGACCCACTGCTCACGCGAGCTGTCCTTTCTCGTGGATGTCTCGTTCACTCATAGATGTTAATTTTCACGCCGAGCCCTGACGTCTCTTTGAGACGAGTGAAGGCGTCAGGATACACTTTCATCTAGATGAGTCAAACGTTTGAGATTACAAAGGTCATCTCGGAGTTGCTGCATTGGTTTGTCTGTCTGACCTGTAGGGGGTATTTTCTGTCGATACCGTTTACTGCGAGAGCGATTTGATGCGACTATGGCTAGCAGCAAGTGCTCTGAAGGATTGCAGCCAGCAAGGAGCGACGGCGGCAGCCGATAGGGGACGCTGTCGGGCTCAACAGCCGCCGGCGCAGGTGACGCGCGCGAAAGGCCCGGTTTGCCCGAGGCGCTGGCCGCTTGGAGAGCGTCCAAGCAGACGCTCGTCGAGCGGCACCATCTCAAGGGACCCTCGGCCAGCAGGGGCCTCGCTGTGAAAGACAGTGGCCCAGATTTATCGTCCTATACGTTACGGCCTGGGTGTTGTTGTACAGCCGGCCGTATTTCACCCGTATACCACTACGTCCTCGTTTATCCCCTTACCAAATCAGATTAGAGGGACCCAGGCGTCTGCGGCTGGCGGCCGCGGAATAGCAGCAACATGTGGCTAATTCGAGACGAGAGATTCATAAATCGCAGACATCCTGCTGCGAGCTTGGGCGCACGCTCAAACGGTGCATCGCCACCATCGCGCTGTTGCGAGCGCACTGCGGTGTCAAGTCTTCTTTGACGCAATTCGATGCGACGGTCTTTGTCAGGGCATTTGCAGTGGCCGTATCAAAAATCTGGACAAGTTTTGTCTGGCAGATGTTTCCGAATGAGTACGTGCACGGATACGAGTTTATCTCGTACTGTAACTACAACAAAGCAATTGTTATTTTGTGGTAGGCACGGACTTATGATGATTGCTTTTCATGGATTTAATTGTTTCTGGAATAACCTTACCAATTAGTGTTTCCTTCACTTAGTGCACGCTACACGCTTAATCGACAGGGCTATCAAGGCCGCTGTGAAAGAAAACAAAAGTAAAACCACCGTTAAAATGAATTATTCGACTGGAATTCAAGTGTCTGGGCATTATAAACCTACACCTTTTTAACACAATGTGTACGCTGTTGCAATGAACAACAAATATATTGTGAAGCGCCAGGGATAAAGAAATATTCAGGGCTGCGCTCAGGCCCTATAATATTCTTCACTATATACCCGTCTGAACCACCACCTTGAACAGTAGCCTGTAAGGCTTTACGAAACTTTCTCCTCCAAATCGTCCATGTTTTTTGAAAAGATTCAGGCATGTACAGTTTGGTCATTTCCGCTAATGTGGCATGCATTATTGATTATGGTGGAGGTAGGGTCATTTTACTCGCACTGTATAGATGGTGGACTCCAGGCAAATTGTGGCGCACCAGACATTTGTTGCACGCAAGTTTCACTAGAATGTTTTCTTCAATCCTGTCAATGCCCAAAACTGGTATCTTCGTGCACTGTGCCACTTGATCCAACGCGTGCTCTTTTCTTCGCAGAAAGAAGAAGCGTACAAGAAGACGTTCGGCTTCGTGCAGTACTTCGCCGTGGGACTGGAGCAGGCCGTGCTGGATCAGATCTTCCACAACGGACCCTTCCACCGACTCTTTCTCGAGATCCAGCAGAACCTGGGCCAGCTGCTGTGCGAGCTCCAGATCGGCATCGTGCACTTCAATGTGGCCAAGAGCGCGGACGTTCTGCGCGACGTGATGTCGCACGAGTACCGCGACATCAAGCAGGACAGCCAGCGCAATCTGCGTGACTACATCATCCTGCGCGAGTACATCCGCCTCACCCGGTACATCTCCGAACTGTTCGCCTACCTGCGGGACCATTCCTAAGGGTGCCGCCGCGGACGCTTGTGCAGTGCCGCCTCCTAATTTATTCCTATTTATTAATTTATTGACAAAGGGACACTCCCCGCCCGTGGCGGAAACCGTGGTGCGGCGTGACTTGTGTGCGCGCGCGCCCCAGCGCCGCCTCCAGCACCAAAGAATTGACACTTCCTATGGGACGGACCACTAGTGCGTGTGTGTGCGTGCTACTGTGTGTATTATACCGACGCGCAAGCTTCCACCGAAGTAGTAGTTATAGCCGTGTTTAGACGGGCAGAAAAAGATTTCGAAAACAGGGAAAGCGACAACGGGGTTTGAAGAAATTTTCAACCCTCGCAGGGAGGTGTCGCGTATAACGACACAAGGATTCTTCCCGAGAAGTGCACATTCACGGAACTTTTTCTTGAAGGTTTACAATCGTGCCCAACGAGCCCACGTCGTTTTGACGTGTCTTCGTTATGGGGCGATGGTTTTATTGGCGCCAATTTGTTTTAAACGATTTCAAGTGTGATAGTTTTTATTTAAACGTGGTTTTATCGTGAGTTCGTATGGGAGAGACCTGACTGAAGGTTGTTTTTATTTTATTTTTGTTCACTTGGACTCGTTATGAAATCGCTGTTATTTGTGGCGGTCGCCGCAACACAAGGCATTCCTGCGCTGGCGTTGTAGATAAACGAATGTTTGTGCTTGTGTTTATGTCGATAGTGTCTACAGAGAACTGCGCGGTTCCCTCGTTCTGGCAGCAATGGTCACGCACGCTAGTCTCGCACATGTACTCGCTGCAACGTGCACCCTTCCGACAAGAGTCTTGTCCGGAGAAACTACCTCAGTCTTCGCATGCGTCCCTCGCATGCAGCTGTTTACGCACGCCGTTGGTGGTTGTGCCGCCACATGTCGAAACCCGTCGCATACCGCTCAGTCAAGTCGCATCAGAGGAGAGAGATGCTCGTCTTTGCAAACGATTGTGTTCTAAGCAGCATTTTTTAACACACGTTCGTTCGGATGGGGTGACGGGGCCGGACTTATCCTCGCCTGAAGGTAACGTCCACAGCTAGCGTCAATGAAATACAAAGCAAGCGCAATGCCGAACCTTTGATTGGGGGGGGGGGGGAGCAAATGGGGAGAGTCTCACATTGAAGCGAGGGACCGGACAGTTTTAATTTCTTCTAACTTCTCCAATCAGAAATTATTTCCGAAATAATCCCCCCGATGGGGTTAATTTACATCTTACAATGCGTAAAACCAAGTTGCAATGGGGCCTGGTGAGTTTCTAAAAAAAATTTGTTTTTCAAAAGTACAGAATCGCGACCATAACGCATTTTCTTTCGCGATGTTCGTTGTAAATATACAGACATTCGAGTACGCTGACCACACGAAACCTTTTCTCGGAACCAAGTAAATGAAACTCCGAGAATATATTGAGGCGTATATTTCCGCGTTCTCCGAAAAGCTGATAGGCAGCCACGATTGTCTTGTACTTTTAACTTTTATTTCATGTCCTCCTTGAAGCGGAACGACTAGCGGCCCGACAGTTGCGTTTCCTTTACGCGTGTCTTACGCAGCTTGCGTCCGGAAATCAAGCGGCAGCTATTTCCAAGAGGCCTCTATTCAGAACAATCTCGTCATGCATTTACATCTACTTGGCCGTTGAAGCGATTGGTCATATATTCACACTGCGCTGTCCGATCCGCCGAAAGTCGAATGTGGCTTGTAGCAAACAATACAGACAAAAAGGTAAGGGAACTCAAACATTGAAGCGCGAGCAGTGAAGGTACAGAAGCGTCGCGGAAGCTTCGAAGGACGCACGTGTCGCGCAACCGTTCTGGTATGGTTCCAAGCAGACGGCGAAATTGACCTGCTGCTCCAATTCTCTAAATTTCCTGTTAACTATACTCCATTGAGCGAAAGTTGAAAAAAAAAACTCGACAAATTAAGCTACTGTTTTAACATACCCGGTTGAGAGAAACCAGAATAAATGCGCGCCGTACGCTCCCAGTTTCGCGAACCACTTGACTGAATGCTTCAACGCAGCAGAGGGCCATGCAGCCGCTGTGCCAAACTGCTCCGACCTATTCGCAGCGCAAAGTTGTAGTCCCCGTATACGTCACTGTGGGAAAATTGTAATCAAATTGATTGATATGTGGGCTTTAACGTCCCAAAACAGCTATATGATTATGAGAGGCGCCGTAGTGGAGGGATCCGGAAATTTCGGCCACCTGGGGTTCTTTAACGTGCACCCAGATCTGAGCACACGGGCCTACAACATTTCCGCCTGCATCGGAAATGCAGCTGCCGCAGCCGGGATTCGATCCCGCGACCAGCGGGTCAGCAGCCGAGTACCTTATCCACTCGACTACCGCGGCGGGGCTTGTAATCGAATTAAAAAAAAAAGATCAACAGAAAGATTGTTACGTAATACCGAGTTCGGAAAGGCCCGGTTTAATTTCGGGTGATTGTGCTATTCAACGCCCCGCTTGCCCTTGGCTGTCCGTGTAATAGACTTGAACCATTAGTCCAGTATGCCACATTCGCGAACTTTCTCGGAGGAACGAAACTGCCACACATGCACGATTTTTTTTTCGGTTGTGAATACCTGTTTTGTGAGGGAGTAGCAAAGCTTTCCTCCACGTTAGCCCTGAAAAATTGAGCCAGAGCGTTGTTTTGTTTGTCTGTTTCTTCTTATTGTCTTTCAATGTTCACGTGATGTCAAGTTGCTGCGGTAACTTTACCGTTCCGTATTCTATTGCTCTCCCATTGTTATTTAATACTCATCGACACCATGGCATGTGTACATTGATCTGTTATGTCATTATGACGGAGTAGCTGTTGCTGAAAGACCCAAATTTCATCTCATTCAGTGGCATATGATGGTCTACTTAAAGCATAAAACATGTGCGGAACACATCTGTTATCCAGTTCGTTTTTTTTTTTTTCCCTCTGAGGATCGCTGCAAATGTTGAAATATAAAGAACCATTCTTTTATGCAGACTAAGTGTGTGTGTGTGTTTCAGAGGTCTGCGTTGTCAAAAGCAAGTTCGTAGAAAAATCGCAAATCTGGCACATTTAGACACGCCCGTGCAAAAAAGAAGAACTTCTTGTCAGTTTTTCTGGCATCCAGTTTACACCCTGGTGATCTATCCAGAACGTCATTACAACTTTCTAAAGCAAAAATAAAATACAAATAAGTGAAGGAAGTGATGTACGTAAACCGTGCTTGATAAGTGTTCTTCTTCGGCCCGCACGCCGGGTACAGTTGAAGGGCGAAAGCAAAGCAAGCGAGCTCCCTTCCTCCCGAGCCGCCGACGTTCACGGCGTGATCTGAGCGTGCCACGGCCGCAGGTGACAGGAACGCGTGCTCGTTTGGCTCCGACATGAGCGCGGCGGCGCTTCTCAGCCGCTCGCCGGACGAGTGCGGCGTGTCTCTTCTTTGGCGCACGTTGTCTGCTGTAAATAACCCACGGCCACAAAGCGAAGCTCGTGCGGCTCCGTCGAGAGGCGGAGAAGCACCTGTACACAAACCTGGTTCAAAGCGTTCGAGCCTCGAGTAATTAGTTTGTTTTTTTTTCGTAGGTGCATTGAGGCTGCCTCCATGTGATGAGTGCTTTAAAATAAACGAGAGCGTTTTATTTGAAGAGGCGCCCCTTCCTGTCTGCTTACTTCTGGCTCACAGTGTAGGCCAGCGTGCCGACGCAGCTGGCGGCGGTGGGCCTACTTGACACACATCCCGAGTCTCCTGGGCCGAACCTCGGTCCAGACAATGCCGCATTAAACACGGGATCGTTCCTCACCGTTGTGAATACGAGGGCGGAACTCGCTCAATTCACTTCATGCGCCTATTCGAGCGTGGCCGCAACGGTCCGCTGTTAGGGCCTTTGTCGGCCGGCTGAACCGCGGTCCGGTTCCTCCAAGGCCGAGAGCTCTTTGCAGGGCGGCCTCCCTGAAGGCGGCGCGCCCGGGAGGGACGGTGCGCTGATTAATGGCGCCGAGCGTTAAAGGCGGGAGCAAAGACAAAGGGGCCGGCCACTGTTGACAAAGGAAGGGGACCGCGGGGAGTTCCACCTGCGTCACGTCCGGCCCCCGGCGCGATCACAAACAGTCGCCCTTCGACCTTCGCCGAGCGCGCTGCCTCCGTGCTGGATGCGCTGCTCGACCAGCGCGCTTTACTCACGGCCCGGACCCGGAAGCAAGTCAGTGCGCCCGGCGCTTCAGGTTCCGCCGGTGAAGCGGCGCCCGAAAACGCCACGACGTCGGCACGCACTCCTGCGAGCGCCGTGACCCGCCGCCTTCATTGTTATTCGGTGCCGGCTTGGCGAACCTTCGTGGCCGCGTGGGTGAGCCTGACTGCGATGACGTCGACTCTCGGCTATGTGCTCGCTGTAAAACGGCTTCCTTTCGGCGAGAGAAGCTGACATCGCCCGGAGGAACCGTTCCGCTTCCCTGCGCTGATGCCGTGAATCGTATGTATGTGGAAGCACGACGTTGACTAAGGTTTCGTTGACGTGTGTCTTTCAAATGCACACCGTTTCACTTCCCTTCGCTAGTGAAATATATAGGACCCGTACTATCTATGACCTATTAACGATGCCTTATCTTTTCTTTATTCTTTTTTTCCAGAAAAGCCTTTTGAATAAAACCGGCAGCAAACGATACCAATTAGCCTGTTGAATTAGAGATTTATTTTTAAAGAGCTCTCAGTGCTCTAATACAAGTAGTGTCTCACGGAACCAACCGCTTTAAGGACACAGGCGAGGGGGATAATGTGTCACCGGTCGAACATGACAGAGCACGATCCGCAGCTTGTTATGAAGCCTGTCCGACGGTCTGCTCAGCGCGACGCTCTGCCAAGCACGTGATGCGCGCTGCATGCATGCACCCACGGCCCATTGTCGCCGCCGACAATGGGCCGGCCGTAGCCGCTTCTTGTCTGGCGTTCTTTATTTCCCCCTGCCGCCACACTGACTACATCGCTCTCAAAGAGCGCGGCAGACAAGCACACCGACTGACCTGACGAGGTGTTTGAGAGGCGGCCGCACAACAGGACCCTTCGATGGGGCCCTCGAGCAAGAACGGTGCCGCTGTGTGATTCACTTTCGAGCCGTTCTGAGAGTACTCGCACACGAGCGGCACAGTCACGCGTGAATCCTGCGTGCGGCTAAGTTTACGAAACGCCACAGAAACAATCGCAGAAATTCTTGTTCTTTTGGGAGGGGGGGGGGGGGATTAGCATCGAATAAAAACCGAGTCATATATAGTAACGTGTCCAGCAACATTACAGTTTGTATTCACCGCTGTGTATGTATAGAGAGAGAGAGAGAGCGAAAATGAAAATACTGAGAAGGGGGTAGTGATATAGTTTTATCGAGTACTCATGAGTGGAACGAAGAATGGAGTCACTATCACTGCACGAAGGCTGCCACGCATGTTCTTGCCTCAAGCGCGAACGAGTATCTGAGTTAACATTCCCGTTCATACTAATGCAGTAACGAGCTCACAGCAAAGGCGCGAATGTGCAATCCCGTTCAGTTTGTGTCCAGAACAGGATATAGTCTCGCCGATGAGTGCGAACTTCAGGGGACGCCAGCCTTTCAGCTGCAGAATGTGCAGGTGAGTACCCTGGCCGGCTGAGCCCGCAGTACACCGCTGATGAAGGCCTTTCGCGGAAACTTACAAGTGTGGCGGTTTAAGCTAGTTGGTATGACATGGTGATAGTTATGATAGTTTGCACGCGCATATTCCAATGGTAACAAACAACCGATCGAGATGTCATACACGGCCGCAGTAAGTTGCCCGTACACGGAATGCTCGCTTCAGTTGAAAAGTTGCTGTCTTGGGTCGGCAATTCGCTTCTGAATTTTTGCTCCCCTGAAGTGACTGAGATGCTTAACTGATCAGCGTAATCGTATACGACGTAATAACCCTGGAAACTCTGCCGGCATTTTGGATTTGTATTATCTTTTCGCGAATTCTTCAGTGTCTTCCTAATCCAAAGCCCAGGCGATGCAAAACAGATAGCGCGGGTTTAATACACAGATGAAAATGCGTGACGAGAAATCCAGAACGACTAAAGTTCAGATTAGCGAATTGCATGCCCGTTGTGAACTTGGCAGCAGTGATGCACTCGCATACCGTATTTAATTACTTTAGATAGCACAACTCGCTGCTCACACTGTACGACGTATTTATTCAGAGACAATACTAATTTTTAATAAAAATTATATGAAAGTCAGGCTACCGTCGTTTTCGCTCACGGACTCCACACTGAAGCGTATATACTTTCATAGAACTTAAATGGTATTCAAAGGGGTAATGCACAAAAACGTCTTGATTAAACTATTCAGTTATTGGCCAGGGGAGTTGTTTGTATTAGGAAGCTCTAGTGCATAACAATTTATGGCATAGACGCTTTCTAAAGTTTACTAACGTAACTAATTTGAGATATTCATAATCGAATTTTGATGAAGATATCAAAACTGACAGCGCCCGGAGCGCAGGGCACACGGCTGCCCTATTACTTCAGACCAGAACTTTCCTTGATCAGGAAGCGACGAAACTTGAATGAAGGCGAATCGCGGCCGTATACATGTTGCCACGGGAAGCGGCAAGTTATCTCAATGTCACCAGCACCGCACATAAGCTTCGCGTGGCATGTTTGGTGCTTATCTGTCCAACCATAGCGATAGAGGAAACTCAGCAATGTTAAACCGAGGTTATGAACCGCATATATAATGGTAAAAAAAGTATAATCTTATATATACACACGCATATAAGTATACAGAGTCAAAACTCGATCTAACAAAAGCCGATTTTACAAAGTTCCCGTCTAACGATGAAATTTCTGTTCCCCGGCGAGTACTTTAAGGTCGAGTGTTGTCATCGACACGTATTAACGAACTGTTTTGGTCACTGTGCCCGATTTCGCGAAGATTTTCTGAAAATAACTGCGGGAAAAGGCGGTTATTATAATTTACAATTTTCGCCGAGACGAATTGTCTTCAAGTGCGCGCTCTAACGTCAAAACAACTGGGCGTCCTTTGTTTTGACGAGGCTGCACGCCATGCACATGCACGGTACGTACTCGGAAGTCGACAGCGTAGAGGTAGTGGCTTTGATTATTTCATAGCCTCAGATAACATTTCTCATTTCATTGCGTCTTTCTTGCTCGACTTCTGCTCGCCCAATTAGCGCATTGTTTCTCAGTGTTATCGATCGTCACAACCCTATAGCGATAGCACCACGGGACCGTCTACCTGGCCTGCATCACCCAGACATTGCGTATATATGTGTGGCCGCCCTCGTGGACTTGCAGACGTGCAGGCATGTGTTGACGGCAAAAAAGCAATGCCACGGGAAGTTTTGCGTGTCGCAACGTTACAATTTTACATTTCGAAGGTCCCAAAAAATTCTTTTCTCCAGTTTACGAAATCTTCGATTCAACGAAGTAATTCGAGAGCAATTGTCACTTCGTGGAATCGAGTGTCAATGGCGCAAACTACAGGACTGCGCTGCTTCGTATAGTATACGCCACGGTGATATGTTACGGTGCTCGGCGGCGCACTCGTACACTGTGCGGGTTGGAGCCCGGCTGCGGCGGTAGCATTTTGATGAAGGCAAAAAGATGTAGGCTTATGTACAGTGTGATGTCAGTGCGCGTCAAAAATCTCCAGAATGCCATAATCTCCAGAAATCTCATAATGATATGGTGGTTTTGGGACGTTAAACTCCACATATCAATAAAAAATCTCCAGATCGTCGACGTTGCCGGAGCCCTCGGTGGGCCTCATAAACATGGCGTTGTCTGTTAGCTGCGTAAAACTACGCAAATTACAAAGCAAACAAGCGTAAACTTAAGGGCTTGTTTTTTTTTGTTAGACACTATATTATTGAGAAAAATAAACAATGGTATTAAATAGAGTATAGGGGATGTTATTAGCAGTATTTGTAACGTAAATGAAAAGTAAGAAAATTGGACGAAGTGATAACTTGCCGCTGGCAGGGATCTAATCTTCGGTCTTCCAATAACGCGTCCAATGAATGCTATGCCTCAACTGAGCTATACAGCGCTGGTCGTCCCCCCCCCCCCCCCGTCCGCTTTATGGGGTATTTATGTGTGTTTAAACGGACGCACCGGACTTCCGGATACGTGGGGCAGAGAGAGAGAGAGAGAGAGATGAAAAATCACCGGCTCAAGGCTATGCTCCTCCTTTCCGGGAAAACGGTTATACCGGCTGTTTCAAGAATTCAGATCAAAATTGAAAAAAATAAAACACGGGGAAATGCGATGTTTGTTCCACGCTTTCACAGTTACTTCTTTTGTCGTTGGCGATAGCTTCAACGCCAGATTAGCGCGTTCTGGAACAACCCACGGGTCTAACTGTAGTTGTGGTAGGGAAGTTGGACACGAGTCTATATCGAGCATGCAGCCATGAGAATTTTACGGAACGGGGCCGTAATAGCGAAGTTAAACGTGTTTGATGATGATGATCACAACGCGGCGATTACACCTTTCGCTCTTTCTCTCGCTACCCTCAACTAGGCTCCTCTCCCAAAGCCGCTTTGACCTCTTCGCCTAGAGCCCCTTAGTTATTGTGCACTCCACACCTCGTTTTTCTACCTAGCTTTCTAGTCTTTCCTTAAAGAATCACCCCCCCCCCCCCCCTCCTCGAGTGCCTCTCCCAATCACACGTGGCATACGTCGTCGCTGACGCGCTGTTTGAAACAGCGTCTACTTCCGGCTGCCGCGACTCCGTCAACTCCATGTCGTGCCATACCGGTCCATGCTTCAACGAATCGTGTCGGTATGGACACTATGTTGAGCACACGCCTTCACAAGGTCGCCATCATGATAGATTCATACGGCGACACGTGAGACGTATAGCACAGCGACCGCCCCTCCGGCGCACCCTGTACACCCCGCACACACACGCGCCCCGCCATGGTGGTCTAGTGGCTAAGGTACTCGGCTGCTGACCCACAGGTCGCGGGATCAAATCCCGGCTGTGGCGGCTGCATTTCCGATGGAGGCGGAAATGGTGTAGGCCCGTGTGCTCAGGTGTGGGGGCACGTTAAGGAACCCCATCTGGTCGAAATTTCCGGAGCCCTCCTCTACGGCGTCTATCACAATCATATGGTGGTTTTGGGACGTTAAACCCCACACATCAATGAATCGAAGAAACCGACGCACCAAACAAAGCATCCATCACCCATTTCGAAAACGCCCTCAATGGCAACACTGTTGCTTTCGCATTGGGGGAGGAGGATAAGCGAGCGTCGATAGGCGGTCACAAAACAACGTCCTCACTCAGTGCATTTTCGAAGCGAATGGTAAATGCGCTGTTTCGTGCGTCGGTTTTGGTTTCGCCAGCTAAGTTAGCAAGATTTCATTGCTCCGCGCTGGTTACCGGTGGCCACCTTTAAAAAATTTTAAAATTCCTATGCACTATACACAGGAAGAAATTCAGTTCACCCATTGGACTCGATCACAGCTGTATCCACTAGTTAAAAAGGTAGTTGTCTTAATTTACCTAATTACGGTCGTAAGTAACGTTTGCGCGCCTCTGAAGATGCCTTCTTGCACAGCAAAGGGAACGCCACAGGTTTTCTGTTACTTGCCGTGAGCAGGAATCGAACCTGCTACCTTCGAATAACGCGTTCGATGAGGTTGTATGCGAGAGACTATTGGTCAGCTGCCCGCTCGTGATACGTCCATGTGCTACGTGGCACCACACAGGCTCCTAAAAGAGTGTTCCACACTCGCTGCCATGACTACAGATGGCGCTGACTGAAACATCCACGTTTAAATTCACATATAAACACAATAAAGTGGCTGGGGGGATGTCCGCCGTGATAGCTCAGTGGTTAGAGCATCGAACGCGTTATTCGAAGGTGGTAGGTTCGGTTCTTGCTCACGGCAAGTTATTTTTTCACCCACTTTTTTTTCCTCTTATTTACATTACATTGGTTCTAATAACTTCCCCTATACATTCCTTGGCATTATTGTCTGTTAGATCTCATTAATATTGTGTCAAAAGACGGAAAAACGAGCTCTTAGGTATACACTTCTTTTCCATATATATATATATATATATATATATATATATATATATATATATATATATATATATATATATATATATATATATATATATATATATATATATATATATATATATATATATATATATATATATATGCGATACCATGCAGAAAAAAACGTCGGACTCGCTTATGTGGATGTCAGAAGTAGTTATTCAGGGGTGTTCTGTGCGGTACGCAGGCGCAAAGTACCACGCAAAGTGTTCTCTAGGCAACACAATTTTTTCCCCTAATATAACGCCTGAATATCTACTTCTCACATTCACATATACGAGCCCGATACACACAACACTGTAGAGAGGCAAGACGCGTCTTCTCCGTACCTCACCCGAGTCTAGCAAGCAAGCATCTGAATACAAACAGCTACAAATGAACTCTTACGCAAACCCTGTGTACCTCCAAAGGAGCTACCGACACCTTTAGCCGCACACAAAATGCAAAATATGTTTACAGAAGGGGCTCCGAATAAACATATACCGTGGGAATGTCCTGACTTATTAACAAGTTTTCCCAAGGCCCTCCGGGTAACGGCTATAGTGTTGCTCATCTCGGATGTCCAAGACCAGATAGGGGTTATCTAGCAGGCCAGGGAAGCTATACGGAGAAAGGATCTCCTGGTACCTGCCTGTGTGGTTTAGTACTGACCACAAACATGCCTAATCTCGTAAGGAAATTTATGCACTCACTCAATAGAGGACAAATATAGGCATAGAAATGAAGTTGTGTCGTGCTAAATAATTTGAATAAGATTACTCGTCTGAGTCATTACTACGAGACACTTTTTTCTTTATCTCAAGAAGCCTATTTTTCGTCTGTGATTGTTCAATGTCTTTTATCGCGTTCCTGGGTGGATATAAACTGTCAATCACCTGTGTCTCACACACCAGCCCACGGGTATGTGCCACAAGACTGGCGGAAAGCGTTTCACGTGACGGGATTGCGACATTATTGGCGTCATGACCAGTGAGTCAAATTCATCAAACCATCTTACTCTCCCATACTAATTTTGGTGTGCCCCAAGTTGATAGCATCACGGAAGCATTTATATATATATATATATATATATATATATATATATATATATATATATATATATATATATATATATATATATATATATATATATATATATATATATATATATATATATATATATATATATATATATATATATATATATATATATATGCACCTCTTCCTTCACGAAAGCGTGAAGAGAGAGGTGCAAAAATCCTCGGTCAAGCGTTGAAATAGACCCTTCTTGCACTCCGCGGAGGCATGACTCTTGCAATCGTATTAGCGCTTTGCTGGTACACGAAAATAAGGATAACTTGGTATGATGAGGTGACAGTGTAGCAATTCTTCAGAAAGTGCTTTGTTCCTGAAAGACTTTCTGAGAGTGAATAGAGTGTAAAAATAATTAAATACGTAGATAGTGTGCATTTTCGTTGTTATACAAGATAAAATCAAGGCTCGAAGTTACGTTAAGAAACACCAGTAAGCATGATAAACAGCTGGCGATTCAGACGGGGCCTCTACGTCTGCCATGAAGCAAGGCTGGGCAGTATCGTGATACAAGAGTATCACGTTAGTATTTAGGATATATTTTTAGTATCTGTGTTTCTGTAGCGAAATACTTAAAAAAAAAACTCTTTACGCCTGGCTTATCACACGCTGTCGGTTGTCACTAGACTCTGGATTATAGGCAAATGTCTATTTTGTTTCTTGCGTTCCTATCGTGCCACTTTGATATATGAGCAGACATTAGAGGTTAAGTAAAGCTTTTATAGTGCCTTTAAACGCCTATTTTCAAAATTGGTGCTTATATGAACACTATTTAACCTCAAATTTTGATATCAAGTACGGTTCCAGACCTGAATTCACGTTACCGGACAAAATTCAGCTTTGGGAACTCTATGGGATGCAACCTATACTCCATCTGATGTTTCTTTCAGCCCCATAAAGGATACAAGGCTTCTTAGCCAATAGGAAGGCCGATCAGCCTCTACACAATGTAATAGTCCACGTCACGTCATGTGCTCGGCCTCTCCCCGGCATCTGCTCGCATGCGTGGGGAACAAGAGGTGCTTCTGTGCAGCCGCAGGACGATGAAGAACGTATGCGAAACCATGGTGTATCATCAGGGGAAGGTAGAGTGTAGATTAAAAAAGCTAACGTCTACGAGGGTTTTGTTTTGCTTGCCATTCACTTCTTAAACGGTGCTTCAATGGGTCACATGAGATATTTTACTCAGACACTGGAAGTTGTTGTGGATCCAATGAAAAGCGTTGCACCACTAGAATTTTTTTATTTGGTTCATTACAAGCCGCGAAAGCATGGTGTTAGGAGGTGAGCTTGAAACCTTTGCCACTCACACGGTGTAGACTTCGCAAACCAAATTCCTGCCCAGCCCTCTTCGATATGGGAACAACTCGGATCCGGAAGATCACAAGACTCAGACGCATCAGCAAGTCATGCGCACGCAAAGGTATACATTCACAGGACATGCCCAAGCCAGGTCGTGCTCGCAAGTAGTGTATCGCTCTGACGTTCTCTGTATTGTATACTGCCTGTTTCCGCGGGATGATTCCCTCTATGCGCGCACGTTTGGAGAGGCTGCAGCATGTATCAGGGGCGTAGTCAGGAGGTGGCACATCGGGCCCGTACATCCTCCCCGAAATATTTTTCCACCATGGCATAGAGAGCGAAAAAACGCCATGGCCTGCGCGGAAGGCGCCGCACAGTCACAGCGAAAGCTAGAAGAGCGGCCTTAAAGAGCTTTTCAAAATACTCATTGTATATTTATACTGCAAGCACACTTGCTTGACACAGACTAGGGCAGTAATAATAAATTTTTTGGGCAGTAGGCAGCCATCCGCTAAGCTATTTTTCGTCTTTCTTATGAGAAGCGGGGAATTCGTTTAACACTTGCAAGGAATTTCGTGCCAATTGCTCATGCAGCGGCTGACGATTGATTGATTGATATGTAGGGTTTAACATCCCAAAACCACTATATGATTATGAGAGACGCCGTGGTGGAGGGCTCCGGAAATTTCGACCACCTGGGGCTCTTTATCGTGCACCCAAATCTGTGCAGACGGGCCTACAAGATTTCCGCCTCCATCGGAAACGCAGCCGTGCCGCAGCCGGGATTCGATCCCGCGACCGGCGGGTCAGCGGCTGAAGTATACCTTCCACTAGGCCACCGCGGAGGGGCGTGGATGAGGACAATGTGGAAATATGGCCACAGTTAATAGGGGAACTATAACAAGCTTTGGTAATGAGCAGGAGCATTGGACGATTCACTCGCATTTTGCGACGACTGGTTGTTCTTTCGCTGTTTTCAAGCGATTTATTAGTCGTATTAACGCGATTGCTTTTCCGACATCAAGCCTGCCTAAAGTAAGTTTGCAAGCATGTCCCAAGCATCGGTGTGGCTCAGTGGTAGAATAATGCGTGCCACCCAGCAGACATGGGTTCGAGCCCCACTGTGTCATTGGTGCTATTTCTTTTTCTAATTTCGCGCGATGTGGTTACGGACACAGGCGGTGGCGGCGGCGGTGGCTGACAACTGAGAATGACCCGAGTTGTGACCTCATAACAGCTTTCGCTGTAAAATAATCATTACTAGATAGTGCAACCCCCTCCCCGCCCTCCCGGCCCACCGCCCAGAAACAAATTCTGGCTACGTGCCTGACAAGGATCATGTATCCTTAAACCGGGATACACAGCGTCGCACCACTGAGCCTGCTTTGAAGGACAATGCACCAAAAAAAAAATATGCAAAGTGTTGTGAATGCTGGCACCAGCACAATGCGAGAACGGCGAGAACACCAACGGAAACGAAATGAAGGCAGCTTAGTCTCACGTCTCACTCCTACAAAGTTAAAAAAAATAACGCGCATAGATTCTGTTTGTATGTTTTAATATTTCCATTAACCTGCATTCAGACAACTGATTGCAAAAATGCACACGTCGCCTCGAATAATTGTCGCAGTGTCAAGTACCACTTAGACGTACGCAGGACCATTGCTTGTTGTAGGTAACCTCCTCCATGTTTGGGCGCGCGCCCGTGAGATCAAGGTCAAGCGGCGTTCACTCTCACATTTCAACTCTTTTCGGGGCACGCAGCACTGCAAATCTTGGCAGATGAGATTATGAGCACCCACTGCATGCACTCCTCTTGCCTGCTCGAAATTCTCAAACGTGGTGAAGGGCCCTTTAAGGTGTTCCCAGGCAGAAGAGAAATTGACCCTGTGTGGTTAGACCAACCTCATACTGTCCCGCCCGGTGTCTAGGCTGACAAGGGAGCGGCGTTCATTTGATCTTCAAACAAGTCGCCAAACGGCTGGCAGCCTATGTCCGCCAGGTATTGTCCCTCCTAGCCGGAGGGTGAAGCGTCGTGCCGCCACGACGCCGTAAGCCGTTCCTGAGACGACGACAAGTGTAACATCTTCCTTGGAAGAGGCAGCGGCGGCAGCCGCAAATCGCCGCCCCGCTAATTGAGCGAGCACTCCGGCAGACGCTTTTGAGCTTGGTTGCCGCGGCCCTTTTGATGTATGCTTCCGCGAGCTGGAGACCCCTTGCCCAGCGGCACACACAAGACGAGGAAGAGCCACGTTGGTGACACTTCGGGGGGGGGGGGGGGGGGGGCTGATTTTAAGTGAAGAGAAAAGTGAGCCTCGTAAGTGTTTCTCAGGGGGAGGACACCTTAACAGTAGCTCACAAGGGATGAGGAAAAGAAGGAATTAAAATGATAGGATTAAAAGCTAAAGAGAAAGAGAGAGTAGAAGGAGAGAGCGAGGCGCAAGGACCGCGAACGACGAAAGTAAGGAGAAGACAGTAAAGATGGACCCGGTCGCAGGAGTCCCAGGACGGGGCACCACTGGCGAGAGCTCTTGCCGGCGTCAGGAGATAGCGTATAAGGCTAGTCCAGTATAGGCTAGAGCTACGCTGTCGTCGAAGATCGGCGTCAGGAGGTGACGTAGGACCCGCCCAGTCGGCCAGAGCTGCACTGTCGTCGGAGATCGCGAGGGCACAACCGGCCGGCACGGAATCTAGTGAGCGAGTCCGGTGACACATGGCAGTGCAGTGACATCGCCTCAATATTGGACGTTCACCTGGGCCGTGCATGCTCGTCACCCTCGCCGGTTATGTGTGATCCGTGAATGGACATTGCCATCAGCACACGTTCCCTGATCTATCAATCTGGGGAGAACATACCCTTCATAATGAGCCACCTGGCTCATTCGTGGGAGTGCCATGTGTAGGAGTGCCAGATTCGACAGCTCGCCATGTAAGAAAGAGCTCGTCATGTACATAATGTAAATAAACCCTCTTCGAGTCTCCCTTCCTCCTGCCTCGACTACTTCATCCCGAATCTCTGGTGTCAGCAAACCCCGGTCGCAACAATACGAATCTAAAAGACTTTTCTGGCCTATTAGCGCTCTCACTATTTGCTCCTGTGTTGCCCTTCTCAACCAAGTCGAAAAGAAAGAAACCGAGGAGTGTGTTTAATCGACGGTGGACACTTAACTCATAATGCTCGACTAGAAAAGGAGATAGCATATTCCGCAAACCCTGCAGGGTTGGAAAAATGCATGGCTATGCTAAACCAATGGCACCTTGGTACCATCATAAACTAAAACATTTTTGTTTGCTTTTCTGCCCTAGACACAGATTCCACACGTATTTCTTTGAAAATTAGAATTTCATCAATGTTCATTGTGCCCACGTTTACGATTTTGGAAGCCTAAAACAGTGTTTTGCCCGCCCATTTCTGGTGCCTAAAACACCCCTTTTTTGAGTGCATAAATCCGGCCTCTATAAGATCAGTCGCGCCCACCGACAGAGACACTCCACGCAGCCACCGCTCCGAGTCTTCCCGCCCAGCGAGCCGAGCGTGAGCAACGAATGTGGGAAGGGGTGGATGTCGCCTTGAAACAGTGGTTTTGGAACGTTTCGTTCTGCAACGTGCGTGTTCGGTTCTCAAAGCGGCAGCACTGCCAAAAGAAGTCCCTGTAGTACAGGCGGAAATGATTCGAAAGTGGCTGTCTTTGACGTGCTTTCAGCCGCCCCTTGTTATGGTCGGCTTTCACGGCCGGCGCCGCTTGGACGCTGGGAATGATCTGGCGGCGTCTGCCTTGCTTTCTTCCGAGTCAACAATCCACAAAGTACATCGGATGTGGCGACAACACGACAGTCGTGTTCTGGACGATTCACTAAAGTGGTCGGTGCCCCTTGTTGACTCCCTGGGACCAACACGTTCAAGGCTAGAAGGGGTTGCTTGGACGCACCTGGCCCAGTTTCACGGTTTTACGGTCGAGGAGGGAGCTGTTTGCAGTCACTGCTACTCGAAACTATCGGTCACCACTGCACTGCTTTGTCCAACGTTCTACTAGATGCACCGGACAATTATCCGAGCACCCAAAGTCCCGCTTCAGGCACCTTTCCCACGCTCCGCGGTGCCTTTTTGGCTTTGTGAGCCGGGCTAAACGTCAGCCGTGCTGGCACCGCTATCGCGGAAACCTGCAAGGTGAGTTTTAAAGAATGTGCGAGAGACCTCAAACTTGTCAATGGTGTGTGGTGCCGCATTCTGCCTTTTTGTTCTCCTCCCCATGGTTGCTGTACGAGCCGCGCGCACCACTTTTCTCTTTCCTGGGCCGGGTCTAAGGCGGAGTGTGGCATTCCCTCATCGGGGGTCCAGATGAAGACGAGTTCATGGCTGGACTGTTCTAGACCTTAACGGTTTTCCTTAACGGGGAATCTGGGGAAAAGCAAGGCCTCATAACGCGAGCGTCGAGACCGTTAAAAAAGATCAGACAATTTGTTATGTAAATAAACGCTTCTCGTATTACCCTTTTGAACTGACTTCAGCTTTTGAACGGTCAGGAGACCCACGTGATGGCGGAAGTGTTTTGATACCTAGATGACCCGATAAGAGATGTCGCCACGCTGCAGGACTAACCAGCAGTAAAGGCAGTTTATTTGCTTAAACTCGAATTCGTGTTCGCCTGCAGCGGTAAGGAGAATATTGGGTCGGGGCTGAATCGACGCTGTTTAATAGACAACCTATTTCAGAAGCTCCTGTTAACACAGCAATTAACACAACAACCTTCTCAATAAAGACCTATGTCCAATCAAAAGCATACTTCTTATTGTTCCACTGGTTAGTGAATTGTTTGAACTATGCTATACCTACAGCATAATTAATTTTGTTGTCACGAAGTATGTCGATTTTGGTGTCTGTTACTCCAGCCCTGATATAGCATATTGTTTTTTGAAAATGATACCTTTATACATGTAATTATTACCAGTTATGTACTTTGTAACTCCCCTCCCTTGTAATGTGCAAATGGCGCTCAGAATACTGCGAGAAATAGATAAATAAATAAAATAAAATAATAAATTTAACATTACATAAACTAATCTTGAATGCGCTGCAACATTATTTACAACATTATGCTGCACTAAATAAATGCTATTGCGCAGAATTGTAGTAATTGTATTGCTGTTCCCGAATACTTTTTTAATCGTTGCGCAAAAGTATCTTCGAAATATCCGGCTACGTGCAAGTCCAATGTATCTCAGTATCTGCATCTTGACCTTCCAATTCATGTACCTACTTTTTCGATATCTGTATTCCGTAATACCTTTCTGAGTACCTCTACCCAGCCCTGCTGTGAAGCACGGAGACAGGACGTGGACCAGGTGGCTGGTCCGAACGCAGTTACACCGTGTGCGTCGCAGGGCTCCCCTCTGGCGGCAATTAGGCCCGCGTCTCGCGGGCCACCAAGTACACGGCGGCTCCTTCCTGGTCATCGAAGGCACCAGACGGCTGCGGGAGCCGGCGGCACGAAGGCGATCGCATAATAAGCATGTCTCACGAGCGGGGAATACCCCTGATGACGTCAGCCCGCGGAACGAGGCCACTCGGGAACTGCGCGTCACGGCTGCCGCAGCCGGAAGTGCATTGAATGGACGCCTTTTATTTTGGCCACGATTGCACGCACAGACCAAGCGCCACGGCGACTGCACGCGCAGCCGTCACGCCGCAGTCGCGGTGAGTAGACACCACGAACGTGCGCTGGTGAGGACCTCAAGGGGTGACGTCAGTCCTCACTTGCAGTTCGACAAGCCATTCTTTTCGCGTCGCGTTCGCCGAGTGGAACCACGTTTCCTCGGCTCCCGGACGGCGTGATTCACGGCGAAGTGGAGAGAGACCGAATCGTCTTGGGAAGGAATAATGCGAGACGACTGGCGCTTCCACCATGACGCACTCTGTTGACAACACGGCGAAACCCGTTAGTTCACCTCGCCGCGCAGATATGTGTGGCACACGGCCTGAAACGTTTCCGGTCTCGCTGTTACGTGAGTCGCATCGGAAGCTACTGATACCCAGAAGGCCTTCGGTTTTCTCCAAAGGAGAGGTCCTGTTGAATGCCAAGTAGCATATAGTGCAGGACCGAACTCTTTTGTTTCATATTTTTTTCAACTTTTCTAGAGCATGAGTAACACCGTCTTTCGCAGCAACTTTCACTGCCCCGTGCGCAACTGTGATTGCTGCTATTGTTTCTCACTAATATTATGTATTTTAGTCATGACAGATTCAAGTGAACTATAGAAAGTACAGAACAGGATGTATCCATAGAACTGTCTGTTTGTTAAGATCGTCACTGTTGCTTCTTTTTTTAATAGCTATTAAGGACGCTGAGAAACCAAAGTTGATTCGCAGGTTGCTTGTGTAAAAAAAACCACTGTCCGTCAAGAATGAAAACGCGATACGTTTATTTCGAGACACCGGTCTAGTGTCGTGATTTTGGGGTCCGATCTTCGATACTAAGAGAATATATGAAATACGCTTGCACTTGTTTTATAAAACCGATGAACGCTTTCATAAGTATACTGAGGCCTCTTTTTCGTTTCTCTTAGGGGGTGTAGATAAATGCAGTAAAATATTATTCGGGGGAAATTAATTCGGCTACACTACGCGGATAGGATGTCCTGTGGTAAATGAAAGGCGAAACGAAAGAAATGAGGGATGCACAGAAGGGTCCCTTGTTAAATGCAAGAGTTGCATGAAGGGCAAGCGTTTAACAGCGCGCCCAACTACAGGGCAGCCTACATGGTGCAGCCCTGGTTTCTTTTTTTTCCTACTTTTGTTTTAGTCTCACTCTCTGTCCATGGAGGGCCTGTTCGTATTTAGATCTCTTGCAGAAGTGTAGTGGTTCAGATATGCATAGAACTGCTTACTAGTGGTTAACAGTTCTAACTGCTTTTGTCAAACAATACTTCTACATACACTTGTCGCTAGGAGGCGGCTTTTTTTATTGGTGCTAATTCGAGTGTTCTCTTGAACAGTGGGCCGCACTGTGCATTGAAAACATTTCCCGGTCATCCCTAAATTGGGTAGACGATGAAGAGTTGAATAGTGACTCCTTCGGTGCACATATAGGTTCAAGCCGGGGGCGCCCAAATCTGCTTCAACAGAAGGAGATCTGTTTTAACATTTAAGAGCTTAACGGAGCATTGTTCCTTGTGAACAGAATACAAAGCCGTCACCAATCAGGGCCCGAGCTCCTGTTGCCCCGGATACCGGTGAATGAAGATTTAATGTCAGGCGAATTCCACCACAATGCATTACATTACAAACGACGAAAATGTTACTAAGGTTGCAAATAATTAACAGTTAATTGCAAAGGATGCCCATAAACTGAAAACTATAGCTTCTGGACATATACAACCACTATTTCACTGCGTAGTTTACTGGCTATTCTGAAAATCTGGACATATCCAACCACTAGTTGACTGCATAGTTGACTGGCTATTCGCGAAATCTTGCGGCACTTGTCAATTTGTAACCTGTAACGTAACGCAAACTATGCAAGAGTGGTGTGCGAAGCCGTGAATACTCCGCGCCTGTATGCGGTGCGGTGCGGGTCCGCATGCATTCTCCGACGCCGTATTTCTTTTACTTGTTAAGTGAAAGCTCGTTATTTCGAACTTGGCTAATTATACCTTACAGCTAATTCAAACTGACAAACTTGCCACGCTGGTTTAGTGGCTAAGGCACTCGGCTGCTGACCCGCAGGTCGTGGTATCGAATCCAGGGCGCAACAGTCGCATTTTCGATGGAGGCGAAAATGGTTAAGGCCCGTGTGCTTAGATTTATAGGTGCACGTTAAAGAACCCCAGGTGGTCGAAATTTCCGGAGACCACCACTACGGCGTCTTTCATAATCATATGGCGGTTTTTGGACGTTAAATTGCAATAATTATTATTAACTGAAACTGACACCCTGGTCCCAGCACAGCTCTCTGTATTTTTATGGGAGCAAACTATATACCGATAATTAAAACGCGCGCCACCCACATCGGTTAATCCGAACTGGTATCCCTTGGGTTTAATCACTTCTCACAGAAGTCGTTCCAGAGAGATCTCTTGGCCCGTTAAGCCGAACAAAGTTTACTATAAAGATGCAGAACTAGAAAACAGCGGAATTTTCGCAGATGAAGATTTGGACGCTCTCCTGAAGCTCTTGAGCAAAGTGGAAACAATGCGACGCTAATTAAATCACGACAGAGGAAGCGCAAGCGTATGCAAATTAGTGATAACTTTTAATTAGATTGCGTTAACTCAGCCATTTAGATGAGCGTGTTTTGGAGCATAAATACGTCATATATTTCGATGTTAAGACTCACTCCTCACCTGAATGCATGTCATTGCTTGTTTTTGGCGTGTCACGGACTGATCTATTTATTTATTTATTTATTTATTGTACCCTCAGGGCCAGAGGCATTGAAGAGGGGAGTGGGTTTACAAAAAATGGATTCAGAAGGTGAGTAAAGGGGAGTACAGGATTCAACGTTTACTGAATAATCAATTTTAGCTGATAACAAAGTTAGGACACAAAAGTAGAACAAAAGAGATCTGGTGTACATATTTTAAATAATCCTAGTATACAATTCTAGCTCCAAACACATCAGAACACGCAAGAACATAAAAAAACGAAAAAGGCACACGTAATAAGTAACCTCAGTTTACAATGTTTGTTAGTGCAGCGCGAAACAGCTGATAATCAGTAATCGCAGCAGTCGCTCCAGGAAGCTGGTTCCAGTCTTTGCTGGTGCGTGGGACAAAAGATTCTGAACACGTAATTGTTTGGCATATAGGTACACCAACTTTGTGCGCATGATCGATGCGAGAGGACACGTAGGACGGTGAAAGAAAAAGATTAGCACGAAGGTGGGGGCTATTATGGAAGATTTTATGAAAAAGGCACAGGCGAAAAAACTTACGACGAGAAGAAAGGGAAGTCAGCTGCAACGAGTTTTTCATAGCTGTAACGCTTGCTGTTCGATCGTAATCGTGTAGGATAAACCGGGCAGAGTTATTTTGGACCAGTTCGAGGGCTTTGATCAGATAAACCATGCTGGGATCCCAAACTGAAGCTGCATATTCTAATTTACTTCTAACCAAGTTCTTATACATCAGTAGTTTTACAGAGGCAGGTGAAGAAGAAAAATTGCGACGAAGATAGCCTAACATACGGTTTGCATTGTTAATAATGTTGCTTATGTGAACGGACCATGTCAGGCAAGAAGTAATGTGCACACCTAAGTACCGGTAGGATGAAACACTATCGAGTAGAACATTATTAAGATGGTACGAGGCGGGAGTGGTTGAAGTTCGACATACGCGTAAAACTTTACACTTTTTAATATTAAGGTTCATTAGCCAAAGACTGCACCAGTTTGAAATAGCGTTAAGGTCGTTTTGTATAATACTAACATCGCTTGTGTCGTTAATTTCACGAAATATCACACAATCGTCAGCGAACAGGTGTATGTTTGATGAAACGCAATCAGTGAGGTCATTGATGTAAATTAAAAATAAGAGGGGGCCCAGGACTGAGCCTTGGGGTACGCCCGAATTAACAGAACATTCTGGGGAATTATATGAGTTGGCTGCAACAAACTGTGTACGACCACACAAAAAGTGTTCAAGCCATTTGAACACATCACGATCAAGGTTAAGTTTGCTAAGTTTCAGGAGCAGGAGATTATGGGACACTTTCTCAAAGGCTTTTGCAAAATCTAAAAAAATACAGTCCGCTTTGGAACGACGGTCGAGAATGCGGTGAAGCTGGTGTGTAAAAGACAGTAATTGGGTTTCACATGAAAATCCCTTTCGAAAACCATGTTGTGCATCCGTGAAAAATGAATTGGATTCGAGAAACGTTACGATGCTTGTGTACAAGACATGCTCCAAGACTTTACAAGGAATGCTCGTAAGGGATATAGGGCGGTAATTTAAAGGAGATTCTTTGCTACCTGATTTGTGAACGGCGACCACCTTACCGATTTTCCACTGGATGGGTAGGGACCCGCTGTCAATGGATTGTTGAAAAAGTTTGGTAAGAAGAATTGAAGAATACGCGGCCGTACCTTGAAGAAATTTAGAAGTTATAAGATCGACACCTGGGCTTGAAGAGGGCTTAAGTGACTGTAATATTTTAGAAATTCCCTGAGTGTCAATAATAATTGAATTCATGAGTGGATAATCGTGCAGCTTTGGGGAAGGAATAGATGTACTGGAAGAAACCACAAAATTACTACAAAAAAACCTGTTCAGGACAACCGGACACTCATTGTCGGGAATGGATTCGTCATTATGGTCCAGCAGTTTAATTGACTCAGTCGTGCTTGGATTAATTACACGCCAAAAGCTTTGAGGATTGTTTAGAAGCAGGCTAGGTAAGGTACTCTGGAAAAAGTTGGATTTTGCATTTTTGACAGCGGATACATAGGAATTGTTGGCTACTTTGTATGCAACCCACCGAGCGTTCGTGGGCAGCAGTTTCGCTTTACGGAGCATTGTTCGCTTTACGGAGCATTGATCAGCAGTTTCGCTTTACGGAGCATTGATCGATTAATTATGTTCGCTGTTAGAGCTCCATAAACTTAGTTTACGAAATCACCTGCGGCAAAAGTGTAGTAGGCCCAAGTTGGCGATAGCGAGCCCAGAGCTGCAGCTTCTTCGGGTTCTGCCCGCACAGTAGGGGTCAATGTCCATTCATTATATAGCGTCCTCTTGCTAATCCGAACTGCGCTTAATGCGAACAATTTTATAGTGCCTTCCGAGTTTGAAAAAATTAGCTTTTACGGTATAACCAAGTGGGAGAGAGGGAAAAAAACAAGAAAGACAACCGAAAAGGTTAGGGCATGCAGCTTAACTCAAGGAGCCTGAAGGAACCCGAAGAGGTTCGGAGTGGCCTGCCTTAGCATACCAGCCAAACCCAATAGACATGGCCATTTAAGCCTAGATATAGCCGTATGAGCGTAGAGCGAGGCAGTGGCCTGGGAAAGGCAGGTTGAGCCTAAAGTCGCTCGATTTTTTTCCTGTTGAAGTCTAGGGACATTGGCTGTGCCTATAGCAAAGCCAAGGTTTATTTCTCCCTCTTTATTTCTCATTCTTTACTTCTCCTTCTTTATGTCTCCCTCTTTGTTTCTCGCCCTTCCTTCCTTCCTTCCTTCCTTCCTTCCTTCCTTCCTTCCTTCCTTCCTTCCTTCCTTCCTTCCTTCCTTCCTTCCTTCCTTCCTTCCTTCCTTCCTTCCTTCCTTCCTTCCTTCCTTCCTTCCTTCCTTCTCTCGGTCTCACCCAAAGCAATTCGCAATCACGTATGATTCCCATATTATTCTGCGAGCGTGTCTGGATAGCCGAGTGGGTATGAGGCTCGCCGTCAGACCAGGGGTTCGAAACCCACCCAGCCAAGAAATGTTCTTAGTCTGATTCTTTTTTTTCATCTCCCTTTCTTCACTTCTTTATTTTCATTTCTCCAACGCATTGCTCACTTTCACAAGGAGGCTGCCATATTTTCGCCGCGGCGCCGTCTAGCGTCTGCGCTGCTGCACCGCCGTGTCGGTATGTGGATGGTTTATGCAGTTTATGCAGTGGCAGTTTATGCAGCGTATGCGCTCAGCACACAGGGTATTGCTGTTCTTCGCGGTGCACGGTCAAAACACAACAATGCTTCGCGAATGTAAATGTCCTAGTAAGTAATCGCTAAGCTCTCAGCTCTGAAATGGCTGAAACAGAAAACAGCGGTGGCCCATGAGACGCTCCCGAAGCGGTGCTAACGATAGACAGGAGGTGAGTAGAATTTCAATGCATTCCTTAAGCAGCGTGTGAGCATGCGTAATTGGTTAGTATGCTTTGTTACAGCCCGCCTTGTGAGGTTCTGGGAGTATACGCTAGCGTCAAATTTTCAGACAACTCTCGAAGCACTGCTAAAACGTAAATGGAAACGAGTGACTACGTACGCCATCGTCAAGCTGTATACCTTCGAGTGCGTGCATTAGTGTTCAAAATGACTCTAGGGCTTGTTTGCTGTGATTCCTTGTGTTCAACGTAACTCTACAATCACTGGAACATTATCTAGTTTGGTTCAGAACGTCGCAATACAAAGTTTATGAAACGAAGGCAGCACAAATACCCATGCCTTAGTTCGTGTCGTCGTCGTATAGTCAAAAGCCTGTGTCTGACCATTGCGCAGTATATAACAAAGGGATGTACGACGGATGAACTCGAACTTGCGTGTAGAACCAACACAAAAAGAATATGAAAATAAACATTTTGCGTGTTTCGAATTGCGGCATGGCTTAAGTTCACTACGGCGCACGAGCAGTTGCCGCAGGCGACACGCTGAATGTTCGCACGTTTTTTGGCAACATTGTTGTCGGTTAAAATTTCTTTCTGCTTTTTAACAATCATCACGAAGAGCGCGCGTGTTCAGGTAACGGCCTGGATTTGACGATTGTAGGTCGATTATTCACGACACTCAAGCTGCCGCGAAAAAAAAAAGCCAGTTGTCATAAACCTGCCCTAATTATTGTCGCAAAATTAAGCCAAGAAATGACGTGCCGCCGAAAAAAAAAACGCTAGAGACACGTTAGTGAGCCAAACAGCGCATGTCATGCGGATCTTCTGCCATGGAGTCTATACAAAGTGCTCATTCGATAATTTTGAAATTGCACGCGCTTAGATTTCGGTAGCCGCAGGTACTCTAACTCATGTGCAGTTGCGTAGAAACGCGGGATGTTAGTGTTCCAACAAAATAATTTTGGGCGAAACATTTTCTGTATTAACCATCAGCTTTGACATTGCTTTAATTTGCTGTAGATTATGAACTATACCAGCACCCCACCACAATCACAAACTGGTGTAATAAAGAAACGGCCAGCCCCGCCACGGTGGTCTAGTGGCTAAGGTACTCGGCTGCTGACCCGCAGGTCGCGGGATCAAATCCCGGCTGTGGCGGCTGCATTCCCGATGGAGGCGGAAATGTTGTAGGCCCGTGTGCTCAGATTTGGGTGCACGTTAAAGAACCCCAGGTGGTCGAAATTTCCGGAGCCCTCCACTACGGCGTCTCTCATAATCATGTGGTGGTTTTGGGACGTTAAACCCCACAAATCAATCATTAAAGAAACGGCCACAAGGACAGACATCACATATAATAATATGTTTGTCGGAGAGGAAGGCCTCTGATCTAAGTAAAATCCCTTCGAAGGAAGGTGCGCCTCGCATGTCTTGGCTGCCAGCCTTCTGTGTTTTCGATAGTTGTCGCAGCCAAACACAGTGCCGTATAGTAGCCTGTCAACCTGGTTTCGTCCGATATTGCAATTTTCGGCAGCACAACTGCATTAGCACAAAAAAAAAACAAAGGAAACACATTGGCCTGTCACGTGCCGCGCATGCAAAACACGGCAGTACCCATACACTATAGCAGCGGTGGCCGAACGGCCAGTGGAGAGAGAGAGAGAGAGACGAAAATGCACGGGTTCGAAGGTACGGCGAAAACCACCGGTAGAAGCTGGAGCTTTAAATTGCTCCGATGTTAAAGCACCAGAAGGGTTTTCCGTTGAGCTTAGGCTCACTGTCGTTCTAATAAAAAAAAAAGAAAAAAATATGCATGTTGACCTAACGCACGCACAAATCGTACGACAACGCCACAAATCCAAGCATCAGCACGTGTATTCGAAGCTGTCTCGCCCAAAGGATTTAAGCGCCAGTTGCCGGACTTGCCTTTACCCAATGAAACATTCTCTATTGGAACTCTTTGTTGGGGAAGATTACAGTTCCTGGATATGCTGCGTTTAACCTGCCCACACAGCACCACAGGGGATTCCAACAATGGGGCCACCTAGCGGCAGTTTCTCCAATCATTTGCGTTATATTTTGTACTCTACTTTTCGTTCTTCTGTTAGCCAGAGGGTGTTCTTATGAGGAAACAGAACGCAAGGAAAGTACCAAAGAAGAACGCAATATTTATGGTCCTGTGTCGCTTGGTGGCCTACTAAAATACCTGTGTCGAATCAGAACTTGTCGGAAGGATGCGACGGCGTTCCTCCACCCCGTCACATATCGGTCAACGCTACGGAGGGACGCCGCCCAAGAAAGCTAGCCAATACTGAGTAAAATGCTTCTTAAACGTTCACGCGATCGCCTCCTAGCAGTGTTAGTAACAGGACAGTTATATGCTCCTTAACTGCATTACTCTGCCAATTAAAAGAATGCCAGAACTCTCTAGAGCGGCTGCACAGAAAAGGTATATAACGCGACTTTGTAGTGGGTCCTGGTGAGGAGATATACGGACTGATCCCGCACAAGCTCCAGCTTTCTCTCGAACCGTACATGCTCCTATACTCCTATAAGGCAGCGAAGGTGTTCTGGTCACGACTCGCTCGCTGGATTCCGTGCCGACCGGTTGTGCCCTCGCGATCTCCGCCGACAGCGCAGCTCTGGCCGACTGGGTTGGTCCTACGCCACCTCCTGCCGCCGGTCCCCTACGACGACGACAGCGCAGCTCTGGCCGACTGGATTAGCCTTACGTCATCTGTCGCCGACAATTGCTCTCGCAAGTGGTGCCCCGTCCTCGGACTCCTGTGACCGTGTTTCCATCGTTCCTATCTCTCCTATCCCTCATATGTCGTCGCTCGCTGTCTTAGCGCGTCTCTTTTTCTCTCTATACCTTTAAACATATCCTTTTAATTCCTGCTCTCCCCCATTCCTTGTGAGCTACTGTTGAGGTGTCGCACGCTGATGCAGACAGTTACGGGGCTCACTTTTCTTTTCCCTCTTATAACCACGATCTTCTTCCGGTCACTTGACACTCTCTGTCCGCGACTGCCGTCGTGTTCACACCCGAGATCTGGCGGTACACATGGCCCCGGCCACATGACCCGTCTTGCGCACTGATCGCGACTCCGTGAAGCAGCCGTTTACGACAAGCCGGCTCCACCCCGGCACGTCGGGGTCTACACGTGACCGCCATGCCTGGAAGAAAGCGTTCAGTGGCGAGCGCGCGACAACGGCAGCACGTGCGAGGGATGGAGGAAGGGCCCACATAAAGTGGGACTGTAAAATTAAAGGCGCCGCCGTAGAAGTGCTCCGCGCGCGTTGCGAACTTGACAGCGGCGCCGGCCGCAGCTCGCGCAGCCGGGGACGATAAACCCCCGCCGCCGTGCCTCCGGGCGCTGTTTCATGGGGATGTAAAAGAGCGCAGAACACCGATGATGAATATAGACAAACACGTAAAGGCAGGAATGCACATATTTTCCTATGTCGCGCGCTTGCGCCTGGAATTCGCGTGCTGCCGGGCCGGCCCAGGTGGTCCCGGAGGAGCGGCGAAGGGTTGCGCCTGCCGTCGGGTCGCTGCGCACACGAAGACGAGGTCGACGAAAACAGCTTGGTCCTTTCCGCTGACCATTCGTCGAGGATGTCTCTCGACCTCTCCTTCACAGCAGCGGCCACGTTCGTGCCTCGAGGAATAACGAGGAAAGCGATAGAGATGCGACGGAAGCTCCACCACAGAGTGTCCCGGACGATGTTTGCCTGTGACAGGGGTTGGCGTCGGAATTTCAATCTTCACGTACGAGCACACTCCCCCGAACACTTCGGGCGATCTATTATTAACGACGCACATATATAGAAAGCCGCGCGTAGTATAATATTTCGTACATAAAGGAAGATACACCGTGTGCACCAGCAATTTTTTGACACGATAAAATATTATAGTAAATACGTAAAGCTTTGCATGTGAATGGTATATGAGAGGCTGTTATGTATACGCGACTTACGGTCGCTCGGTCAGTATCTCAAAATGACGGAGAGGTTGCTGTATAAATGCCATGCACTTTTCAAAGTATCGTGGTTGTGACCCCTATAAAACTGTCACCGGGAACTCATATGTAAGGCATGTCACGTTCCCCTCAGTACTTCAGAACTAATCGGTAATCCAGTAATTGCCTTGAATCTAGATGGGCCTAAATGCGTGATCGAAGTAGTGGTATAGGATTGATGTAGCAATTGTTCTTTTTTTTTTAAATATTTGCAGCGCTGTACTAGATCATCACTGGCTGCTTCTCAATGATATTTGCTACATCCTCATGTCTAATTTTTCACTGCAATTATGTATACGTATGTCTTATTATTTCTTGTAGACAGGAGCCAAAAAAGGTGTCAAGTGGGGATATCCCAACGGCGCTCGATATGCGCTGCTTGAAAACGAAAATAGAAGGTGTACAGGAATCATTGTAGATAAAAGGAAGTTCCGAAGGACAGAAATAGGCAGGATTTCTTCCGTGCCGAACACATTTAGATCCCACTTTTATCCGCCTACCTTCCTCGAATACAAAAAAAGAAAAATACAACGCAGCTCTTAAGAGCAATGAAAGATATGTGAGAGAATTAGGGACTGGATGACTACTTTCGGGGATATCAGCGCGCTCGGGTAATGCGATGAAAATATTGAATGCGAGGTTGTCGCGACATAAGCTGCGTTTACATGATTCCTAATATTTCGGGGTGAGTGGGACAGATTGAAATAGCGTAATTCGGGATCACTACTCAGAAGCTAGCTGCACGGGAGGCGAAAATGTTTGAGGCACGAGAACTTAGATTTAGGGGCATGGTAAAGCACACTAGTTGGCCGATGTTTCCGAATCCCTCCACTACGGTGCCCCACATAATAATATCATCGCTTTGGGACGTTAAATTCTTGAAATAATAATAATAATAATAATAATAATAATAATAATAATAATAATAATAATAATAATAATAATAATAATAATAATAATAATAATAATAATAATAATAATAATAATAATAATAATAATAATAATAATAATAATAATAATGTATTATTATTATTATTATTATTATTATTATTATTATTATTATTATTATTATTATTATTATTATTATTATTATTATTATTATTATTATTATTATTATTATTATTATTATTATTTTACCTTCAGGGTACAGAACACATTTCAAAGGGCAACAGCTAATGTACAACATAAAACAAAAACAAGGAATACAAAACACAAATAATACAACTGAATTACGCCCTAGATTAAATACAAGAAATTTCCGGAGACCTCCACTACGGCATCTCTCATAATCATATGGTGGTTTTGGGACGTTAAACCACACATATCAATCAATCAAAAATAAATACAACTAACAACATCATAAAACGCAATAAAAAGTAAGGAATGAACAATGTTTTAATTCTTATAGATGGCGAAGGCAATAAGCCATATAAAGTAATTTCTGAGTAAACAGAGAAAGACGGTAATTGGGTAGTGATTGCTTTAAGGATATGCTTATAATTAGTGGAGTTAGTGATGTTTGTTACAGATGGCTGCAGGGAATTCTAATCATTGAACGTTCTTGGGAGATTTGATTGGGCATATGTTACTGTGTGGCAATGGGGGACTTTGACCTTTTGTTGGTGATTACGATGACGAGAAATGAAGGGAGCAGGTTCAATTATTCAGAAACGAAGGATTGGATTGTGATAAAATATTATATGAAACAGACAAATGCGACTATTTTCGGTGGGCAGCTAGGGGGATCGGGCTTAGAGATGCCTTAATTTGGGTTACACTAGCCAAGCCATAATGAAACGAAACGGATGGCTTTGATCGGATTCTAACATGTGAGATAACGTTACCTGACCAGAGTCCCATACAAATGAAGCGTATTCCATTTGAGGTTGGATGTATGTTGTATATAGTAATAATTTTAGGAACGATGAAGCAAGAAAAAAGTTCCTTCGTAGGTAACCAGTGTTTTACTAGCCTTGGATGTTTTATGTTCCGTATGAAATTTCCAGGACAGAGTGCTAGTATGGGGACGCCCAGGTACCGGTAATATGTTACACTTTAAAGGGGGTGACTATGAAGGAAGTAAGTTGTACAAGTTGCGTTCGACCAAGAAATCCGCATGGCCTTGCATTTTTAATGCTTAGTTCCATTTTTCAAATATGACTCCATTCAAGTATGTTATTGCGATCAGTTTGCAGAGAATGAATGTCGTTGTCATTATAAATATTTAACGATAAATTACACAGTCATAAGTGAATATTCAAATTGTAGAAGTAATAGTAGTAGGTAAATTGTGTAAAAAAATCAATGCTTAATTCATGGTAAGTCATCTGAATAAACAAACAATGTAAATATATCTGCATACCCTTCTTAGTCATCCCGAATGCGAGGTGCCGGTTGAGGCGCCAAACCAGCTTGATATAAACGCAGTCGTGTCGGTCTATTTTGTCGCATACGCCCATCTTTTTCAAATTCTTTCGATTTTTAGCAGCTTACTCTTAAGCGCGACCAGAGATGAGCGCACGGGGGGGGGGGCAGCAGGGTGGGCCAATCCCTTAGTCACCATGAGGAAAAGGGGGGGGGGCGAAGTCTGCCCAATGCTAAGGTACTCGGCTGTTGACCCGCAGGTCGCGGCACCGAATCCCGGCGGCGGCGGCTGAATTTCCGATGGAGGCGGAAATGTTGTAGGCCCGTGTGCTCTGATTTGGGTGCACGTTAAAGAACCCCCGGTGGTCGAAATTTCCGGAACCCTCCACTACGGCGTCTCTCATAATCATATGGTGGTTTTGAGACGTTAAACCCCACATATGAATCAAGCAATCAATAAAAGGGGTGGGGTTACGATGAACATTCACACGCCATGAGGAACAGTCGCCCCTGCGTGCGCCTATTAGCGTGAGCCCTGACAATATTTAAATCAAAATATGCGAGCACGGCAAAAGCTGGTTTGGTTAGATTGCTGGCTTTGACGTTTCAAAGTAACTCTAAGGCTATGAGGGACGCCGCATTGGATGTCTCCGGATAGTTTCGACCACCTGGGGATCTTTGATGCGCGCAGAAATTGCGTGTTAAGGTTGCTACACGAAATTTCGTTCATCGTCAACTACGAACTTGCCTGCCACACGTGCGGCGAGCGATAGACGATCCGGGAGTGACTGTGTAAACATTGTGTCATTCTCTTGCACGAGCCCGGCAACAGAGGCTTGGCGTGTTGTGTTTCGAGTTGACTCGGACGTCAGGACACAACAGAAACTAGTTTTTAAAAGGTACTGCTACTCGCACGCCGTGAAAACGGCTGCTTCAAGAAGTGAAGTGGCTTCCGTGCTGTCTGTCGCCTCAACGGAAAATATGCGCTGAGAGAACAGCCCGTACTAAGGTAGGGGCCGTCTATGATGCCTGCCGGTACAGCGCATGATCACGCCCTTTTGATGAATGTTCGCAGTTACGGCGCGTTAGGCGGTAATCACATCGTATTTTTTTTAATTCCGTGTACTTTAAACAAAGATTGGGAAAAAATTAAGCAATGCAGTTATCTTGCCAATAATTGATACAAGATTTGTATTGAATATTTTTCTCAAGAATCTTCAAATTTAAAAAAAAAGTTGATTAGGGAACTTTTCTTAGTTACCAAGCTTGGTGGATAGGGAAAAACTATTCTGACGTGCTCTATATGGTTCAGAACAATACTGCGTTAGTTAGGGGCATGTAGCGCTCATATATAATTTTTATTACTTGGTGTTTTTAGCTGAAACACCCTGTTAGAGGCTTAAAAACCCTGATGTGTGTTTTTTTTCAGATTCCAAAAAAAGGAAAAAAAAAACTTTGTGTGTGCTCACTCGGGCTGAACCTTCCCAAATGCATACTGAGTGTTGCTCACTCAAACCCGCATTCACGGCTCGTTCAGAACCTGAGCGAAACTGAAGGCCAATCTGCGCCATTCTGCCGACCTACGGCCAGTAGAAGAATTAAATTGTTGCTTTGATTGCACTTGATAGGCAGTCGTACATATCTATCTTTTGAAGAAAGAAAAACACACCTAAAAAAACGAAAATGTCCATCAGCAATCTGAGAATGAAGGGCAGAATGAGCGGGATAAGCATATTGAAGCGCATCTCGAAAACAAAGGGAATTATAAATATTGTTCTAAGAAAGCTGAGGAAAGCGAAGGACAGCCATCACGCCTCCGGTGCTGTCGAAACAGACTGATGTAAAGAGAATGTCGTGTTCAATATACCCACTTAGTATCGGTTTATTTATTTTTTTTTGTCGTGCTTCATCTTCCGACTCACTGTTCTTGCCACTCCCAATTATTTTGTTTTTTACGTCCGCCCACGTGTTTAACTTCTTCTGAGTTTCAAACTTTCGCCTTGCACATCATCCTCTGCGCAACGACTCCACCCGTCCCACCCCTACTTGCTCCAATGACGTAGTCTATAAATAGGAAGTTTTGCAAAGAACTGCTGAGCCAGACAGTCTAATCATGTGCTCGTTCCTTGTACATATCGCACAGCATCCCAACAATTGCAACGCCTGCGGGCCAATGAGCGTTGACGGCCACCCACGCACTATGATTATCGCTAGTGAACGCCCGCGCGTTCATTTTCATTCGGATTCAACCTTTTCCCACCGAGAGGTGGGAAAAGGTTGAACCGCCAGAGTTGACACGGAGTCTACGCGCCGTTACGTGCGACTTTTAATGTCGAGTTCTGCGCAACCTTTGCTCCTTCTTTTCTGTCTGAGTCCCGTCTCTGTTGGCCTCCCTTGACGCTCACTCGGGCCGGCTCCGGTGTGTGCTTTTTCAGGGGCGACAGGTATTAGGCGCATTCGAAAGCCTCCGGGCAGCGATATTTTTGTATCACCCCGGAGACTGGCGGGCCCGACGCGTGATCCCGACCAGTCTGTCCGAGAGCTGTCCGCCGCTTTGCACGCGTGCTGGGCCAACGAGGTGGGAGGGGAAATCGAGTGGATGCCCGAGAGCGAGCGCGGTGGAGTAGTCTGGTGCCCCAGTGAGCATCGCTTCGGCGGGGATCGAGTCTTTTGAACGTGGGCGACTGTACGTGCCCGCGCCTCGGTTCGTCGCCTCGGTTGTCCTAAACTACACCCGCTCATTTTATTTCGAGACGCGCTGGAAGGGAGAGAGGGCAGCAATTTTGCCGAGGATAGAAATGTGCTATATCGCCCTCACTCTTGCCCTTTGACCGACCGAGCGACTAAGAGGCAGATTTGTAGCACAATCGGCCTGGAGCAAAAAAAAAAAATGGAGACCATAAAATGTGCCGCTCCATTTACGTCATCTGAGCGTCCCGAAAGGATCGAACTGATGGACGATTTTGTGTGACCCGCCTTTCAGTATGAGGTTTAGGTCTGAAATTACCCACCGCCTACGTCTAGCGAATGTTCCACTGGATTTAATTTAGGCCAACATAGGCTCCATGATGATGTTGCGTCTACAGTAGGACGTTGCTAAAGTATATATTTAGACCGAAAGGACGTGAGCTAAAGATTTTCATTACACAAGGCTTCATAAGAGTTCAGTATAGCGTGGTCACACGTGTACAAAGATGGCAGTAGCAGGAAGCAGGTAGTTTAGCAGGTTATACCTTATACTGCACTTCACAACGCCGGTGACAAAAGGCACACGAGAGAAAACCACAGCGAATTTGCCAGTGCTATGAATTACGAAAATATTCTACGTTGAAAGCTTGTGAAATGAAAGTATAGCAGTTAGACAGCGCAGACCTTTGAAAGATCAACGCTGCTTTACTACTAGTGATCCTACAACTACGTGGACCGACAGTGGTTGTGGGTGCAAATATGAGCGCAGCAAGCGCTGTTTCTTGACGCCCGCAGGCAAAAGAAAAAGAAAGTGTTCCCGAGCTGTTGTCAGGACCGTGCAGCCGGGTCTGTATTCTCAAAAGAGGCTGCGCAGGTCCCTAAAGGCTGGTCCTTGTTATATTGTTACCGGCTCATCTGGGTCCGGCCGAAATACCGGGCCAACAGAACCCCAATGAGATGGCTCGTAATCTTGACCGAGGATTAATATGCCGCGGCGATGTCGGACTCTCCAATGGTTCGGAACAGCTCCAGTTCGGTGACCCACTCGTCACCTTTGACGAGATTACCTCGCACTGCAAAGGGATTAGACTGTTATCCCCTCATCGTAAACTTAAAAGAGGGCAGTCGGTCACACTGAGAACGCTACAAGTGGATTCTTATTCCTCAAAGAACTTCCTGAGTACGCATGGAGATGAACCCAATATGTCCAGACTGTGGAAAAGTTCAAGAAGCCAAGTAGACCACTGCTGTCAACGACCCCCAGCTATATGGCGTCCAGATCCTGACTGTCGGGAAGACCAGTGAAATGGCGGAGGCGCGGCCTACCCTTACCGGCATGAGTATCAATCAGAAGTTTGATGTATACAAGCACCATACACTCCCTTCCAGAAATTTATTCTCTCTCTCTCTCTCCCCACTTGCGGTCATGGCTACAAACGGCGCTGACTAACAATCCCAGGTGCTGCGACAGTCGAGATGATATACAGCGGCTGGTGGATACATGCGGGATGGAAGAGGAAGCTCTGAAACTAGGATTTAGAGTAACAAAATGTGTATTGATGGTATTCGATGGTCCCAATGATGAGGCGATGTCATTACAGGGTCAATGAATACCGAGGGTAAGCTAATACAAGTGCCTCGGAGTAGGAGAAAATCAGGTTGAATGGTGCAGGGAGGTACTGGAAAAAACCTCTGCAGCAAAGGGAAAGAGGAATGCTGCAATAATGAAGCACAGGGTGTTATGGAGGTACAATTGGTACTAGGTGCTTCGAGGTCTGCGGAAAGGTATAGTGGTTCTGGGGCTTACGTTTGGTAACTCGGTGATGTGCGTAAGGTTAGCGATGCGTTCAAGAATGAACGTGAATCGAAAGACTGTGGAACGCATCATGCTGCATGGACGCTCACGCGAAGACGACAAATGAGGTTGTAAAGGGCAATATGAGATGCAAAAACTTTTGAGGTGAGGGAAATTCAGAGCAAATTGAGATTCCAAGGAATATGTAAGAGCAGATGGGCAGAGAAATGGTTCCGGTATCTGTGTAGGAATAGCCTTGACAGGCGCTGCAGAAAAAGAACTAAGGGGCTCATATACGGATGTCAGTGTAAGCGATAGGCCAACAGAGAGCGATAACCGAAATGTCAGAAAGGTGGAAAGTATTCACCGGATGGCAGTGATCAAAAGAACAAAACAGCTCTGTGTAACTACCTACAGGGCAAAAACGAAATAAGGAAGGAGGTATTTGATCAAAATTTAAAGGGAATCGCCTTTCTGTTTGAAGCGAGGTTGGGCTGCCTTAGAATGCGTAGTTAGAGCGCAAAACTTAGTAAAACAGAAGAACGAGGTGGGGAAGATAAGGAAACGACTGAGCATGTTCTGGTTGAATGTGGTGATATCTACTCATGTGTATACGTTTGGGCACAAGTCTACGTAAAACATTGGGTTTTAGGGACCACATTGAAAATCTGAACACGCCCGCGAGAGAAATAAGTAATAGACGGTTAGAGTGCTGGTTGCAGAAGACCAGAGAAAAGGGATTCGTCAATCCATCCAAAACAGCGCATTTCAAAGGTATAAGTCAAAGCTCATCTATGCAGCAAATATGCGTATTTTAAAATTATTTCTTTCATCATGAGATCTTGGCAATCATTGCTATTTTGAGCATGTGACTTTAGTGAACTCCTCATGCGAAATTCAATGGCAAGCAGTCATGTGACAAGTTTTAGGGGACTCTAGACAACGAAATTCTCAGGTGAGTGTTATATACTACTGGGAGCACACATTAACAGTATATATGATGCGGTTTTTGTGCTACTAAAGATATAGTCATGAATCCGTCTCCCTCTCCAGTGTTACTTACAGCTACCCCACTGCCATAAAATGAGTGGTCAGGGGTGCGACGGGGTGTATCGCGCTAAGGATACATTATCCATGTCAGCCTATCCAAAGGTAAGTGCACTGCAGTATCTATCTCACAGGAACAGGCAATGTACAACTCGAGAATGCCGAAATGACACAAGAGTGATAGAGGACATGCACGAGCGACCTCGGGAACGTCTTGCGCATGCGACGCATCAACATGTCATGCGCACGTGAGGTCTCGCGCGCATGACGTGTTGTGATCCTTCGGCTCCGACATTAAAGAGACCAGGAAAGGAATTGGACGTATGATTAGTGCGATGGCTTCAAGGAATGAGTGGCAAGGGCTTTAACCTTTCCTTCTCATTTCATGGTTTTGTGGCTCATAACTATTCGAAAAATTATCGTGGTACAAGACTATTCATTGAGCACACAACTACTTCCAGTGTCTAACTGCAATTTCTGTGTAATGGTGCGGGGCCCTTTAATTTCTAAATTACAGAAAAAGCCGAACATGTGCACATCACATTTTTCTTTTGATCCACACTCTCCTTTCTCCTGACGGATTTCCAAAGTTTCTCATTCGTTCTCCACTTTCCCGCGTCCACACCCAGGGAACTCCCAATCCCTTCCCGTCTCCACATCCGGGTCTTCCACGGTGGTTCTTCAATTCTTGCGGGACAGTGGACAAATAGAAGCCACTCGCCACGCCCTCGGTCATAGACACCACGTACTCTCCTCTCCGTCTCCCAAATTTACTTCTCTCCCGCCATTTCCCTCTAGACGCTGAGACGTGCGCCCATGTAGGGTTGCCTAAACCTCGCCTCCTCGTCCTCCAACAAGTCGCGCCTTGTCGGCGCTGTAGCGTATGGCGAGCGCCGCATCCATAAAAGAACGGGAGAAAAAGGACAGTAGGAGGAGAAAATAAAGAAGGTTCCTCTAGCATACGAGTGAGAGATAGGAAAAATGGGGGGGGGGGGGGGGACGGTCAAAGGAATCCGGGGACAGAACACTACACGGCGAGAGCTACACGACGTCAGTAGACCACGGATGGTGACCCAGTTGGCGAGAGCTGCACTGGCGTCAGAGATCGCGGGCGGCACAGCCGTTCCGCACGGAATCCAGCGAGCGAGTCTCCCTGGAAAAACTTATCCCAAGGCACTGTGCAGTGTCGCCCGAGAGGCAGACAGATATTAGGGGCCTTCTTTTCTTCAAGAACCACTACTCTCATTCCACCGCTGCGGTTGTTTTTCGGAAATACGTTGAGGTAGAGGAGTTGGTTGAAGTAGCAGTAGAGTATAGTTGGTTCGTGACCGCCACATCCATAAAGGAACAGGAGAAAAGGGATGTTGAATAAGGAGAGTTGGTTGAAGTAGCAGCTTGATTGAACCTCATACACTCTAAAAAAAAAGGGGGGGGGGGGTTCGTCTAAAGATTCGTTTTTAAGAGTTGAACGCGGTAGCGAAATCCGGCCCCTAGTGCGCCTTTCAACCGCTAAGTGCACACTTATTAATATGTTTCGTTACACACACACACACACACACACACGTGCGCGCGCGCAAGCGTGACGTATCTATAGTAATGATTTTCGTATCTATAGTAAGGTTTTCGATCTATTTAACAGCAATTTTATAACAACTTCATGAAAATATTGTACAGTGATATAGTCACATGGTCCTCTATTATGAACTGCGCGTAGGCGTGACACTTGTATTCGTAAATGATCACATTCAGTCATCCGTCTTGCGTTAGTTATCTGGCGATTGTTCGCCTTGTTCTTCTGGAGACCTCTTCCGGCCAACCGCAACAAGCATCGGCTTATGGTTGGTGAAATGGCAACTGCAGTACTTCACTTCTTTAATAGTGTCGTGAGAATGAAAAGCTAAATCTATGCAAGTGTTGTGTTTTGTTGGAATGGCATTTCCTTCAAGGGGCATATAGAGTCTCACAATACTTCACAGATGGCAGCACATTACCCAGCATTTGCCGTTTGCTTGATCAACGCCCCTGGAAAGGCATGATATGTTTTCTACTAGATGGAGATAGTTGTTCATTTTTAGAGCTGTTTGAAAGTTCCTGTAATGAAGGTTCTGTTTGGCGTTGCATAAACTGTTGCCAGACTTGGAGGGTCAGTGTTGCCAGACTGTCACCAAATTTGGCAGATAAGATTTTTTCTGTAGTTGTGGCTTCTCCGTGAGGGTTCAATGTCGTCCGCGGTGCATTTTGCGAGTGCATGAGCACCGCTGACCGTTTTAATTAACGAAATGAACCGCGCCTTGCAGATGTTTGGACGCATTATC
This sequence comes from Rhipicephalus microplus, assembly GCF_043290135.1. Classification (NCBI taxonomy): domain Eukaryota; kingdom Metazoa; phylum Arthropoda; class Arachnida; order Ixodida; family Ixodidae; genus Rhipicephalus; species Rhipicephalus microplus. The sequence goes on from NC_134710.1 coordinate 77,392,736, forward strand.
TTGCTGTGTGTTGCTGTCGAATTAAAAGGCCATTTTATTTAGCGAATGAACCACGCTTTGCACACGTTGGGGCGCGTTCTCTTGTGTCGTGCGCTGCTGTGCAATTAAGAGATCGCGTCTCAGTATTATGGACGACGGGGAAAACTGAATAGAGTCGCAGCAGGCGGTGCGCTGCTCCCCTTACCCCCTTCTTTTTTTTTTCCGCAGCTGATCGTGCCGCGTCGACCGCGTGCCACGACGGGGACGCTACGCTCCCCCTAGCTGTGTCAGCACAAGACATATCGTTTGGACTCGTGTAATGTGACGAATAAACGTCCCAAGGCTGGTTAATCAGGGTACGTCGTATATGCTACAGCTACATACCCCGCCGACCAGCCACCGTCACTTGCAGGGCCCCACCCTCAATAAGCACGAACGACCAAAATTCCAAATAATGAATCCTTATGCGGGGCCCAATTTACAGGTACGCGCGAGTCGCGCTTAATTCGCTCCAACTGCGTCGATAAAGCAGCCTTCTCAGGCGTATATAGCTGTAGCATATCTGATGTACCCCGATTAGCCAGCCTTGGGACGTTTATTCGTCACATTACACGACTCCGAACGATATTTCTTGTGCTGACACCGCTAGGGGAAGTGTAGCGTCCCCGTCGTGGCACGCGGTCGACGCGGCACGATCAACTGCGAAAAAAAAAAAAAGAAGGGGGTAAGGGGAGCAGCGCACCGCCTGCTGTGACTCCATTCAGTTTTCCCCGTCGTCCATAATACTGAGACGCGATCTCTTAATTGCACACAGCTGCGCACACAGCAAGAGAACGCGCCCCTACTTCTGTAACGCGCAGTTCATTGCGTTAATTACGTCGCAAACACACTCGCGAAAAAGTTCATCGCACTCGCGAAATGCACGGCGGACGACGCGTCGTTGATTCCCTAACTCTGAGACACGATCTCTTAATTGCACAGCAGCCCACACAGCAAGAGAACGTGCCCCGACTTCTGGAACGCTCGTTTTACGTTCGTTTTGTTCATTAAAATAGCCAACGTAGCTCACGCACTCGCGAAATGCACCGCGGACGACACCAAATCCTCACGGACAAGCCACAACTACAGGGGCAAATCTCTTTGCTAAGTTTAGAGGCAGTCTGGCAACAACCACTCCAAAGTCTGGCAACTGATTTATGCAACGTCAAACAGAACCTTTCCGTTCCTGTGCGTTTCAGCGGCGCTGGCTGCACTATCCCGGCCTTCTTCAACGTAGTTTGATGGCCTTCTAAAGGCGCCTCCAGATCGCCAAATGGGCTCGTTTTCGTCGTGACACCTGTCGAACAAAATGCGTTAAGGAGACTCCTTCCACTACATGGCATTTATTTAGTGTTTTTCTCTAGAAGCGGCTTGTAACATCGTGGCTTTGTGGTAGGACACCTTCTCGCCACGCGAACAGCTTGGGTTCAATCCTCAATAGGACCAAAAATTTTATTCTTTATTTTATTTACTTCTTTCTCGATTTCGCCCCACCGCGCCGGTCTATTGGCTAATATACTCAGCTGCTGACCCGCAGGTCACGAGATTGAATCCCGGCTGCGGCGGCTGCATTTTCGATGGAGGCGAAAATGCTGTATATGCCCCTGTGCTGAGATTTGGGTGCACGTTAAAGAACCCCAGGTGGTCAAAATCTTCGGAGCCCTCCACTGTGGCATCTCTCATAATCATAATGGTGGTTTTGGGACATTAAACCCGACATATCAATTAATCAATTCTTTCTTGATTTTTCGCTCACAACCAACGGTTCCGGCGCCGAGGGCGGAATTTGTGCGCTACGAGCCCTCTAACGCTATCGCGTTAAAATCGACCAGCTTGGCAAGAGCCAGATACTATGCCAGATAAGACCCAGATACTATACAACATATGAGCACCTTTTGTTCTCGAACAGCTGCCGCGAGCACATCAAACGTGCCCTGTCTGCGCTGCTGGACTTGTTGACGGAAGCGGACTGCGTCGGCGAAATTAAAGAATCCCCCCCCCCTTCTTTTTTCCTCCTTTTCTCGCGTTCTCCTTTCTTTTTTCTCTCTCCACTCTAGTCTATTACAGCCCATCCCCCTTCCCCTGTGAACCACTGCTGATGTGTCGCACTTAGCTGCAGACAGTTGCGCGGTTCATCTTTCTTTTCCAATCCCCAAAACCACTCCCCCCTAAAGAAATAGAGTATTTGGGGAGTGTTGCTGCCACACAACAATATTCGTCATCTACTTCGAGTACTTTCCTCGTGCCATTGCAAAAGTTCTCTGGTACTTCGCCGTCGCGAATAACGCACGCGTTACATAGAATTCCCGACAGAAAGTGGCCAGCACCGGATTTTGAAGAAAAGGAATGCGAGCAAGATGATTGTTGTGTAGCAGAACTATTCCCCGAATACTCAATTTTTTCTTAGAGTGTAGAGTTTGGAAAGGTCAATGTTGCCCCGTGACTTCAATAATGGTCTCAAATCGCACTCGAAAACAAAATCAGAGCTAAAAGAGTGTACGTATATACAGGGTGTTTCAGCTAAAAAGCAACAAGGAATAAAAAAAAAATGAAAATGAGTGCTACGCGTCTCCAGCTAGCGCAGTATTGTTTTTAGCTGTATGTGGCTTGTTAGAGTTTTTTTTTTTTTTTGATGCGCCAAGCACGGTATTAACAGAGATTGCTGAATGCACTTTTTTAAATACTGACTCTAAAGAAAAAAAGATTCAATACACGACTTGTAGCTCTTATCCAGAAATAAGGAAACGACTGAGAACGTTCTGAATGAATGCGGAGATACCTACTCATGTGTATACGTTCGGGCACAAGCCTACGTAAAACAATGGGTTTAGAATCAATCAAATCAATTAAGTTGGACGAATCTGCAAAGGCTTTTTAAGCTCGGAGGTCACTTGAACAGTCTATCGGTAACTACGATGGACGTTAAGAGGTGGTCGGATGGTACCATTGAAAAAAAAAAAAGAGGGGGGGGGGAGGAGGGGCGAAAGAAATAAACGAAGAGAATGAACTTCGGCGAAAAAGTGGCTGCCCCGTGCATTGCGATACGAAACCGGAGGCAGCATTCGGCGCAGCGCAGGCGTTCTTTTTTTTTTTTCTTCTTTTCGAGCCAACGGTAAACATGATGGTGGGGGAGAGCGTGACATTTTGATAAAGGAAGCACATAAAAACTTCAACGGTAATTATTTCAGAAGTATTTTTTTGGTCATATCTGCATCGATTACGTGCGATTGCTCTACTGTATACTTGCAAGGAATACGGCATGATTGGCTCTGGGTTCAAAAGTTTATTGCTTCATACTTCATCTACATTTACAAATTCATGTTTAGCACCCGTTTGTTAGAGCGCAGTGCGTATAAATAAGTAATGAATAAAGAAGTGTTCTGTGCTCATATAGCTAACTCTGAAATAGTAGGAAAGCTAGGTGTTGGAAATAGGTCAGCGTAATTGATTTGATTGATTTGTGGGGTTTACCATCCCAAAACTACCATATTATATATTATTATACCATATACTATTATCAGAGACGCCATAGTGGAGGGTTCCGGAGATTTCGACCACCAGAAGTTCTTTAACGTGCACCCAAATTTGAGTGCACGGGCCTACAACATTTCCGCCTCCATCAGAAATGCAGCCGCCACGGCCGGGATTCGATTCCGCGACCTGCGGGTCAGCAGCCGAGTACCTTAGCCACTAGACCACCGCGGCGGGGAATCAGCGTAATTGCAGCGTCGGAAGTGCTTTTATTAAGACATAATGGGCAGTTACAATAGCGTGCTCAAACAGCCCTTCATCAGCCCCTATACACAATCTACATCGAGCCAGCACATTTTTCGTCGCGTTTCGCAGCATTCCCCAAGTGGTAAAGCGGCAAACATTAGCTATTTAAGACTTTAGCCTTCCAGACGTTGTCGTCACCTTGGTGTAGACGTGGTCTTTAATGTATCCCCATAAAAAGAAATACAGCGAAGTGAAACCTGAGAATCTTGCGGACCACCCAATACAGGTTTAAGACGAACGATTCATTTCTCAGAAAATTCTTGACCAAGCCACGTTGGAGTCCACCCGCAGCCGTGCGGAGGAGCTCTGCCTTGCTAGAACCAGATATTCCCAAGCTGTGCTAGAGGAAGGTTGCATGTGAAGTCGCTCAGTTGGCCATTTAGTATTTCGCTGATGTAGCGTTCTGCGGTGAGTGTTCCATCGGAAAAGACTGGGCCAATAATGTTGCAGTCGTAAATGCTGCACCAAACACTGAAAGATCACTGCGCCTGGTGTTGAAACTTCAACAGCCAGTGAGGATTTGCAGCGCTCTAGTAATGACCATTGTGAACATCGACTTTGGCATTGCGAGAAGTGCGCTTCATCGGACCAGATTCTGTTCTTCACGAAGCCGGGATTACTTTCTTCCTGTATGATTATCCAGTTGCAGAGGTCAAGACGGCTGTGAAAATCTATGTCTCCCAGCTGTTGATTCAGGTGAACATGGTATGGCTGAAGTCCTCTGCTCTTGAGTACGCGCCAAACACTACTGCTAGAAACGCCGGTCTCACCACTCACGTCGCACATGCACGCTTGCATGGGGATGGGCTGCCATGTAAGCAAGAATGTCTGTTTTAAGAGACTCAGTCACACCTTTTGTGCGCTGACGCTGCTTTTTGAACGTGCCTGTTTTCTTGAGCGTTTAATAATTTCGCTGCAATGTTGAATTATTTAGCCGAATTTCTGGGTGCCATCTGCGAAATAATCTTGCCGCCTCTCTCCTGTTTCCGTTTGCTCGGCCGAGGGCAATAACCATATTCGCACGTTCTTCATTAGTGAAACACATCGTTCCAGACTACGACTTTCCCTGGTCTAAGCGTGTCAAAAAAAAAAAAAAAAAACCTGCGCTGCCACAGTGGTCTAGTGGCCTAAGCTACTTCGCTGCTGACCCGCTGGCCGCGGCATCGAATCCCGGCTGTGGCGGCTGCATTTCCGATGGAGGCGGAAATGTTGTAGCCCCGTGTGCCCAGATTTGGGTGCACGTTAGAGAAACCCAGGTGGTCGACATTTCCGGAGCTCTCCACTACGGCGTCTCTTATAACCACATCGTGGTTTTGGGACGTTAAACCCCACAAACCAATCATCAATGTACAAAAAAAACTGCGTACCACATATTCCCAAGGTGCTTTTAATATCCTTCCTTTATCAAAATGTCACCTTATCCCCCACCATCAATGTTTATCGTTGCCCCCCCCCCCCAAAAAAAAAAAAAAAAACGTCTGCGCTGCGCTCAATGCTACCTCCGGTCTCGTATCGCAATGCACGGGGCAGCCGCTTTTTCGTCGATGTTTATTGTCTTCGTTTCTTTCTTTCGCCCCCACCCCCTTTTTCAAATGGTACCATCTAACCATCGCTTAATGTCTATCGTAATCACCAATAGCCTGTTCAAGTGACCTTCGTGCGTGAGAAACCTTCGCTAATCGTTCAACTTACATTTGAGGGCACTCAAAGCGCCGTGCGTTAGGCGGCAATCACGTGGTATTTTTTTCAAATTTCACGCACTTTAAATAAACCCCCGAAAAAAGTTAACCAGCGTTGTTATCTTATCATAACTTCAACAATTTTTTTTTATTTCTGGATAGGAGCTACAAGTCTTGTATTGATTTTTTTTCTCTAGAGTCAGTATTTAAAATGTTCAATAAGCCATCTTTGTTCATTATCATGCTTGACAGATAAAAAAAAATTATTCTGACGTGTTACATTCAGCTACAAACAATACTGCGCTAGGTGGAGACACGTAGGTCTTATTTTTAATTTTTTATTGCTTGGTGCTTTTAGCTGAAACACCCTGTATATACAAAGTGTTTTTCTAAAGAAATACTGATATTTCCTTTAAAAAATCTATGATAGATAGGCACTTTTCACCTACGCAGCCAATTTCTAGGCCGAGGTGGAAAGATTTTTCCATTTACTAGATCATTTGGGAATGTTTATTTTAAGAAACAATTGTTTTAACTTTTATTATCAATTTTTGGGTGGTTGTTGATAAGTCTCAGTTGTTCTACGTCACATCTTATGGCAAGCCTTGTTTTTAAAAATTGAAAATATTACGCGCAGTTTCAGAGATCCATCGTCAAATTTCCAGACTGAGGTGCCTGGGGAACCAAAATCTGAGCGAGGTGTGAGACTAATGCATCGCTTTAGCGTGCGTTCGTATTCTCACACTTCGTGCATCGTGCAGACGCACTCCACATTCTAGTGCTCATAAAGCTCATTTATCCTCCCGTCTGAAGGTGAGACGCCACGGCTGGCACTGTTACAGGATACCGAACACCGGGCATCGCGAGTAGACATCAAAGGCTGTTGCCTTAAAAAAAAAAAAAAAGCCTTGTATCTGCATATTATACTGCAAATGTCGTCGAAAGACGATAGTCTTGCGTCTGGAGAGAGTGAACAAAACGTTTATTTGATGTTCTGCGCAAGAAAATCGGTGAATGGTATTCTGGGGACGCTTCGTCAGAGTGCCTCGAGCGTGCAGCGGAGGTGAACGAGCACGTCAAGCCACGTCGGATGGATGGATGGATGGATATGGCTGTACCCTATAGATTGGGCAGTGGCTAGCGCCACCAAGCCATAATACCTAATGAACCAAAAACTATATTTATTTTTTTTCCTTAAAAAGTTAGTTTGAGGATTCGTACTTTGCAGTGAAGAGTTATTTTCACTCGTGCCTTGACTTCATCCACCAATCAGATAACCTCCTTCTAGTTAAGTCTACCCGCTTAAAGTTTATTTTGCCCTCCCGGTCCCTAAACCCCAGTGCTTTGAAAAACTCTGCGCCATCATCCTGAACTATAGGGTGAAGCCCTTTACAGAACATTATCAAGTGTTCGGCAGTTTCTTCTTCCTCTCCACACGCACTGCATACTGTGTCTACCCCTTCGTATTTGGCCCGATATGTCTTGGTTCGCAGTACTCCCGTCCTGGCCTCAAACAGTAGAGAACTACCCCGAGTATTATCATAGATCCTTTCCTTGGCAATTTCCTGCTTAAAAGTTCGATAGATCTCTAGTGCGGACTTCTTAATCATGCCCATTCTCCACATGTCAGTCTCCGTTTCCTTCACTTTCTTCTTAACCGATAGTTCTTTTTGGTTTGGCCACCTGCTGTTTTCTAAGTATTTACCAGTCAACTTCCTGGTTCGCTTCCTCCATTTTGTATCCACATTCTTCATGTACAAGTAGCTGAAAACCTTCCTAGCCCAACGCTCTTCCCCCATTTCTCTCAATCGCTTCTCTAATTTTATCTTGCTGCTAGCTTCCCTGCCCTCAAATGATGTCCATCCCATATCACCTTGTACTCCTTGATTTGGTGTATTCCCGTGAGCTCCTAAAGCAAGCCTGCCTATTCCACGTTGCTTAATTTCTAATCTTGCTTGAACTTCTGATCTCATGCACAAGACCGCATTGCCGAACGTCAGCCCAGGAACCATGACCCCTTTCCATATTCCTCTCACAACATCATACCTACTGTAATTCCACAGTGCCCTATTTTTCATGACTGCTGCATTCCTGTTACCTTTAGTCGTCACGTATACTTCGTGTTCCCTCAGATACTCGGTCCCATTGCTTATCCATACGCCCAGATATTTGTATTTATCTGTTATCTCTAGCGTGACCTCCTGTATTCTAAGCTCACTACCTTCGTTGTCATTGAAAATCATGACTGCTGATTTTTCCTTACTGAATCTAAAATCTAACCTATCTCCTTCATTACCGCAGATGTCCATCAATCTCTGCAAATCTTCCTTGTTGTTGGCCATTAGCACTATATCATCTGCGTACATTAATGCTGGTAGTGCCTGATCAATAAGTTTTCCTTGTTTGACTAAAGAGAGGTTGAAGCCCAGTCCACTTCCCTCTAATTTTGCCTCTAATCCTTGTAGGTACATCATGAATAATAAGGGTGACAGGGGGCACCCCTGCCTAAGCCCCCGTTTTACCTCTGCAGGCTTGGATACCTGTTTTTCCCACTTTATAACTACCTTGTTACCTTTATAGTTACCCTTTAAAAGATTAGTGACTACATGTTCCACGCCTAGTGTGTCCAGTATTCCCCACAATTCCTCTTGAACCACGCTATCGTACGCTCCCTTGATATCCAAAAATGCTAGCCACAGGGGCCTGTGTTCCTTTTCTGCTATTTCGATGCACTGCGTCAGTGAGAACAGATTGTCTTCCAACCTCCTGTGTTTCCGAAACCCATTCTGCAGTTCCCCCAGCACCCCCTCATCCTCTATCCACGCCTGCAGTCTTTCCTTTACTATCTGGATCACCAGCATGTAAACTACTGATGTCACTCTTATAGGATGGTAGTTATTTACATCCCCCTTTCCTTTATAGATCATGCTCATCCTGCTTAGTTTCCACCCATTGGGAGCTTCACCATCTATTGCTTTGCTCGCTGTCTCTCTCAGTCTGTTTAGACTTCGGACCAAATGTCTTTATCAGCATAATTGGAATGCCATCTGGGCCTGTTGATGTACTACTTGGAACCCTCTTTTCAACCCTTTCCCACTCTCGTGAAAATGGAGCCATTGCACCACTTGATCCATCCTTGTCTATTGTGGTGCATAAGGCACTTCTTTGTTGAAATTTTTCTGTCACCTTGTTCTTATATATTCAATAGCTTCGTCCCCTTCTAGCCTAGCACCTTGAGCTGTAGTTATAAACCTCTGCTCCAGGCTCGTCTCATTTGTTATGGAGTTTAGATGGTTCCAAAATTTTGCTGCTGCCTTTCTGTCCTTTTTATGTACTTCTGCCAGCCACTGAGCACTCTTTTTTCTAATCTTTTCATTGATCAGTAGGGATGCTTCCCTTCTGGAACTTGGAAAGAAATTCCATTTTATTTCAACATCATCTGTCGGTTCACTCTGCTGCTTAGCATGTCTGTGTTTCCTAGAGGCTTCCTGACGTTTTGCTATGGCTCTCTTAACTTCCTCATTCCACCAACTTTTGGGTTTGTGTCTTCTTTTCCGGGGTGACTTATCACGCGTCTTAGCAAGCTCTAGCTCAAATAGTCTAATTAGATTCGTGTATGTCCATACTGTCTTGTTATCCTCCGTGATTACTTTCTCAATTTGTTTAGTGGCTATTTCAATTTGCCTTTCTGGATAAAAATTTTCCTGTAGTTGCTCATCTTGTCTCCTTCCCACTTTCACTACTCTTCCAAAACTTAGCTTGATACATTTGTGATCGCTACCCAGACTTCTGGAGCCACCTTCATCTATGTGCATTCCCCTGAGCTTACCATACATCCTATGTGACATCAGTGCATAATCTATCGTCGACTGAAGCCTTCCTACCTCCCATGTTATTTGCCCTTCACGTCACACGTGAGGCGTGAGCGCTACCTGGCAGTTGGAAAACGAAGCGCGCGCAGCGTGCACGCCCGTCTCGGAGGTGATAAGTTGTAGAACGCAAGGCGACGAGGTGCCGCAACCATGCCGCCCTAGCAAAGCATTGGAAACACTCGCCTTTTCGTGCAAACGTTGCATCGCCAGCGCAGCGTGATAAGCGCTACGGTCCTTAGAATTACTTATGTAGGCCTTTATTAGTAAAAAGGCACACATACAGACTATTGACGTGTTGTTATAGTGCCTCATATATGCGCAATAATTGCTTTTTAATTGACAATCGCACATTTATGAACGCTGAAGCTTGAGCAATATTGGTGGGAGCTGGTGATGGGGTCGGCGGTTTAGGTGATGTCTCGGTGCCGTTTAGACTTTAAAGTATCGTTAAGGGTGGACAAACAGACAAGTGGATAGACAGACAAGAATTTCTCCGTCGAAGGTTCACAAAAAAGACTATCGTCTTTGAAAAAAGAAAAACAAAAAAAGTAATCAGCTAACCACCGCACATCACACGCGGAGGACAATGGGCTGGCATGCTCTGCTATCATGACACAACGTTACGTCTCTGGCGCGGCGGGGCTCTTCACGTGATTCGAATTACGTGAAGGTGAGCTCGCGCGTGACGGAGCACAGAGGCAACCGTTCAGGCAAACTCTATCGGTGCGTTAGTTGCGCCTTCTCCGGCACCGCGGTCTGGAAATTTGACGCAGGATCTCTGAAACCACGCGTGATATTTCCAATTAAGTGTGAATACACTTTATAAGCGACCCCAAACCATCCACCGCCGTCGGCGGCGTCCGCAGTCTTCTCTCTATCTTTAAAATAAAGAGCACTTGGCGGGCCGCAGCGCGACGCTCTACCGAATAAGCCACGGACGCGACGCTGAAATCGGTGTCAGTAACGCGCCTTATACCCCCTCCCCCTTCACTCGCTCCTCCGCTCTCCTCGCTCGCTGCACTGCGCGCGCACCCCTCTCTCTCGCGCGCCCGCCTTCTCTCTCAGTCTCCCGTCGAGAGCGGGTCGTGAGGGGGAGTAAAGTTAAAATCCGTTGGCATTCGCCAGTGAGTTAACGTAAACTCCCCCGTGTGATCAAATTGCGATTCCCAGGAACCATTACACCATAAAGGCACCATAGTGTGATTAATAAATATGATAGTGCGAATTCATAATTACCCCTCATAGCATCACCCCGTGTATTCGCACTTAACCATGTTCACCCTCGGGGAAATGCTTGGGAGTTTTTTTTATGAGTGCACACTACTTTGTCGCTCATTTGCATGCGGGAGTGAGCAATGTCACGGGTGATCTACGGTAACAGCGAATGATCCCACTTCCGCCCACTCATCATTCAGTCAGATCCGTAGAGATGCCGTGATTTTTTTTTTAACTGAGCCAAGCATACGAGCTCGATGGATCAATTCACTTGAAATAAGTAGCTGTGCGCATATCGTGCATTCACCAGGCACGCCGAGTACACCGGAGTGTAAATGATATCTGCAGGTCCGGCGAGATCTACGTCAACGTTATATTATGCACAGACGTGTTTCATTGCACGCTACGGTGGGATGATGTGCTCATCATATGTTGCTGACGTAGGCGTGACACACATACGTATTATTTATTGCAGTGCATTATATAAATACGGATAGTCAGCAGTTCGAAGTTCAACTCGCGTGGCTCTGTCACAGTGGGATACTAATTGATTGTTGCGCGCAAATTACTCGGTTTTTATTGTGGCCGCAATCAAACTAATCACTTTAGTGCGGATCACTCTAGGGGAGCAGGCAGTCGTGTGCTGACATCGTCTCATGTTGCTTAGCATAACGCAGGCGTAACCATATCAAGGTGGCGGGAAAGGAGGGAAAGGAACGTGCACGCTCTGAGAAAGGATCTAGTAAAATGAGCGCCTTTTAACACACAACAATAATCATCATCAGGCTTCTTCGCGCTTCCGGTCTCGAAAACTCGGTGCTGACCTCTTTCCTATCAAGAATGCTGTCACGCTGATTATGCGAATGTCCTGACTTAAAAAAAGTACCGGGCGCGCGGTGATAATGCAAGGAAAAGAACGCACGAAAAAACGCCGTTTTTACTCGGTCATTTCTTAGTGTGGGGCTGAGGATGAGCGACGCGAGGAGAAGAAAAATAAAAAAAAACAGTGGGGGGGGGGGGGGGGGCAAATATGCTGCCATTGTATACTCACATCTTATGACGTCATACACGCAAAACGAATGCATAGTATATAGCCATGTGCAGGAAGGGGGTGAAAAAATGAAGTGTGGGTGAGGAAGTCAAAAGGGAGGCGTGTATGGTGTTAGGCAGGCAGAATTATGTATAGCATAGCTGTGTATAGCAGTGGTCGGTTTTTTGACCATTTGTCCCCAAAACAGTACGTCTATAGCTTTTAGAAATCTTGATCTCTTTTCTGTTTTTTTTTTACAATTTTCCTGTTATTTTGAATTGATTTTTACACCATTTGTCAAGAAAACAGTCAGCCTATATCCTTCAGAAGTCTTGATTGTAGTTTTCTCAAGTTTTCTGTCATCTTGATCAATAGATTTTTTCAACCAGTTCTTGTCAAAGTGGTCAGAAATCTTGATTTTTAAATGTGAATTCCTTGAATATGATAGCCCATTAAACCTTTTTTGTGAAAATTTCATGTACATTTGTGAAGTGACCCGTGTACACAAGTCTAGACATGGAAACCAAGCATAGGCGTGGACTATGGCTAGGGCCCCCTCCAGATATCTCTATGGGGGGGCAGAGCCATATTTAGCACCAGTTCGGAATATTTTTTAAGTGCTTGCTCTTCAGTTCTTGTCCATTGACAACAGACTATTTGTCGTCATGTCTCGCAAATATTTCACAAGGGGCTATTTACACCGGCTTCTTCTGCCTTTCAGACATTTAACATTTGAATCATGGGTTAGTGACAGTGACAAGTCAAACTTTCAGAAAAAAGTGGCTCTCAAACGTATTTGAGCATGTGTGATATGCTGTGTTGATAAACAACTGAAGCGACTGCTTAAGTTACGGCAAGTTAAAAAATGTCTTGAAATACGTAGCAACTAGTTTCTCGCAAAACAAAAATGCTCCAGGAGTACAAAGCATCTCTGTTACAGTCAGTGAGTGAATGCTTTCATAAAATTTGCTATTGTTGTCTACCAATGTAAACGTTTTGATGTGCTTGCCTATGAAAGTGCTCACAAAAGATGGTATGTATTTTTCATTTATAAGCAAAGGGTCTACTAGCAGTTCTCTAACCAACGAGCAACTCGAATACTAATTCATAGCCTTTGGCAGAAAAATTCATAAGTCCAGCTCCACAGAAAGTGTAGAGGCAGTAAATGGCATTTCCTAAGATCTGAAGATTAACTTTGGTGATCTTGAATTCACTAGCCTATCTGATGCTACCCATGCTAGCATTAGCCTACGCTGTCCTGTCTGGCTTATGCAACAATGTAAAGCATGACAATAAAAAACTTAGATCCCATAAAATTTTATGCAACGCTTCAGTGAGTTGCAGTCTATGCAACATTTTTCGATGTGAGCCAAGCATTATGAGCTAGATCGACATCTTTGTGCAGAATAAGAAGTAAATCTGGACACTCTGTTTTCCACACACATGCATGCACACACACACAGAGGGACAAATGTGATGTGGAAGAACAACTTGGGTCCCCGCCCCCTCTGGGAAAAAAAGAAAACTCTCTGTCTGAGAAACCAAGCATTTTTCCATTGTGGAGTCAAAGAATGCCACCCTACTTGAAAGCACCACCTCGTGGGAGCTACGGGACACAGGACCCCCAAGCCTCACGGTCCCAAGCCGCTGGTGCCTGCTCTTCTAATTTTTTATTGTTAAAAAAAGCTACATTTTTTAATTAAAAAGAGGCCCACAATACTTCTAGGCCTATCATTCCCCCCCCCCAAATGTTGTTAATAATGGCCGTCCTCCGCATTGCTTCAATCCACACTCACAAATTTTGCATTGGCAGGTACACGTGGAGATTGGTAGCATAGTATAACTTTCTGTGTCTGGGCAATGCCAGCTCTGTCATTCGAACCATCAACCTGAGTTGTTGAGTGGTTATGAACTGAACGCCATACCTACTCAGCTACAGGCACGACACAAACTGTGATGATTAGAAGTTGATCTGTGCATTACCACAGCTCAGGGCTAAAAAATAAAGATTGCAGTTGTGCGCTGGAGCCTCTACACATAAACCACTGTATGGCTTAGTTTTCCTTCCTTTTCTTTGGGGTGGGGTGGGGGAGAACACCAGCCTAGTGATTCAAACCACCCTATCGTTTACGAGCTGGACACCGTACTGTTTGAGCCACTGCAACGATGCCAAAAAGAAAGTTCAAAAGTTGCTCTGCACAGTATAGAATCCATCCATGTTCAATTTGAACCTGGGTGCACACATCCCTTCTGGGGTTGCCACCTTTCCTAGAAAGAAAAAAAAACACCTAGGAAGGAGGCCTATCGACGAATTGAATAGAATGCTATTCAATTCACTATTCTAAACTTTAGAATATTTGCATGCCCCTAGAATACACTATTGCAGTACAGTAAAGAGCAGATGCTGTCCTCACTGCATCTTATGCAGTCAGCACAGTGTCAATGAAACAAATATTTTACCATGACAGCAAGAAAATTAATGTTCACCACATACCTTTGTGCTTAATCCGTACACTTGGATATCAGCAATGAGTGTTCACAGGTAGAAAAAAAAAACTATGCTTGCCAAAAGAATGTGTGAGTAAGGAAATTTTATGACACAGTTGTTGCAGTCTATTTGTTTCATAGCTTTATCATATATACATATACATTAGAATTCATTATAATTGAAATGTACCAAATACAAATGGCTGAAGTGCTGAAAGAAACATTGCTCCAGTTTTTGTGTTGTCACCCAGACAGCACTTGCAAGAAAAATATCTCAACAGAGCATTTTATCACGTGGAACAAGAGACCCTTCTTACGCTTCTGGAAAGAAAAGGAAGAAAAACAAAAACTCCTGGATCACATCAATCAGCTGCAAGTAAAATTAAACCATAAGAACCTATGCAGTGCTTTAAATACCAATTATTTAAATATAAAATTATATAGCACATGAAACGGGTCTCTAGAGCTCCTTAGGTGAACCATGGCAGAACTCAATTGCTAAAAAGAAAGTGTGCACAAAAAAATAAGGGTCATGTTCACCCAGCATATGGGAAATTCTGCATTGAAAAAGATGACGCATGGAAATAAACAAATATCCTACAGCCTAAAAGATTAAAGTTCTAAAATTTAGCATGTACAGAAGAGAGAAATGGGGAGCAGTTTACAGGCATCAATCTCTTTACGTAAAAATTGGCTAATGAAGAGTGGAGCACATACTCCTGATTGCCGACGAAACATGGGAAATGACATTCATACAGTAACAGCTGCGCTATGACAAACATACTCCATGGCATGAGAACTTTTCCAACAGTAGTGACACTTCTAGTCACAGACCATATTCGCAGATGACCAACTTTTTCACAAGGCTGAAGAGGGAAACATTTGTAAACCTATCTACGCGTAAAACATAAACATGTCCTCACTGGAATCCAGTACTTCATGGGAGAAACATTGTTTGGCAGACAGTGGCATTTGCTTCTCTGAAACAAAGTCCTTGGCCCACTGTATGATTGCTCTGCTATGTATATATTTATATATATATATATTTATATATCAATGTGTGTACAAACAAGACCCATTCGAGCTTTCGAAACAATGTTAACCACTATGTGTCAGCAAACAGCTGCTGGGTCATTTGTAATAACACACTTTCATCCTTATGCTGAGCCGGGCGTAAAAGCTGTGTCAAAGTGTACTTTAATACCTAAAATGGAAGAAAAATAAATTACAGTATTTGCAAGGTCATTCAAATGAAAGGGCCTGCCACTTGGCAAGGTCATGGCAATGCACTTTGTAAAGCCAACCTTTCATCTGTCAGCAGTGTACTCCACACATAGAAGATTCCCAAATGTTGCCCTTTGACCATCAGGCATAAGGAACCACTTGTGCTGACATGCACTAATCTGGCAAAGAATGAACAAACAAAGTGAGATATGTAGAGTGTGCCCTGACCAGCAGATGGCAGCCAAGAACACACCTGTGATGCACATACCCACCACTGATGGGCTTGCTCGGTTGAAATGGCACATCAATTTCACATTGACATCACCTCAGTGAGGCCCTTGTACAGTGAAGGGCACGGAAGCATTAAGTACACACCAGCATTTTCATGGTCAGAAACTGCGAGTCGAACAATGTTAATTACCACTTAAAACAATATAAATATACACTCAGCAGTGGCTAGCAGAGTATAGATGAACATAACAAGCAAGACCATGGGGAGAAAAATGATTAAAATACGAGAAATAAATAATGTCTAATACACATAACAAAGGCCAAAATATTATGGGCCGATGTTTTCTAGTAGTATTTGTTATGGCACATTCCATTCCACCAAGGTAAGAAATTAATTTGTGACCCACTTCACTATAATCCCTGTAGTCTGTTGCAGCTTCTAGTAAAACATATGCGAAGAAACCTTGAGTGCCTACCTCTGCTTGTGCTGTAACAGAAGAAGATTTACACCAGTACATAATAAATTAAGTCTAGATAATAGTGTACGTAATTGTCTGACTGAAATAAAAAGCTTAGCTTTACTTGTCCCACGATAAGAGAGAAGAGTACAAAAATGATGCAAGAGTGCATGCCCTACAAGAAAAGAATGAATAAATAAATACTGCTGGCATTATATTAAATGCAAAATTTGAATTTATTAAACTTAGGTAGAGAGAATGCAATTCCAATATTTAATATGTATGGAATGTATCTGAACAAAATAAAATAATTACATAAGTATGAATTTAGGTTATAATTCAAAGCACCCCTCTAACCCACACCTTTTTTCAATAAAATTATACGAGAAGAAAGGTAGACTGTTGAACATGAGTATCTATGCTTCTGTTCTTGGCATCCTGCTCTAGTTTGAGGCTTTATGACATGGAAAGGAGGGGTGCTTAAACTTGTGTTATAGTAAAGTTAGTCTGGCTACTATATTTTAAAATGAGAAGCCAGTCATAGTTATTTTTGAATAAGCGTGAAGAAATAGTAACCACTATTAATAGTTCCCCTACAGATTTAAGGCTCAGCTGCACCTGAAGCTTATCTTAACCAAAGAAAATCTTTTCCTGTAACCTGATATCTATTTGCCAGCCCAGAAAAAAAAAAAAAGTATAGAAGCACAAGCAGCACGTGATCATAGAATGTGCAATGAATCAGGTACAAGAACTTGCTACCTTCTTTACCCAGGGGTGGATCCTTCCTTTCTACATAATTTCATAGATCAAAAGATGTTATCTCTGGTGTAAAGTACAAGAAATATATCAGCCACCAGCATTCATTACATGATTTCTGTGAGCAGTGTGGCCTGGTACCGAAAAATAAAACATCATTTGCATGAAAATTTCTAACCAAGCCAAGACAAAGCAGAGAGCTACGCGCAACTCGGGAGACATTTGAAAGATACAATCAGTGATATGATAGAAAAAAAAGCAATAATATAACGGCAAAGAGCAACAGTTCACCAATTACTTTCGCTGTAAAAGAATTTTGCCCCCCCAAGCAAGGCTGGTTAGGGACCTGCCTGTTTGGCATGTTCATTCACAGTTCCAAAATTCGACAGCCAATACCCTGGCAACAATAAAATTAAAAAACGGCACACCCTGTTCCACACGCTTCGGGTGTTCGGCAGCAAGTACCAGCCAACCTCAGCTTGTCCCCATGCACACAGCAACCTGCTGCAAATACCCACAATGGTAACTTGGCACTTGAGGAGGTACGAGTTATGGGTCACTCGCGCTGTTGCTGTCTTGACAGAGCACTGGCTTGAGACTGGTCACCGATGAGCAGGGCCACTGCACTTTCGGACTGCCTACAGCATCCGCTCTCGTGTGCACTCGCCGTTGAATAAATAAGTCAGCTGCTAATTTTTTTTTTTTACACATTTGCAGCATCACAGAATAGTGTCCAATACGGACATGGACTTTGAAATGTTCTCATCCTGTAAAGAAAATTACAAAAACCATTTTAAGTATTATGCAGTGAAAATGTAATTATTTTTTGTCCTTGTACAAGTGTATAAAGCAGGTATAATGAGCATTGGCAACATACAGCTGTTTATTTTTTTTTCATTACGAGAGTCAAATGCTGGCCATCAACTAAAACCAGTGATGCGGCAGCAAGTGAATGCTGGCTGCTGTGCAATGAGTGAAAGATGAGTGCTTTATAGAGTGAACTGCTCACCCAGTTGGTTGATACCCTTATGGTTAACGAGTTCCAACATTGGACCGGACAAAAAAAGTAAACACAGGAAAAGCACATGCACAAACAGGCCTTAAGCAAAGGACATGAATTGAGGACAATGTTCTTGGCTTCCATATCTTCTATTGAACTAATAAAGCACTGCAATATAGATAAAATCACCAATGCTCTTGAAGTTTTGTCAGCATTTCTGCTGTTGGCCAATTCCATAAAGGAAAAGGTCGTTCTGGCAGTAGCAGATAAAACATAAGCAATTAGAGGTGTGGCCACTGTCCTAAATTTTTATAATAGTGATACGTACATAAAAACCATTCATACATTTAGTCAGCAAGCAGCATCAATTTGCTTGTGGTATATTTGAAAGGTGCAATGTTGATTGATATGTGGGGTTTAATGTCCCCAAACCACCATATGATTATGAGAGACGCCGTAGTGGAGGGCTCCGGAAATTTCGACCACCTGGGGTTCTTTAACGTGCACCCAAATATGAGCACACAAGCCTACACCATTTCCGCCTCCATCGGAATTAATTTATGTAAGTCATGTGAATAAACAGATGAAAGATGAGAGATGAAAGAAAATGAAAACAGATGTGAATAAACAGAAGAAAGATGAAGAGCTGACCCATTAAAAGGAAACTCTTCTCTCACGCGTGGCGGTGCGGGCTCCTTTCGCCTACCGAAGCGACAATTTCGGGTGGCCCGACACTCATCGAGAACTGGCCAGCACAGAATCACAGCCAGCTGTGGATTTAGAATGATATTTGGCTGTGCACAGTTTGGTTTTGTTGTTTGTGTTTTTTCCTCGTTATTTCAAAATTTTTTGTAACATCAATTTTTTCGTTTTTTTAGGCTTTCCTAGTTCTTTCTCACTTCTCATCTTTCAAGGTGCAAGGGACATGGCAGCAAGCAAGTGTGAACGTCTACGTTAGTTTAACTCCTCCCCTAACGAAGGGAGGACCCCTCCCGAAACTTTTGGGAAATAAATATATTTATCCTTGTTGACAACGCTTCCGTTGTGTTATATCCCATACCTTCACGAAGACAAACTGGCCTTTTGAAATATTACTCTCAGTTTATATATTCACACACACACACACACACACACACACACACACACACACACACACACACGCACGCACGCACGCACGCACGCACGCACACGCACGCACGCACGCACGCACGCACACACGCGCGCGCACACGCGCACACGCACACGCACGCACGCACACACACGCACGCACGCACACACACACACACGCGCGCGCACACGCACACACACACACGCACACACGCACGCACGCACGCACGCACATATATATACATATATAAGAAAAAGAAGTGAATACTTAAGGGCTCGTTTTCCCGTGTTTTGACACAATATTAATGAAATCTAACAGACAATAATGCCAAGGAAAGTATAGGAGAGGTTATTAGACCAAATTGTAAGGTAAATGTGAAAAAAAAAAGTAGGTGAAAAGATAACTTGCTAATCTATACATACACATATATATATATATATATATATATATATATATATATATATATGAGGGATTATTGGTCAGCTGCCAGCTCGTAATAAGTTCACGTGCTACGTGACGCCAGACAGGCTCATAAAGAGTGTGCCACACTCGCCACCATGGCTACTGATGGCGTTGACTGACATTCCCACTTTTAAATTCACATATATACCCAATAAAGTGGTTGGGGGGATAGTCGCTGTGGTAGCTCAGTGGTAGAGCATCGAACGCATTATTCGGAAGATCGCATGTTTGGTTCCTGCCCATGGCAAGTAATCTTTTCACCCACTTTTCTTTATTTTTCATAAGATGAATAATAGCTTCAACAAAACTGCCACTGATGAGAGCATATAATACCACAGATGATTCAAGCATCCTCTGTAATGGGTGAACACATCTACTAGAGCAACAAGTGAATTGGAAATAAAGCATGCTTACCTTTGTACAAGAATCCATAAATTCATCAATTGTGACAACGCCATCCTTATTGAGGTCGAGCTTCTGCAAAATAAGTTCATAACACGAAAGGTGAGGTGTTACGATATGTTCTAGAAGAGAGCAGAATAATGTAATACTGTAATTTTACACTGCCTGAAGAATATGACAGCAATCAATTGTATACTTCTCCTTCTTTAGTTTTATATGGCAACATACAAGTAATAAAAAGGGAGAACATCTTGTGCATTTGCTAGTTTTGATCTGCAAGCTCAGAGTACGAGATCGATTTCGAATTGCTAGGAGTCAACAAACGTCTAGGGAACCTCTGCATGTAGTGGCATGATTTTGAAGCCATCTAAGCTTAGACAAAATTTTAATTATGGAAGGCTTCAAGAGGTACTATGAGATTTCATTGGAAAGAAGTTGACCGATAAACTCTCATAGCTTTTTGTCCCTATTTATGCAATAAATTAATAAGTCTGCAAGAATTTAAATACTGCTTTAAGGAAAACCATCAACCTTGTACAACATTTTCATTTGGTGATTCTTTCTTTGTCCTACGGGATCTTAATTGGTTGTGCTATACGTGCCATGCATGGTAATTCAGTCAGTGAAGTCTAACACTATTCTCCCAAGCAAAGTTTTTGTTTGTGGCTAAATGGAAAATTCACACATGTTTACAGATGAAAATGGGGTTGCACTGATTACCACATTCAGTGGCCGTAATTCTGGGCTTACTGAAGATACGTTAAAGTACAGCAATGGCTGTAGTAAATAAACTATGGGACATTAAAAATAAAAATAAACCAGCAAAAGTTGGACCTCAACATATTAGATATAATAAAACAAAAGAAAACTGTGTGATATTTTTTTCAGCAACAGTGCATGTGTTAAGTTTAGAGGTGCAAAAGTGACTACAATTATGCTGTAGCAGCAACAAGGTGATAAAATATGACTTGTAAATACAGCACAGATTGTAGCATTTAACCCTTTGAGGGTCAATGATGTAAATATACCGCAGTGCAAGCAAGTCCCAAATGGAAGATGTTGTACATTTACGGCACTGTCTATATGTTTAAAAAATGTGCCAATTTTTCAATTATGTTTGTCCGAGTGAGTGGTGTTACCCAGCAGGGATTTTTTTTTTGTAGCATCATTGACGTTTTCTGTTCCAAGGTTTGTTTAGGCATGGTCTTGAGCCTTGTGCTGAGCATGACATGTATGCACAGCATGCAGCGGGAAGTTTAGTTTCGTCTTGTGGGCAGTTTAAGTTTTTGTGCCCGCAAAAATTATGTATTCAAATTCAAATTTTTTATTTTCTGCCTTGTAAAAGTACAGACAGTGGAGGTGCATAAAAAGCTGTGAGAAACAGCGTGACAAAATCACGGTACCCTTTTTTTTGGCAGCACCTTCCCAGCAAGGCTCATGAAACAACAGTATATATTAGAAAAAAGTAGTGACAAATATACAATAATAGACAAATACAAAGACAAAACAAAAAAAGATTATATACAACATAATATAGATAACATTCACATTGAATACACAGAGGAATGGCTGCAAAAAAAAAAAACACACACACAAAATCTACATGTTGACGTACAATGTTTGACAAACCAAAGATATCAAAATTACTATGAACATATGAATTTAAAAGGAAAGGAAGGGTGGATTGCAGACGTTCTCTACCTGAATATCTGGGTATAGGCACAACCCAAGTCTCTCCATACCTTGTCATAAATTCTGCTACTCGGGTGTGCAAATCAGCAAGGTATTGTAAGTGGTTGTAAGTTTCGAGTTTAAACCTGACACTCAAGCGGGATTTTCACAAGTTCTGGGTCTTTATTATGCTGCTTTGCGAAAGGAGATCTGTACTCGGTGAGTGCCATGGCACATTGTGAACATTATGTAGGAATCTCTTTTGTAAAATGTAGATACGCTGAAGACAGCCACGTGTAGCCGTTCCCCCGACTAAGTGGCGATAGTTTAAATAGGAGTAAAAGGGCATTGTACGGTAGTAATTTTATTGGTTTTGGATGAATGTATTTGAGCCTGCTTTCGACCCCGGTTATTTGAGCCAGTTTCATTGAAATGTGGTCCACATGCTGCTCCTAAGACATAGAGGAGAAAAAACTACTCCGAGGCACTTAAATTGTTCAAACATATCTATACATTTCGAGTTCAACTTAACCTCGAAGGAAAAAAGAATTGGTTTATTTTGGAGGCAGAATATGACAGCTTGTGATTTCTTCTGATTAATATGCATGCACTTAGATTCTGACATTTTTTGTAGCTCACTCGTGGTATCATTGCAATCTTGAAGAAGATCAAGAAAGATTATTTTCAGTAAAAAAAAAAGTAGTCTCAATAGTATAGATGATAAATGTAGCAGTGGTTTTAATACTGCAAATGAACATATAAAAAGGAATGGTCCTAATATAGTGTCTTGTGGAAGGCCAAAAGCAACCGATTTTAGTTTAGACTGTGTTATCTATGCAAACAGCTAGTTTTCTGAGAAGGTATCTGATAGATATGATTTCGGGAGCATTTGAGCCCCCCTTGTCTACAAATACCATAGCGTTCCAAGTTATTGAGCAGTATAATGCAGTTCACAAGATTGAATGCCTTCTAAAATCCCACAAATATAACAATAAGAAAGGCTTTCTTTTCAAACGAAGTTAATATATATCCCTTTTGTTTGAGTAGTGCTAGTTCCGCAGATTTATTTTTACAAAACCCGAATTGGTTTGGTGATAGCCAGCCATGCCTGAATAATAAAATCAGACGTCACAGTATACAGCACTTTCTCAAAAGCTTTCGAGAACATTGGAAGTATGGATACTCGTTCATAATTTCCTAAATAATTGTGATCGCCTTTCTTATACAGAACCATTACTTTAGCAAATTGCATTTTTGTAGAAAATGTACCGGTATCTAAACATAGGTTAAATATGCTTGCAAAAACAGGTGCAACGATGGCAGTAACATGCTTCACAGGCCTTACTTGAATACCATCTATGTCATAGCTATGACTGTTTTTAAAGATTTGTATTATTGCTATAACTTCTGTCGTAACAGGGCTCAGAAATATCTAGCCATTATTACAAGAATTATTGTATTTATTGAAATCAACCGATGGGTAATGAGCGAGAGTTGTGAAAAAGTTGTTAAAAGCTTCTGCCAGCTCTACACCAGATATGATTTAACTTTAACATACATGGGGAATCCAGTGGTTGCTCGCACCTAAGTAAGAGATTTAATCTTCACTCTAGCAAATAAGGGCGACCATTTTTCACTTTAAGCGATGTAGAGTAGTATTCCGCACGTGCCTGTTGAAATTCTTTTGTTAGCCCATTCGTGTATTTCTTAGGTACCCGGAAGTCATCTGCTGAATGCTTATTTGAAAATATATTTAACAGCTTGTCTTCTGTTTTAATTTCATGACGTAATTTGATAGTTACACAGGTTTGTGTCTTTTGCATTTTGATCCGTACACATTTAATGAAAATCAGGAATGGCAAAGCTGTTTGACTACATAGAGAAACTTATCAAAGGCCCCATTTACATCATTTGCAATGCCGACATTATACCACTGAACTGGTGTTATTGAATTCTGAAATAAACTCCCGGTTTGGTTGTTTATACGCCGATATGTAGCTTTTTCTTGCCGGCACTTTACTGCTCGATTCTCATTCTAGATCCTCCCACTGAAAGATGATCACTGATTGCACATGATATTACACCTGTTTCAGCTATTGGTTGGGATGAATTCGTAATGAGATCGTGAAGAGATGCACTTTCTTGTGTAGCCCTTGTTAGCATTTTAACAAGGCTAACAAACCCGCTTGAAGTGAGAGTTGTGTTAAACTTTATAGCAAAAAAGAATCCTTGAATGAATTAATATTAAAATCTCCTCCAGCTATTATAGTGATTTACTGTTAGTTAAAAACAAAAGAAAGTTACAGCAAAACTAAAAAAACTTGACCACATTTGGTCACTGCTTGGTAACTGATTCGCCTGTGACTGTTTAAACACAAGGACTCAATGAGCCTCAGAAACCTACAGACCTTCTCAGATAATAGTGGGAATTAATATTTCGTTTTTGGTTTCTTTCCAAACCGTGTTGCGTGTGGATAAAGCTGTAGATGTATTTTCTGTACATGATGGTAATATGCTCGTCTCGCATGTCATCATCACGTACCGTCTCCTCCATCTTCCCAGTGTCGCACACCTTGCAAGTGATGATCCCAACTCTCAATATTTGCACGTGTGGTCCTATACATGTGTCTTTCTGAATTGTACAGTGATACCTCATTATTTCAAAGTCGCTGGAACTGTGAGAAATCTTCTAATTAAGCAGGTTTTCTAATTAACAAGGTACAATTAACAAGGTACAATAACAAGGGTCTTGAAATTATTCAAAGCACAATCAGGGCTCGTCATTCACTGTGCTGGCAAGTTTGCGGCTCCGAGGGTTAAGTTTTCCAAAAATACAAGGTCACAGTTTTGCCGCAAACAAGGGGGAACGCGGGACCTCGCTGCTGCAATCGCAAAAAAAAAAAAAAGAAAAACAAGACATCTTGACTGCAACACAGTAGTGACACGCCGGCAGCGTGTCACCTGCTTTTTGCTGCACCAGCACGTCATGATGCGACTATTCACCCATTCTTTCTAGTAAAAAAAATTCAATAGCGACAGTGTGACGAAATCACGATGTTTTGGCTGGGAACCATTATTATTGAAGCTTTCGAACTGAATTTCCGAAGTAGGGGTAGTACGCAAGATCTCCACCGGCGCTGCAAGTACGCAAATTGCTGGAACAACCGGCACTCGGAGGTTCACATACATAGCGAATTCCGCCAGGCTGTTCTTTATTATTTTCTTTATATTCTCAGAAAGAATGGGTAAATCATGACGCGCCAACGTTGCGAGAAGCATGCGACACGCTGCCCGCGTGTCACCTATGTCGTGCAGTGAAGCACGTCTTGTTTTCCGCAGGCGCACAATTTAGTTGATCACGAGACCCGTTTTTTTTACAATTTTATTTTTCGTGCTGGAAGTATCGAGGCTGGGGTACTTCAGCTGCCACTCATTAGTACCTCTACAGTACATTGCCTAGTGGCTCTTAAGGGCTGTTGCTTCCGCGGTTTTCCGGCGAAATCAGGACCGGGAATTGTTACATTGCACCCCAAGTTTTCGAATTAACCGGACTGGTGCTCCATCGCCGCTTCAAATTATCCGCTCAAGCTTGCATTGCAAAATACGGGATCACTGAAATAGTTAAAATTAAGCGGGATTTTGAAATAACAGAGTTCGAATTAATGATGTTTTACTGCACAAGTTACATGGCTGATCGCTGCATGCCATGGCCTTAAGTATTTCCTTTTGGTACATATGAACATGGTGCCAGCACAGTGCAGCACCCTGTGGCTGCTGTGGTATCTATATAGCGAGGCAGAACAGGCAATATGCAACTGTCGGGCCTGAGTGTAAGCTTGTAAATTATGGTGTGATCGAGTCAAGTGGGTACCTGGTGCAGACCAGCTTTTTCCGGAGCCAACTTAATTGATCACAGCAGCCGAATACAGTAGACTCGTGATAATTCAAACTCTGATAATTCATACTTTTGGTTTATTGAAACAAACTTCAATTTTTTGGCTGGGCTTCCGTTCTTTCAATGTACTTAAAAGCCTCTTAATTACCACTCTATTATTTGGTTAATTCATACTTTTTGCAGTTCTATACCGGAAAAATATCTGCTGGTTTCCCACTACTATTTAAAAATTTGTGTGGTCATATAATCCTAACAGTCCAAAAATGAAAAAGAAGTGCCTCAGGCCTTCACAAAAAGGCTTTGCTTGTAACAAATGTTTTAAATGAAGCACATGCATGATAAACCATGATACTTCTCAACTGGTATAGAGAGCTTTGTGCTTTCGGCACATATAGCAACGAAGCAGTTGGCAATTCAAGATTTCTTTCGAACGTATGATCAGCAGTAGATGGCCAATAAAATTGTGGACCTTATACCTCCGCTTTTTGTTCATTGCATGCAATTAGAATTTAAAAATGCTTCAAAAATTTTCAAATGTGATAAAATAAATGCCTAATTATAATGTGTAATGTCACCTTGCCCATTCATATATTTGGGAACTTCTGATAATTCAAACTTCTTGATAATTCAAACAAAATTCAGAGGTTCCTTTGAGTTTGAATGATCAACAATCGACTGTATCAAGATCGTGCATTTCGAAGTGCTTCAATCAGCTAAATATAAAGGGACGTCTGTAAGTTTTCTTCGACGTGCCTCACTAACTAGAAGCATAGGAGGGAGCTAGTGTGCACTGGAAAGCATGCTAGTCGTTTTGGAGATGATAATATACGTTGACAAGTACTGTCATAGCGGGCTTGGTATTGGACTAGTGACCAACTTGGGAACTTAGTGTTCTTTAAAAAGCCCCTGTGTCAAATGTCAGGTGTCTCACATATGGACGTGGGGAAGAAAACAGAACCATAAGCAGACGACTTTCAGTCAACACCAAAAGTTAAAAAAAGAAACATGGTCTAAATAGTGAAGTTAGCAACATCATATCTACTTCATTGTTGCAGGATGGGTGCCTTCAGTCCATTCCAATTCCATTTACACTTGCTGAAATTCAATTTCTTTCAATTCCATGGAATGAAAAACTTAGCCTATTCTCATTCTGGGAACGACCCGGCAGTTCAATTACATTCCTGTAATTCCTCAACGTAGGAAAGACAATCTTCATAGTTTTATTGGGTTAAGAATGAACGCCTTATAAAGCTGACGTCATCACATGCGTTAAGTACTGCAAAAGTACGCAAGACACGTTACCAACGTCGAGAGATGTCTTGGTAACATATTTCGTGCAGTACAACCGCTGTAATAATTTTCATAGGGGCAGCTCTCCCGCTATTCACAGTATTTGCATGGTCAGCAAGTTTGATTGAATGGTGATGTTCTATTATTGTTTAAACTTATATGTGTTAATGCCAAAATTATGACAAATGGTACTTTTATGCTGACAAAAGTAGTGTACAAGAAGACTGAGCATTAAAAGAATATAAACTTGAGCTGGTTGACTTGGCGTATCATGATATCTTGTACAGATATTGTGATAGCTGTGCTTGGGAAACCTACAAAGCACTCCCACTTCATTCCATTGGGACATTGTGTGTAAGTGCACCATCGATCGTACTAGGTGACAAGAAAATTAAATATCTCCATGTGTAATAATTGCATGTATCACCATGGAATAGTTGGGACGCATGTGTTGAGCTCTCCACCACTACCCCTCTTTTTATTATTTCCGTTTACCAAGAAGCGTATATATATACATATATATGCACCAACGAAATCAATGCTTATGTTGTTAGCCAGTGCCAAGTCCTGTCAGTCTTTCTTGTTCGTTGTATTTACGCTGTTTCCTACTGTGAAGACTAAGCAGTTTTTCCATGCATCTGGAGCTATCATGAATACAAAGAAAACTAAGATTTGGTTAATGGGGAACAAAATCCTCTGAATATGCTGGTGTTAGAACAGTGCACTGACTGAGCACCTTGTACCTTTGCATCGAATGCAGAAATTGGGTGACACTGCTCGTCTGCACTCGTGCTTATCAAGCGTGCCTGGGAAGCATGAATAGGGTGAGGAGAACTTTCCATATTTGCCCGTGCACAGGTATGCAATGTCGTACTTATTGCAAAGGTTATTATTTACGTGTGCCAGGTACTAAACTGTTCCTGCGATAAAGATCAGGCTTGTGTGGGGGTATCAAAAGGAACCAAGGCAAAGGTATAATTTGTTTCTCCCTTCAATATCTGATGGGATGATGCATTTGTTAGTGCACTAACTTATGCCTTGGTTTCTTTTTTACAAATTGGCAGACAGTCCCCACTTTTACACCACACCTCTCCTTGGCTTTTGGTAATGAAAGATGAACCATTATTGTAAAAGGGTGGGTGTGGGGAGTATGAGATGAGACGGCAGGCAAGCTGGTATACGAATGCTTGCAGTGAACGAAGTCACTGGCATTGGCATTGTGCCAGTGCCAATACGCATCACAACTTAGAGAAACGCCTTTCGAATGTGCATCCGAGTCGCCGACGGGGACAAAAACAAAAACAAAGTGAAGGGTAGGGATAAAGCAGGTGCCTGGGGTACCGCTGAGGAAAAAAAATATCAAGGCGTAAGGAAGGGTGTGCCGCCGCCGTAGTTCCGCATGATGAATACCAAAAGCATTGAGCTGCGGTTGTGCGAAGAATAGAGACAGGCTTCAGAGCAACACAGTCTATGTAAGGACAGAATTGTAGTAGTCGTGTTGCTTATAAAGTCATCATACTTGTAATTAGCCAAGCCTTAAAAATAATGCTTTATTGCTAAATTTGAGGCTTTGATTGATTTATGTTTATAGTTTGCGAAACAGCACGCAGACGAAAATGTGCTCTTCTTTCAGAAGAAGATGTAATTCCATTTTCATTCCGTTCCATTCCTCCAAGCATTGTCACTATTTCATTTTGGGTTCGCAAAACTGTGGAATGGTTCTGGAGTCAATCCGATTTCAAAGTGGCAGCTCCGTAACACTGATCTATATTTATGTAGAAATAAACAACGAAAGTATAGCTGAGGATCTTTTTGTGATCATGAAATTGGCGTAGGATCTGGACTGTGAGCTGCATAGCTGGTGACAACATTGCGAAGGAGAGAGAAAGTGAATTTAAGCTGCTTCTGGCACAAAATTGTAAATTCTATGCTGCACGCAGTGGAACAGTATTTGGCTTATATATTCCCCAGAGCCTTCCTCACACGTTGGCACTGGTTTCTGACAATGTTAAAAAAGTATTGCAGGGCCTCTTCAAATTGCAAGCTGTGCAATGAACAGCTGCATCAGGAGAGCTGCTTGAAACACAAGTTAAACCTGTTTTTTAGATACTCCGGTTAACAAAATAGAGTAGCATCTTTCATAGCAGCGGCAAACTTGTTCGTCATGGTCTCCTATGGTCATGGTCTCTACTGGCAGATGTTGGAGGCCACAATCTGGTGAGTGCACTGTTTATTACCATGAGATACAGGTATTGATGCCTCATTATGCATCATAATGAATACTCTATGCAGTTCTTGCCAAACTGCACTATCCAACATAGTTTAATATTTCACACTGAAGGGCAGTGCTCCATGGATGCTGAGCACAATTGGATGTTTGCTTCTTGTATCTCTTGACACACGCACACAGTCGTCATGTGGACATGTGGCAGGAGACCTGCGTACCTCTGGATTGATCTTCTTGTGTGGCTAGGGCTAGCTGTGTGGCATTTCATGGTCTGGCAGTAAATGTGATATGTTTGAATTGTCTGTTTGATCTGTTCTGCTTCACAATACAGACTTAAACTAGCAGCTGTTCCATGTACGAATAAAACCAACCGATGAGTGAAGCTCCTCAGCAATGGGATGCAAAGAACTATGCACCTGATCTCGCCGCTGGCATTCATGAAGGCGGTAAGTAGCGTGGGGAGCGGGTGGTGAGAACGTCTGCTGCACTCAGTGGTGGTAACGACTGAGCGAGTGAGTTTGTGGTGCATCCGACGCACTGTGAGCCATCTGCCACTGCGTCGGCGCTTTACGGAAGCCTCCAGCTGTTGCTTTGCTCGGCGCACTTGCCCTGTGCTGGAAGCTTTGACGGTGATGACGGAGTACTGGCCTAAGGAGATTAGCTCCTAAATAGCCAGCTTAGAATGAAAAACAGTGACATTTAGGTGCAGATGAAAATATAAGCCTAATTCCCTTGTTGCAAGTTGTTCAGCTGTTTTTTATCCATGTGGCTCTATTCAGTTTTGATAATACACTATTCTTGTATTTTTCACAAGTGACATTGTGTGACAGTGCCACTCCGAATCAGCAAACCAGCTTACACAATTACGTGAATGACAAAAACCCATCTAAAACACTTGAAAGAAATAATGGACGAACTGGTGACCGTGCAGGAAATGCATTAGGATGAAGATTGCTCCGAGAAAAGTTTGGACAAGTCTAAAGTGTAACGTTATTGTAATGCTGGCATAAATTATTTTCAACGTGAATATCTACGCAGGTATGAAGTCATGTTCAATTAGAAAAACTAAAACTGAGAGACACTCTGTCACTGAAGATTTTGTTACGGTACAAAAATAAACGAAAAGCCTTTACTAATACTTTGCTAGCTATATATTATTGAAAATACAGGAAAGCGGGATGGCGGGCACGAGCAACAGCCACGGGCATTGGCCTATGTAGTTGGTCTGTTTCCTTCGATCCAGCCAGACGTTCGGGTCCAGGTCTCCTCTTCGTTTTCTACACTTCGCTCTGGTGCTGAAACCACCTACAGCAACCGTTACCACGAGACCACATTACCGAAGGAAGCCCATTTGCGGACGTCGGCGTACACTTTTGTGGTCTACTTTACTGACATACAGCAAGGAAGATTTGCTCTAAGGCCTACATAACCACTTTCTCATGCACTGCAACATGCGCTCTACATCTTGAGCTCACCACGAACATGACTGCAACTAGCTTTATTGCCACCTTTCGACGTTTTGTCACCCATCGTGGAATACCGACCCCAATCTACTTGGACAATGCCCTAGTATTCCATCACAGTGTGAAACAACTCGGAAATTCATCTACTCTGGCAGATTTCTGCAGTAACCTTCGCATCAAGTGGAAGTTCAGCATCGAGCGAGCCCCTTGGTAGGGCGGATAGTGAAACTTGTAGGCATCACCAAGAACACGTTGAAATGTGCACTGGGTCGCAGTGATCAATCTTTCAAAGACATAATGATGGTTCTCGGCGAGGCGGAATGGAACATCTGCAGCCGCCCCTCGACCTATTTACCCAACGATCTCGAGGACACAAACCCACTTTCAACTTCGCATTTTCTGCTTAGCAAACGCGCAACATGCTTGCCGCAACATTTCGGCACCCCTATACTTCTGTCAATGAGCGTCGGTCTGCGATGTTGAGTGCTAAATCGACAAGCGCTGATGAATAATCTTTGGGAAAGTGCTGGCGAAAGAAGTACTTGTTGCTACTGCGTTCGGACCATGAAGTAGCACCCAAGGCACCACCGCGACTTCAGGTCGACAACGTCGTCCTGGTGCATGACGACTCAAGGCCATTAATGTGGAAGATGGCTCGCTAACTGAACTGATTACCGGTCACGACAAAATCGCATACGCATGCTGCCTGAGGTTGGCATCCTGTTCTATCATTAGGTGTCCAGTACAAAAACTGTACCTTCACAAAGCAGGCAGCACTTTATAAGTTCCTGTGGCCATGGGAGTGTGCTAGAAATGAAGGTGAAAGAAGGGGCGGCAGGCATGAACAACAGCCACGGGTGTTGGTTTCTGTTGTTGGTCTGTTTCCTTCGATGCAGCCAAACATTTGGGTCTGGGTCTCCTCTTTGTTTTCTTCAATATATGACCTATGTTTTATGGCACTTAGTATGCAATGAATATGTAAATAAATTTGTAGCAATACACACTTTCTGCATGTTAAATAGAAACACAGTAAACTCCTGTTAAGATGAACAACACAGGAACATTTGTTTGGTTTATCATAAACTCAATGCAAAAAAAATTATGCCTAAGATGAACAGGGTAACAGGCCTGTGGCGGCAGCCAAGCCGAGCCTAGGGTGTTGAGCTAAGCAGCCAGGCAGCGCCACCCTCCGCTGCTCTCCAGAACCCAAATAAAAGCACTGGGAACACTCCCCACTCCGGATTCTCGCTTTGATCATGTCCACCTAGACATCGTCAGCCCACTGCCACCCTGCCACGGACAGGCTTACCTGCTGACATGTGTCGACAGGTTCACCCGCTGGGTGGAGGCCATCCCTATCGCGGACATCAATGCCGAGACGGTTGCGAGTGCTTTCTTGTACTGTTGGGTAGCCCATTTCGGGGTGTCCTCCATGGTAACAACAGACCGTGGCCGACAGTTCGAATCAGCCCTTTTCACTGCCATCAGTCAGCTCATGGGCACCTCACGCATACGTATGACGGCGTACCACCCCATGAGCAACAACATGGTGGAGCGCTTTCACCGCCAGCTGAAGGCTGTGCTCACGGCAAGAGAAAAACACAACTGGATGGAGGCCCTCCCACTCGTTCTTTTGGGTATACAGTCCACTTTGAAAGAGGACATTGGCTGCAGTGCCGCTGAGCTGGTCTACGGCACAACACTCAGGCTACCAAGAGAGTTCTTTGCGAGTGGCTCAGAGAAGGCATCCATAGCTTGCAGTGACTATGCACTTCGCCTACGCAACGTCCTGAGCAAACTGCGCGCGGTACCTCCACGGCCCCCAGGGTCGCGTGTGGTGCATGTCGACCCACAGCTCACATCGTACCCATATGTGTTTGTACGACACGACGCGGTTCGGCGACCTCTTCAGCCACCCTATTATGGGCCGTTTCAAGTCCTCCGCCGTGGAAACAAACAGTTCACCACCAAGAGAAGCAGCCGTGAGGAGGTTGTGTCCTCGGATCGCATCAAGCCAACACACATGGACCGTGACGATGCCGTGTTGCCTCCGCTAAGAGAATCATCGCCAGGACCGCCAGCTTCAATTCCAGCCCAAGTCCACGAGGTGCCCTCCCGGCTGATGCACGAGCGGCTATCAATAGCACCCACTCGCCTGGACCTTTAACTCCGTTCGGCAACTTGCTAAGGGTGGAGTGCTGTGACGGCAGCCAAGCCAAGCCAAGGGTGTTGAGCCAAGCTGCCAGGCAGCGCCACCCTCCGCTGCTCTCCGGAACCCGAATAAAGGCAGTTGACGTTTGGGATTCACGCCGCGCGGTTGTCTCCTTCTACCGCGCGTACACAAGTCCAAACAGGCCTCTTCTGTTAATACGAACTCTTACAGTGACGGATGATGACAGCAATTCTACGCAACAAACATTGTAGACTTGATAGAACATTCAGGCGAACGGAGAAAGCAAAACGAGGACAAAAGAAAAAAACTTTTTGGCACAAGGATTCAAAGCAAACTGCAAAGCAAATCGTGATGTGGAGGGAGGAAGGGATTGATTGATATATGGGGTTTAACGACCCAAAACCAACATATGATTATTAGAGACATCGGAGGAAGCGAGATATGTAAGTGGAAAAGAAATGGCACCACATAAAGCTGGAATTTCCCTCATATCATATAATATGAAACCTAAACCACGTTAGCGGTGCTAGCACTCCCATCAGAGGGGTCTGATGCATTGTCTTCAGTAGCACAAAATGGTGCCTGAGCACACGTGGTCAGTTCATGTTGTTTCACATAGTGCTTGTTCCCAGTTAAGTGCAAATTGTCACGCTTCATTTTTATTATGAAAGTGCACGACAAAGGAAGTTCATTGTGCACACTAAATATAGCAGCGTCGTGTTTTTTTTTTGTGCCCAAGGATTGTGACCATGAGTAGCACAAACGGAGACCTTCAGCTGGATGTCAGTAAGAAAAAGTTACTGCAGGCTGAAAACATGAAAACATCTGAAGTCGAAAAAAAGCTTGCAAACTTTCTTAAGACCAACTCCTTATGAGATGAACAAATGACCATGGTCCCATAAAGTTCGTCTTGAGGGGAGTCTACTGTATTTCTTTCTTGCTATATATTACCATGAAAAAGTACCAAGTGACTACCATAGAGGTAACCCCCCCCCCCCCCCCCCCCCCGTTGCAGGCCGTGGAAATTTTAACGGCATTGTTAAAGCACTTCCACAGGGACTGTTGTGAGAAAGCTGTGCTTGAGTACTTAATTATTCTTGGAAGAGCATGGCAGAACAGGAATGTTCCTGTCCATCAAAGGTTCTGAAAGTTGCACTTTACAAATTTCTGACTCTTTCTTTTGTCAAATTCAGAAACCAAAACAGAGCGAAAGTTCATGGGAGCATAAAGTGTGTCTAAGTATTTTTAGCTAACAAAACAATTTTAACCAAATTGGGGCTATTCCTGGTTGTAACGTGAATGAAAAAAAGCAGTTCGAATGAAAATTTAGCCATGTCCAGCACCTGTCTGATGTAACGAAAAGAAAAGAGACAACACCCAATCCTGGGCCAGCTGTTCTTATTCTGACTTCGTTCTTCTCTTTCTCTAGCCGAGTATGCGCCTGCGCCAGAGCCCTAGTGAAGCTGTCTTCCTTACACTCGGCCATGACTGCAAATGGGTGAAGTTCTGGTGGGCGTGGCTGGCTGCATTTCAGTGGTCTGACTTGGCCTCGCCACGACTTGGCTCGCAGATTTGCCATAAGCGTGTCTGGTGGGCGGCACTGACTATTTTGCAGTGGACAGCACTAGTTACGTCATAGCAGTCGGCACTGGTTCTGGACGTGCTGTGATCTGGCTTGGAATGCTGCCCATGACGATGGTTCTGGTTTGCGGACTGTGTCGTTGTGGTTGTGTCGTTGTGGTTGCATGGTTGAGCTGGCCGCATGCAGTTTGCGTTCGCACGTATGAGTTAGTTTGCCTTTCTCTTCCACATTTACGCCAGGAGTTTGTACATACTGGCTGGAGGAAGGCTACGAACGAGCTCGGACCTTTCTGCACGTCTCGCCAAGGTTGACACATCTATCTAAAGATACCTTGGTTGTGGTGCTTCTCTCTCCGAACTTATTGAAACCGAGTCGATCAGCGACAAATGCTGTGCGAGAAAGTTCGGTGTTCTGGTCCACGCGGCCTGAAGGCAACACAGTGGCCGTCTGAATGAAGTGGTGGTTCTGGGGAACGATCTCACACGCCAGGGGCCGGGAATAGTCGATATCGGCTTCTTCTGGCTGGGGCTTGTGGGTGGTATTTTTATCTGGTGGTGCAGAAGTCACGGATTCTGAAACTTGTGGTATGGAGCCCTGCTCGTGGCCGGTATCAGTGTCGAGCGCGTCTCCTACCGTGTCTGCTGTTCTGTCTGCGAAGGGGCTCCGGGCAACAGATGGAGAATCGAAGATCTCCTTACAAACTCTTTCACTGAAAGAGGGTTGGTTGGCATAGGGTAGAGTTGCACCGTCGGGACGATGTTTTTCCCGAGATAGGTTTCCAAGAGGTGCACTGTCGAGGTGGTGAGTCGCAGAGCTCCCATCCACGTTTGAGTCTGGGTCGACAAGAATAGGGTCAGTCAACAATCTTGGCTGGAATGGTGTTATGTCGTTATGCTGTGCCTCCCCTCTGCCACCCGTGGGACAACTTGAGTCGGCAGAGAGAGCAGAAATGCCCAGCGAAAGCGGCCGAAAAACAGAAGTCAGTCTGGCACACCATTAATGCCAGGACTGTTGTTGCACGCCTTCGTAGTTGTGCCAGGCTTTAGCAGCGTCGCGAAGGCGGTTGATGGCCCCCAGTCATTTCCATTCATCTAGCCAGGTATAGCGGGTAGCAAGAGCATTCACCGCTTCAACCCACAGAACGGAGTCGTCTTGGAACCCTCCGAACTCCAGTAGCTTCGATGCAACTGTAGATGGTAGTGTAGAGTACAGGGACCCAGTAGTACACAGCGCGAAATGGTCTAGCTTCTGTGCAAGCAAGAATGTCGCCTGCATTACGTCCATAGGTAGGGCGTGTGAGGAGCCCGAGGAGCCAGGAGCGATGACCGCGGAGATGACAGGGTCCCCGGTGCTCATAGCGGCGGTTGAGACTTCGTAGTTCGAAAATGCCAGTTGCTGAGACAAGCGTGCGATGGCCTCGCGGATGATCCTCGCAGCATCTTCGGAGGTGCCATCTGCGGAACCACTGGCGGCGGCCATAGAATAAGCTGTCACCGCAGCAATCAGCATGGCAATGTCATGAAGCACTGAATTGTGGTGAGAGCAGCGTCGAGTTACCAAGGAGGCCTGGTCGCCTTCCGGGGTTGGTGCTTGAAGCGCCGTTAGGCAAGCAGGGGGCGAGAAGGCTTCCATGTCGTCATTGCCGAACTGTGCTTCCTGCGGTGACTGGCTTGCGGTTTGCATGCCAGGTCTAGTATCTGCAGAGGAAACATCGACTCCGCAACTCACGGCTGCACAACCCATAGCCAAGGACGCGTGGACGGCGTCGGTGGGAGGCTGAAGGGGTGCTAGAGCCCTCTTGACGGGAACCATGCACATCCTGTCGACTACGCCATTGTAACGGAGAGAAAGGAGACAACACCCAATCCTGGGCCAGCTGTTCTTATTCTGACTTCGTTCTTCTCTTTGTCTAGCCGAGTATGCGCCCGTGCCAGAGCCCTAGTGGAGCTGTCTCCCTTACACAGAATAAAACTGAGCCAGATATCTTAAAATACCGCAGCGTCAATAATCGTGATTAAAACAACCAACGTGGACATATGCAATATTAATGAGAAATAACAGACAATAATGCCAAAGAAAGTATAAGGGATCTTATTATTAGTAAATGTAATGTAAATGTAAAAAAGAAAGAAAAGTGGACGAAATAATAACTTGCCACGGGCAAAGAGCGAACCTGGGACCTTGCAATAACGCGTCCTATGCTCCACCAACTGAGCTACTATGGCAGCCTTACCCCCCATCCACTTTATGGGTTATATATGTGCATTTAAATGTGGGAGAGTCAGTCAGCACCTCCAGTAGTCATGCCAGCGAGCTTTTTCTGCCTATTGGCACCACATAGCACATAACCTTACGAGCTGGCAGGAGACCAATGATTCCTCGCACACTTCCTGAAAGCATCAAACCTGCCAGAACGAGACTCTCACTATAAATGAAGAAAAGATGTAGAAATTTTAAGGGCAGGCTATCTTTTCGTCCAGCTTTATTAGATACGAAGCATCTTAGGGTGAAGCTCAATGCAGTGTGTGGCATGACCACCAATACAGCGCATGCGCGCCCCTCCTGCTTTCACTCCTCTCCTACGCTCTCCCCCTCTCCTTTGAGCTATCGTTTTGTCCACTTTTGTTCTTCACATTTACATTACATTTACTACTAATAACATCCCCTATACTTTCCTTGGCATTATTCTGTGTTAGTTCTAAGTAATATTGTGTCTAACAAAGAAAATGACTCTGGCTTTTCCTGATGCTTTAGTTACAATAAAGCACCAGCTATATACATTTTAAATGCATTCTATTTACTTTTCAGAAGAAAAAAAAAGTCTGAACATGTTTGTGCTTTTAGCACAACCAAGGCCTTCATTGTGATGAGAAGTGTGTGCTGTTGTGCTTTATGTACAGAATCGTTAGAGACTTGGTTAATAGTAGTTAATAATGAACTAGGCTAGTAACTGGTCTTTTATCCTTGCTAATTGATGTATGATTAACAAACTATGATGATGGGGGATGGGGCATATGTATTGCTACCAGCTGTTTGACATGTACAGTTGCCGAGGTCGAGAAGCCCAGCCGTGGTATACCCAAAACTTGGGACTCCATGCATTCTCAATAATATAGAAGTCGTTTTATGGCACGTGGTATTGTTGATAAAATCTGACCATTGTATGGTGTTAAAATTTACGCAACCTACATAAAGTATTTTAAAAGTAAGCTTAAAAATGCAAATACAAATAAAAAACAAATCAAATAAACGGTTGGTTCTGCATACACGTATTGAATTAGAGCAATCAATATGGTCAGTTAAGTGTGACTGTTGTCAAAGAACAACTAGGTCCTTATTACTCTTCTTTGCCTGTATCCACCACTGTTATAAAGTATTTTACTGAACTCAAAAATGTTATCTCACAGTATGGTATATTAATAAGAACTGACAGACAATTATGCCAACAAAAGTATAGGGGAAGTAATTAGAAGTAATTGTAATGTAAATGTAAGAAATAAAAGTGGATGAAAAGATAATTGCCATAGACAGGGACCAAACTTGCAACCTTCTAATAATGCGTTCGGTGCTCTAACAATTGAGCTACCACGGTGGCATTTTCGCATCTACTTTATTGGGCATGTATGTGCATTAAACGTGGAAGCATCAGTCAGCGTCGCCTGTTGCCTTTGGGGCAAGTGTGGGACACTCAATTTTTTTTTTCCTGTTAGCGTCACGTAGCACGTGATCGTATTACAAGCTGGCAGCTGACCAATAATCCTTCGCATACCACCTGAAGGCACTAAGCCCGCAAGAACGAGGCCCTCGCTCTGCATAAAGGAAAGAAGGATAAACGTAAGGGCTCGTTTTTTTTCGTTAGAGACAATATCAATGAGAACTGACAGACAATTATGCCAAAGAAAGTATGGGGATATTGTTAGAAGTAATTGTAATGTAAATGTGAAGAAAGAAAAGTTGATGAAAAGATAACTTGCCGTAGGCAGGAACCGAACCTGTGACCTTCGAATGACGCCTTCAATGCTCTACCAACTGAGCTGCTACGACAACTATCTCCCCATCCACCTTATTGGGTATGTATGTACATGAAACGTCGGAGCATGAGTCAGGGCCACCTGTCGCCATTGCGATTCGAAGGTCACAAGTTTGGTTCCTGCCCACGGCAAGTTATTTTTTTGTTCACTTTACTTTTTTCACATTTACATTACAATTACTTTTAATATTATCCCATATATTTTGCTTGGCATAATTGTCTGTAAGTTCTAAGTTCTCATTATTACTGTCTCTAACAAATAAAAACGAGCCCTTAAGTGTACCCTTATTTCCTTCAGTATTTTTGTTTATTTATTAAGAAGTACTGCAGTCATAGCGAACGTTGAGCTAGTTGGTGGTTCATACTTGGGAAGTAAAGACAGCGCAAAAGCGCAAAAATATAGACTAGGACAGAGGAAGAGACGACACCGCGCTGAACTCACAACTGACCATATAGTGACAACTGACCATATATGCTACTGACCATATAGTCAGTAGCAAAAAACTGTTTTTCCAAGTTCATTTCATAGCGGACGTTGATCTTTCAGAACAAAAAAAAAAATTCTATTTTTGGGGACAGATGCCGGTGTTATAATGGCAAAAAAAAAAAAAATGGTAGGTATGCATATTTTGCTTACTTAAAGTGAACTTGGAATTGATAATGGCCAGTTTGTATATTGGGTGTGTTGAAATCATGATTAAGAATATGTAGCCCCTAAATGAGTGTAAGCACTAGTAATTGAATCAGCCAATGTTGGTAGTCTTAGTAGTGAGGTACAGTACCTGAATAGGATGTTTAAGTGACTCAATAGAACCTATTGATTTGTTATTGCTATGTTAACCAAGGAACACACATTTAAATGATTAAAACCTGCATTCTTTGCAACACATACTAAGAATTACACTGCACACGAAAAATTACATTTAGTGCAGAATTAAGCCTTTTCATTATCAAAGCTACTAAGGATGCAGGAAAATGATAAATGCGATAAACATTCGGAGGACAGTCTTCAACATGCTTAGAATGGTTGGTGAAATGAAAGCGAAATGACACCGATCCATGTACTTAAATTCAGGTGCATGTAAAAGTCTCTGGAGCCCTCCACTGTGATGACCCTCGCATGGACGTCAGCAGGGGAGCGCAAAAGGGGCACTTGCTCGCCTCAACCAACACTAGAACTTGCCCCTACCCAAACTATACCAATGCTTTCTCCCTACTCCGCCACAATGCAACACGGTTTTGTACCCCCCAAGATAAAATCCTGCCGATGCTCATGGTCCCTCGTAATCATACCATTGTTTTGGGGCATAAAACCCCCAAAATTATTACCGTTTTTATGCCCAGCTCACTGTTGTGAACAATTAAAAAGAGCAAGGCATTAGGCAAGTTTTTAATTGGTCTGTAAACAATGCTTAATTATACTAAAGCAGTCGTCCTATTCTGCATTGCACTATGTTTGTGCAGACAGAGACAATATTGCTGTGTATTTATGGTCTTGAAGTGTGAAAGAATGCCTAAACTCAGCCAGCGATGGCTAGGCGTGTGCTGGTGATGAACTGCTTTGTGTCTATGTTTGACTACACTGTTTTACTCTCTTGTATGCAAGCACAGTAACAATACATCTAGCATTGGTTACCTGAAACACCCTTTCAACGTGTTCCCTTGTTGTGTTTTCTTCCACCATGGGTTCCACAGCCTTTCCCATGAGGTCGTAAACAGCCTTAACAATACGAGCAAGCTCATCTTTGGTGATGTAGCCATCACCATTGATGTCGTAGAGATTGAATGTCCACCGAAGTTTCTCTTGGAGTGAACCCCGGGAAAGCACAGACAGTCCAATAACAAAGTCCTGTGAATAATAAAGCACAAAAAAAATCATTATATTCTCAAACATGCATGACACAGAAAAAAATTATTATGCACATTCGCTACCTCAGTATAAGCAATACAATAACAATGCAAGAGTTGTTTTTCATCTGCAGATAAGTACAAGAAACTATGCAGCTCTACAGCTATGCTCTACATTTGAGAGGCTATCAAGGAATATTCAACATGTCACAGGCTATAAAGAATACATTAGAAGTGCCTACCAGCCTGAAGTTTGGTTTGTTATATCTATATTTCCCCACAATAAAAGTCACCCGCCATATTTAATGCTTCGCACGCGCCGCACATTGATAGTTCATCAAAGTGCTGCACAATGCTTGGTGCAAAAAAAGTATATCGCTCTATTATTGAGTTTTTTTCTCGATGATCCTTAGAGGGGGTGCACTTTTGCCCTGATGTAATAATTGGGAAGGTAGGTGTGTCACATGTCAAGTTTTATGTTAGGTGAGCCTGGAGACAAATTTTGGGAGACGCAGGCACCTCGGTGTGCCATGACCTGGCTGATATAGCAGCAGTCATGCTGCTTCATGTCATTCTTGACTGCATGAGAGACCCCATTTCAAAAAGCGTACTCTCCATCTCACTGCAGTTTTAGCACACTTGACCTTATGGTGCCTCTTCATATGGGACACCAGTTATTTTGTATGTGAATATTGATGTGATGGCAACATCCTACATAATTAGCACTGCTCTAGAATAGTTATATGTCACATCGTAGCATCTACGGTCCACTTTCATGATTGTTAGACCCAAAAGTAGAAATTAAAGCATATCACACACGCACACACACAAAAAAATTGGCTTGCAGTGGTCTTGCTTCCCAATCTTACGTTTAGCTCACCAGCCTATGGAAATACAAATTTTGTTCCGACAAAGAGACTGACTTTCTTTGCACATTATCAACAGAATACTTATACGTAATCATTCATGCTCCTTATGCGTATATGTTTGAACATACTTCCCTTTTTTCATGATTGTCATTAAAGGAACACTAAAGAGAAAAACAATTCTTTGTGTATTAGTTAAGTACAATTCCACAATCTTGAAAACATCACTCTTATCGCGAAATGATGCGTGGTAAGCAAGTAAACACGCGAAAAGAAAATGCAGGCGGAAACGTCACTTCAAGAATCCTTAAACAGACACCGAGACGTCATGGATTTTCATGGTGTCTACTATGCCCTACAAAGTTTGTAATTGGTAAAAATGAAATACATTGTCATCTGTGGCAGCCACACACCTAACATACAAAGTTTCGCAAAATTTAATCGAACAACTGTCGCGAAAATGCGAAAAATACATTTTAGAATCAGTGACACAACGTGCGGAGATGACTCGATATTTAGAAATGAAACTTTAACCTCTATTTTTTTCCTCTAATATTGAACTTATGATAACGAAACTCATGACATTAGAGTTCTCAGAGTACAGTTTATCAGTCTAAACCAAGTCATTGTACTACTTTCTATTGTCCCTTTCAGAAGCCATCTAGTTGGCTGGTATTTCCCTTGCTATTAATACTTAATATATTGTAATGTACATAATCAAGCAATCAATGTATTGTAATGTACATAATCAATGAACTGTTTTAAGCTAATAATTGAAATTTTATAAAATTTATAGTTAGATGGCCTCATTTGCTGATGGAACTTACACAAACATTCTAAATTACGTAAATACTGTTTGAATTGTCAGTGTAGTGATTCGTGCAAGTTAGCATACACAGTGAAGTTTTATCAGCGCAGACATAAGAAAGGGGTACCACACACACAACGTGCTTTTACCTAATACTAAAAGACATGTCCAGCATATTTATGCTTTTTGTGAGGCAGCAAATGCCATGGTTATGAAATATAAAAGAGTCAATAATGCGATTTTAAGCATTGCATAATGCTGACTGGTCATTAAGCCACTCAAAGGAATGACTAGCACATTATTTGTCTGGTCTTATTCCTTCTTCATTTGTCCCTGTTTGCTAGCACACTAAAAAGCCTTTATATGCATATTATTTCTCAGTTGCCCATTTCAAAATTGTGTCATTTGATAAAAACTGCAACAATGCCCACAGAGTACCGAGCAGCGTACAGCAATGAGACTGTGCTGTTGAATTGAATTGAGTTTATCGACAACAAAATTGCCAGGATGACCAGGCAAAAAGCTGCACTGAGCAGCCTGAGGGGAACCTGACCACCTCATACACTGGGAACATTCACAGAGGTCAAATGGGAGCGCATGACTATACATAACATGTGAACTAATTAAAAAGCATAAAGCAATAAACAACCACAGTCAGAATTATTAAACAAGCTTATCGTGGAAATATTTCAAGAAAAGAAGGGCAAAAATAGGCATATTGATGAAGACAGAGAAAAAGAAAAACAGATGAACCCATGGCAGCACAAGCAATCACATACAAATATGTTGAGCAGCCCTTTTATCAACAGAGTACATACTTCGAGACCATTTTCTTTGCATGATTACTTTAGAACAGTTGGTAAACAAAACTACAGCATTTGGTCACCGTACTTAGTTGCGTTTTTGTTAACAATCCAAGGTTATAAATGACCATATTTATAAAAAGAACTAGGTTCCTGTAAGAATGCCATCCATGTTAAAGCGTTATCAATATTCTTAACTTTTCCCATTCTATACAATTGACAAAGCTTATATATGTACAAAGATTCACTTCTTATTGTTCTGAGCTTTGTAAACAAAGGAGCAGTTTCAGAGATAGGGCACTCTTGAACAAAGGTGCATTTGTAAC
This sequence comes from Rhipicephalus microplus, assembly GCF_043290135.1. Classification (NCBI taxonomy): domain Eukaryota; kingdom Metazoa; phylum Arthropoda; class Arachnida; order Ixodida; family Ixodidae; genus Rhipicephalus; species Rhipicephalus microplus. Next base: position 77,435,437 of record NC_134710.1, read on the forward strand.
TTTTGTAATAAGATCAATGTGTGAATGTTTTCAGTTGATGTCACCCGCAGACTAGAATTCTGTATCAAACTAGAAAAAGAAACATTGATATTTATAAAATCATATTATTAGATATAAGGAATAGTTACAATAGCAACACATAGTACCTATTGTTCTAGATAACTTACTAAGTGATTCACTTGACAATCCCACAACACAGTTCCAGAGAAATATACGCCAAGCGATTTGAAAGATGGTAGTATTTATATCACAGTATTTAATATTAGGTTGAAGTTACTACCTTAAAAGAACAAAAAATACTTGTTATAAAACAATTCCTCATTATCTGTAATGTAAAATGCTTCATGCAGTGATGGAAGCGAGATTTCGATTTTTTGAGGAGATTCTGCAGTAGGAAAAATGGTACTTTAGAGCTACCTTGATTGTTTTTGGAGAAGAAGAAATGCAAGCCTGGAACACCTGTTGATGTTTTCGGAGCAGACAGCAAATATTCTTAATGATTCCTACAATTCAGTACATCATTTGAGGGGCTTATAGTTATTAATATTTATAATTAAACATATTATCACCTTATTGGTAGAACACTCCGCTGAAATATTCAACAAACATTTCACTACAGTATTCACTGACGAACTTCCACTGAATGATTCTCTTTCACTGTTACAACTGCCCATTGAATACCCTTTTCCAGCAATCCTAATAAAACAGCACGGGGTAGCTAGCGCTATCAGTCGACTTCCCCTTAAAACCAGTCCCGGCCCCGATGGCATCAGCGCCAAACTACTTAAATTAACCTGTCAACATACAGCTAAGTTGCTTGCATTCATTTTCCAGCAATCCTTTGACTCTGGTTGTATACCAAATGACTGGAAATTGGCTAATGTGGTACCCATATTTAAGTCTGGTAACAGCAATCACCCCAACAACTACAGGCCGATTTCACTAACGTCCATCTCGCGTAAGTTACTAGAGCACATCATACACTCCCAGGTCATGCGTCACCTCAACCGTAACAATTTACTTCTTCAAATCCAACATGGTTTTCGAGAAAAATTATCACGTCAGACTCAACTTTTCGAACTCGTGACAGACCTGCACACAGCTCTTCATATGTCCATCTGCATTGACCCGCTTTTTATAGACTTTTCTAGGGCTTTTGATCGTGTTCCCCATAACCGGCTAATGTTAAAAATACGTCACCTCAGCCTCGACCAGAAAACGACTGCATGGATACAAAAATTTCTAAACAACAGGTCTCAGTCAGTTAAACTTAACAACTGCATATCTCATCCTGCCCGAGTAACATCTGGTGTGCCAAAAGGCAGTGTACTGGGTCCTCTTCTCTCTTTAGTATACATTAATGACATTGCATCTAACATAACTTCATCAAGTTGTCTTTTCGTGGATGATTGCATTGTTTATAGGAAAATAACTTCCACAGATGATGTTGCAGAACTACAAAAAGGATCTTACCAGGTTAGGGGAATGGTGCAACAAGTGGCAAATGGAAATTAATGTCGAAAAAACCAAGCACTCCATGTTTACTAATATCACTTTTGCATGCTATAGCTCTTATAAAATAAACGATTCGATAATAGAAAAAGTCACGTCATTTAAATATCTGGGCGCAATACTCACTTCAGATCTAAGCTGGACTGCTCACATAGAGTATACTACTAATAAGGCTCTCAAGAAACTCGGCCTCCTTAAACGTCGCTTGCATTTTACTAATGAGGACACAAGACTGCGCGCTTTCAATTCATTGGTTCGGCCATCCCTAGAATACGCTTCAATCATATGGCATCCTCACCAAATCGGTCTAACTAACATGCTCGAAATGGTACAGAATAAAGCTGCTCGGTTCATCTCATCATTCTACTCACGTTACATAAGTGTTTCTCTACTAAAATTGAACCTTAGCCTCACCACACTTGCCATGCGCAGGAGACATAATCGACTATCGTTCTTTCACTCAATTTATCACAGCAACTCATCCTTCGCCCAGTCTCATATCTTTCCAACCCCTCATACTTCAACCCGCCTCGATCATGCGCACAAGGTGGCCCCCATTTTCGTTAGGACCAAGAAGTTTCAACATTTGCCATTATCATTATGCATAATCGAGTGGAATTCTCTTCCATCTAAGATTGCAGAAATAACAGATCGTTCCATATTTAACTCCATGCTTCAGGGCTATTTGCATAGTGAAAAACATGGCTGACCTGTTTCTGATTGCCCTCGTTTCGTCTCCTGTTTTTGCTCCCGATATTTATTCAGTGTTCTTCAATGTAATTTTCATAGGTGTTTTCATTATTATTGTACTAATGAATATGTATTCGATTATTGTTGGTGAGTGTGTTTAACTTGATGCTGTGATTCGATTTACTCGCTGTTTCCTTTTTATTGTTTACTTTTTGGTATTCTGTTTTCTGTTCATATTGCTTGAAATGTATGTATTCAGTTCAATACCCCCTATGTAATGCCCAATTGGGCCTTTAGGGTATTGAAATAAATAAATATTGCACATTCAGCAACGACTGCAAGTTACAGGAAACATAATTAGGTTATTGAACCCCACTAAGTGTTATTTTCCTATTTTTGAAAAGTAGTCAGCATTGAATTTTCTAAAATAAATAAGCTAAATAAACTAACATTTAAAATACTCACTCTTGTGATATAAACGAGGTAAAATCCAACGAAACTGCTAAATGTAATCAGTCGCATAATAAAGTTGTCACAGCAGCAGCTAGTATGACTAAGATGTTTCGCCGAAATTTCACAAAAATAGTCTTCTTGTAAGGTACAAATATACAACTAATGTCAGGTATATATAGAAAATGCTGGTACGCGTATCATTTTCAATACTCGTGTATACAGCGACTACACAAGCTATACACCAGATGACAGTATACAGCTTGTCTTTGTTTTCATTTAGGCTTGATCGATGGTCACATGGTTTAATTTCGTTGTTTTTAGTTTCCCCCAATGCCATTTCAGAGCAGGTTTGGAGCAGTTACTAGCAAATATTGCAACTTGGAGCAGCATTTATCTTATGGAGCGATTGGAGCAGCACTTCCATCACTGAATCATGTCAAATAACCTACGCATAATTTCATGTAGTTTCCAATATGGTAATGCCTTGAAAGTTTCCATATAGAATTATGACACAGTCCGTGGCAGTGGTGTAGTAGTTACGGTGCTTGGCTGCTGACGCGAAGGTTGGGAGTTCAATTCCGGCCATGGCGGGTAGCATTTCGATGGAGGGGAGATGGTAGAAGCTCGTGTGCTGTTCGATGTCAGTGCCCGTTAAAGAGCATCAGATGATCCGAATTTCTGGAGGTCTTTACTACAGCGTCCCACATAATCCTATCACGCTTTTGGGATGTTACACCCCAGATAAAAAAATTTGAATTATGAAGCAGTTATTTGTTATTTGGTAAGACCAATATTTAAAATAGGTGGTTGAGTTAAGTGTGTCAGCTAATCCCAGCCATATGGAGAAACAGGCAATAAAACCAGAGATTAAAAAGTAATTCTTTTATTTATTACAATACAGAAATACAGTAATGGGCAAAGAAAAGTGGCTGAGAATAAAAATTTTTCAGGTGTGAACTGAGCCCACACCTTCCATATTATGCATGCAATGCTTCACCGATTAATCTAGGAATATGTAAATAGTAGATTTTAATTTGCAAGTGAATCCAAAGTGAATTCGAAGTGAATGGCAGAATAATTTCAAATCGAACAGTTTGAATAGGATGTGCCACATAATGAAAAGTGAGCACATTTATCGTGACCCAACCAACCAGCAGAATATTTTAAAAATTGGAACAAGGCATGTGCGAATGTCATTATTTTCGGTTCGAAGTAAAGTGGAAGAAACTTTGAATAGTAGAAGAATTTGAATTTCATAGGATACAAGCATCATAACCGGTAAAATACACTCTACTATGTTGTAAAATTTACTCCAAAATACTTAAAGCATATAGGCCCATATAACAAGCTTTTAAACTCCAAAAAATGATTAATCAATATGAGAATAATTGACGTGAGGGTTCATTTAATGTTAATATAAAACTTCACAAAAGTGCAGATTTTTTTTTCTGGAAAGGTGTTCTCAGACCACAGCACTCCTAAGTTCTGGTGAAAGCACCTTTACAGGGGGGGGGGTTATATACGGTCTGATATACATCTATTCATATTGTAAGTACTTAGCGCAACTTGGTATTCGCTCGAAACACTCTCACATTCACACACGCTTCAACTCAAGAAACGCACACAACACATAGTACTTTCTTGAGTGGAAGCGTGTGTGAATGTGAGAGTGTTTCGAACGATTACCAAGTTGTGCTAAGTACTGACATTATGACGAGTTACCAACTAGTCCAACAAGAAGTTGTAATAATACGTCTATTCGTTCACTTAGAATACTTTAAAATACCAAATAATTAAAGTTCCTGTGTCAAAGAGAGCTCGAATACTCCAATATTTTTTCGAGGATTCGCACATGCCTAGTATTTATGCACCTGTGGTGGGAGCCTTAGGTACAGCCGCCTTAGCCATCAGTGACTGGGCTGAACACTCCCAGGCGTGGGACACGGCATGCTTTCCAGCTAGTTTCAGTACAGCAGCCTTTTACGACAAATCTCTTGAAAATACACCTCTCAAAACATTATCAAAATGCCCACAATTCCAGCATCTCGTTTCTAATCAACATTATTGTGGGCAAATTTCTATAGAAATGAGTGGAGAGATTTATTAACAAGTCTAGAAACTGGTAATATCTTGCACAAAAAGCTATAGCATCCAAGTAAATAACTTGAACAGCCACTCTGCTGTAGAAGCAACAACAAAAGAGCGGCCAAAGATTTTGACAGCGAGCTCAACTGGTTGGTGAGAATTTATGTTTTAGCACATAGACATCGAAAATGGAAAGCTTGAGGGCAATGAAAACTTTGATGGATGAAGAGATCTTAAATGAAAGAAAGGGTGTGTCAGGTTGTCTGTCCGAGACACTTTTGGCTGAAGCCGCTGTCGGCATTGACTTGTTGAGAGCTGCTTGTTCCTCATGGTTTCAGCTATACAAGACTGCTTCCCAGCACTCCCATGCTGACTGGTCTACTTAGTCTATGCTATGGCTTTTGCCACGCCAAAAGGTACAGGTTGGCCTTGTGGCCGTAGCAGCTACAGTGAGCCGAGAATGACTCTGGCTCAACTGTGTGGGGTCTGGCAAAATTGTTGAAAGTTCTAGTTTGTCACTGCTGAAGGTGCCCTTCTTGATAGCCCTCTAGCAAGTTCGGGGAATGTTTTTCTCTTGATGTGTACATGTGTTACCTCTGAGAATGTAGTCGATAGACAAAAGGAGCCCAGATGATTGAGGGAGGTTGTAGAAGAACTTTCGGAAGAAAAGCTCGAGCCACATTGTGTGCACGTTAGTCTCTTTCAACCTTCTGATAACATTACACCCATACATCAACTTCTTCTACGCAGCTTAAGACCTAGATTGATGCAGTATTTTGCGTGCCAGCAGAGTAATTGTGTGCTTACGAAGCACTTATCAATAATCTTGCTGCTTGCCACTCTTGGACTAAAAGGAATACCATTTTGATAGCCATCTCGATTTCTCTTTTCTATTCTTTTTACGTCATGAAATTATAAAATATATTTTACTGCATATGGTATTTAACGTATATATTCCCAAGGTCTGACAGGAAAAAGGAATGAGCTGCTCATTTAAAGTATTTTGCCCAACCCACATGCAGTAAATGCTCATCTAGAGCATGTGTAAGTTGCATATGAAATCAAGTTTACCTGCAAAATGTAGTACTAACAAATGTGCTACAGTGTAGTGAAAAATGAGTGAGGTGGAAATCGCAGATCATAATTCTTACCGTGAATGTTATTGCCCCAGTGTGGTCCTGGTCAAAGGTATTGAAGACGAAATGAGCATACTGACTAGCATCTGCACCTCTTGGGAAGAACTGTGAGTAGATTATCTTAAACGTCTCTTCTTTAACCATCCCAGATGGGCATTCCTGGAAATAATAACAGCAAAAATATAGACTCAAAAGCTCTGGATAAGACATTCAGTTTTCTTTCATATTCAATACACAGAATATGCACATACTTACTACACATAAATATTGCATTGCATGCAGTAAAATATGTCATAATACTAGCTGAAAGGAAAAGGTCAAAATCAGGAGTAAATTGAGGAAAGATTTTGTTTAAACATAGAACATAGAACATAGATCTTTGAAGTCTATGGCAGATTTCAAACATTTGTGCAAAATTTCTCAATGTATTAAAATATATGCATAGATGAAAATGCACCAATACAGAAAAAATTATGAATAACTGCACTGGCCCTAGCATTTGTAATGTATAGTATAGGGCACTCTGACTTATTCATTGTAAAATTACATTTTACTAATAACGGCCTATGGCACACTTATTTAAGAGAAGATGCGAGCCGAAAAACGGAAGTTTTTTCCAAGAGTACATTGTTTGTTTGTTTTTATTTGCTTGCACCACTTTCATTTCGTACTTTCATGACAAAATATTGAAGACTGTAATTGAACTCAAAGTAGGTTAAAATTGCTGTAGTGAGTACAAGGTGACCACCAAAAACTTAAAAGAGCTCATTGTCTAGAGTCCCCTGGAAATGGTCACCTGGCTGCTTGCCATAGCATTTAGCATGAGCAGTTTATGAAGGCCACATGCTCAAAATTATCCTGATTCCCAAGCTGTCATGATGGAAGAAATCATAAAAAAATCTTTGCCCCATAAGTGTGGTACCCAAAATAATCGCACTGTTTTTCAAAAAGGGCAGGACTCTAGTCTTTAAAATACTCTGCAACACTACATAATTAACATTCAAAATGCTTTCATCAAGCAGTGACACAACCATTGGAATTTTTTTCCTGCAAGAATCCATATCATAGTTTTGTATCAGAGGAATTATATGAAGATCTGAGCATTGCATTCTGTCATCTTTTGAAGTTTTCCTTAATTTTACCCTATTGATAGCATGCTGGAAGCTTGTCTTAAGCTAGAAAGAGGATGATGCCGAATGACCGTGTATGCACACATTGATCTTCCTCTTACACTTTGCATTGATTTAACTCAACCATGGCTGCTTTCAGGCATTCAAATTGGATGAAAACAAGCTAGGTGAATGAACATCTTGAAAAATCTTGTCCTTCATATATGGCACACTGCGAATTTTTTTTCAAATGCAAATTGGTCCATTCAGCTTATTCAGCTTGGCTACCACTTTTACTTGGCTGCTTGCTTTTCGTATTCCAGCTCCTTTTGTCTGCAAACTAGAAGTAACTAGTCCTAACAACTGAAGAAGTCCAGTACATGCAACCTGTAAGCCATAGCACAAGGCTTGTCACGTGAACACCATAACATGGTGGAGATATGAGAGTCAGGAGAAATGACAAGTGGCCACTAGAAAAGGACTATGGGCCATTTTTCGCTGTGTCTTGAGAAGCAGTGCATCACACGGTCTCCATGGCAGCATTCTATAGTTACTGGGTGCCTTTATTTAAATATATTTCAAAGAGCAATCTTCTCTTCAATTTCATAAAGATTTGGTGAGTCTCCTTATCCAATTATCCAAATATCAGCCATTAATGCTGTTTCAGAGAGCTTAAAAGGATACTGACATGAAAATGTTTCAGGTGTTGTTCCTTTACATCATATATAAAAAGCCAAGCTCACAGGAGAGCCAAGGGAATGCATTGGTAAGCATGAGTGCACCCTGAAAAATTAATTATATTATGGCTGTGAAAGCTAGTTTCGGTTCCTATACACTGTACCCTGACGTCATGACTCAGTATGGGCTTCTCACCCTGTGCTTATACAAGATATCATGATGTTTTCACTGCCATTATGCTCTGTGGCTCTGTTTGTGTCAACAAGTGGCCATTTTGAATGTTTTAGGGCGTCACGTCATCACAACTAGGCATACTAGTAGGTGAAGTGACCAAAATTGATACTGAAGCCTTACATCATGCTAGTGTAAATGTTAATGGGTGCACCATGTGAAATTCAACTTTAATGTGTCAATAAAATATCTTATCAGCATTTACTGAGCGTCACACTTGCTCATAGCCATCTGCGTATACAGTAGATTTGTACGCCAGAGCAAACTCAGCTTCAAAAATTGGTGTCAAAACTGTCAATACTCGAGGTGCTGCAAATAGAAGTCTAGATGTGTAATGTGACACCACCAATTCTCTAACAACTATTTGAAAGCAACAATGTTAAATTGAATTCTTTAAACATCTTTAGATAATTCATAGTGTCAGCATACTGTAAGATTTGTTCACCGGCATGACGTTCAACAGAAAGAAGTGCTGGAAGGCAGACATCTAATCTACTGCTGGCAGTGCTAATGTGAGGTCATATAGCAACTTCTTTACATTTTTTTACATTAAAGTCATATTTCACAGATTTTTGAGAACACAGCTGTAGTGTGTAATATACAATAAATGTTCACATTATTTATGATATGTAGCAGAAGTCTCATGCTGAAAAAAAAACACAACACACAATTAGAACATGTGGGTTACAATTTTCTTGACACTGTCTTCTAAGAAACTAAACTATTAACAGTGACTAGATGAAGACGGTCAGAAAAAAAAATTTCATAGAGAAAGTTCAGTGTATCCTGCTTTGAAAATTTCGTGATATTGCACGAAATGGCAGCACATGTAAAATATTGCTTTTTGGGCAAATGTGTTCAAGCATTTCCTTCAAATGCTTTTGCCATTCTGTTCCTTGAAGAAGCAATGAGAATGAAGAGAACTGAAAAATGAGCCAAATGTTATTAGGAATCTCAGAAGAGCTGGAGTAAGGCTACTTTTCTAGCAATCAAAGTATCACAAATCAAAGTACAATGAAATAAACTGCATTTAGGAATGAGCCTATAACGAAATTGTGAAGTGTGCGCCAGCTCTGCTGGTGTGGCCGCACACTCAAGAGTAGAGACGGATGTGCACAGGGACACACAAGAGTGCATGGGAAGCACTTTGCATCGTCTGCTACCTTGCTAGAGTGCACCGCTCTTGTTTGGCTGCAGTACACCAAGGGCGCCGTGCTACTGTGCGCCTGTGCCAATGCCATTTGATACACAGCAACGCGATGTAATCTGGCACTACGCAGGGCACTGCCACGCTGAGCTGTGTTTACCCTAAGAGGGGACGGCACTTTTAATGAGCCTCCATGCTGTAGCATTTCACTTCCACTGAAACGCAGTTGCCATGACTGGGATTCAATACTGTGGCATTCAGTTCAGTTTTACACCAGATGATTTGTCTCCGCAAGTTTAATTCTAAACAAAACGCTTACGTGGCATTGCAGCAGCACAAGCAGATCCTGATCTTTCAACAAAGTGGCTGATTTCTTAATGCTGCACAACTTGAATGAGGATCAAGGCTGCAACTTGCTTAAACATCTAAGCATGTGGAATGATGCACTGGCTACCATCAATGCTGCTTACCAACCTGAAGGTTGTGCTTCACTTTTCTCGGAAAACGTACGTTGATGAGAAATCGAGAAGTAGCATTCGACAAGCAGTTATTTTCTTGCACTTGCACTGTTGACAGCATGCATGCCCTTGCGATGCCTCGAGGAGCTTTCTTATGAGAAATTTAAACATTCTGGCTATGGGGATTAAAAGAAACATGAAGCTCATGGTGCTTCATGTCAATGAGATTACCACTGCAAGTCCTTGTGCCTCAACGCTACGGTGCAGAAGAGATACATAAACCTGCAGTGTGGAATCTGCGCTGTCAAACACAATGGCACTCAGACACATAGAGCCCGGTGGTTTTTCCAAGCCCACTCCTGAAGTGTGAATCCTGGTGATGTCTATAGTTGAAGCCTAAAATGTGCACCTCCGTCGACACATACCTACCTCTTCTTTAGCAATCTCATACACAAAAAATCCAGTTTCTCAAAATGCTTTTAGTTTTCCTTGATGCGAAATTGTGCTTGTTTTCATGAAATTTTAAGTGAATGATATCGCTATGCTGTTGCACGATGGTGCAATAATGTGGTGTCCCTGTGCACAGATAAACAACTGATGCTTTCTTGAAATACTCCTGGCGATCATGGTAGTTCTGGCAATCCAATTGAAGTTGGCACATTGTGGTGTCATCTCTCTGATGTCCTTGTCAGCTTGCACTGAATATGCCCTTGATTTCAGTTACCTACATGCCCCAAAAATTGCAATGTTGAAAGTTATTCCAGGCTGATTGATAAACCAGCCGAGCAATGATCTAGGCATCTAAATATTTTAAACCGTCTAGTCCACTCAATAAGTTGACAGTGGCTCTTGCACTAAATAGTGACCCAACTGAGGATAAATAAAAAAATACCACTAAGTTACTGTAGAAGGATTCCATCTGGGTCTAATGCCTCTATTACAGTGCACAAGATGTTTTAGAGATACAAGTGCACGAAATGAGAGACTATGACACCACTGCACAGGGGAGTGAAGCTGAGGCACCGAAAGAACAGTTCAAGGCAAACCAAAAAGTTCTCTAAACACGCAATACTACAATGTATGGAGCCCATATAATTCGTACAAAAATTACCGAGCAAAATGACTGTTCATTGAAAAATAGAAGATTGCCATTCCTTACCTGCTTAAAGCCCCTGTACATTAGCTGCAGCTCTCGCTTATTGAACTTAGTGAGCTGACACAGTGTTTCAATCGCTTCTGGCTTGTAGTGAACAGTCGGGCCTTCCAATTCATCGATTTCACTGTCTGAAAGTGACAAAAAGAAGAAACATGAATGACACTAGTCCTATAAAATGGCGCAAGAAAATTACGCAAAGATAGTGGTTTTAAGGCAGCCTACTAGCAAACATCAGCCATAAATGTATGTGCAGAATGTATAACTACTATAGATGACCAGAGACCAGACTCTGAATAGGTCACCAACACTTTTTCTGGTGCTTAAGTGGTCTCGTGGTATTACTGGGATGCAGTCATGCAAGACAACCACAATACAGAAACATGAGATACTTTATTTTTTTTTACAAACACAAACATGCGCCAAGTTCTTGCAGTGAGTCTTCATGACCCAGATGCAGCATCACTCATGCATTATCAAAAGCAAAAAATTAGGCCGCCCTGAATGCTGATACAAGGCCTATCACAGCTCTCATCATGACATTAGATTATTATGAAATGACACTGCAGAATTTTTCACAGGGCACAATGCCAACTCGCACCAGCTGGGAATGTACAGGAGGTAGATTCGTACAAAAACACGCCATATGTACTTCGTCACACCACACATGCTTCGCATCACCAGTGAGCACGACATTTTGCTACAAAGTCTTCCCTTTGAGACGACGAAACTACTTTTGCCAGGCAAGCAAGGAGTTCATCTCGGTCGGGAGCATCCAGCAGACTGTGACCAAGTGACTGTGCAAGTGCATCAGAGTCATTATTTCGAAGGTATGACTTCATGTTGATGCAAACTCTGTTGTAGTCAGTATCGTTGAGAGACTTCTTAAGTGATGCCAAGACAGACTTCCAAATATCCTTCGATGAATCTGAACTTTTAGCACTGGATGTGCCAGCTCCATCACAAATAGCTGAACACTGGGGAGGTCCGATTCCTTTGAGAGGCACAAAAAGTTTTCGTTTTTTGGCATTCTGCATATATTGCTCTCGAGTCTGGTCTTCATCTGTGCTTCTAAAGTTGATCTTACGGACGGTGCAAAAATCTGCCGCCTTTGATTGTGAACTGCTGTTTAGGACATCAAATAGGCTTCGTCCTTGCCGGCTTCTGTCTTGTGACTGCGACTGCCGCTCAGTGGCCTTGTTGGCCCGGTATGTCTTCAAAACATTTTCATCATTGTCAGCTACTGGCTGTCCAGTGAATGTCAGGTTTCTAAAATTTGGTGTGCTTTCCTTTGATGGTATTCCAAATGCATTTCTTGAGCCACCCAGCATTTTTACTGCAGCTGTGTTGCTTTCATTTGATGCACCTGCAGCTTTAAAGAAAGCAGACAGTTCTTTTAGGACAACACTAAAGCTAGAACGTAGTTTGGCTTTTTCTTTCACCCATTTTGATAACTGGCTCAGATTTCGTGGCTCACTGTAACGTCTGTCACAGAATAAGATAGCACCGAAATCCCGCTGGTGGCGTATGACACGACCTACTGCTTGGTTAACTGCTCTAGTGGCTTGCAGCACGTACCAATCATTACCAGAAAAAACTTTGCATGACGGTGACTCATCCAAGTACTGCTTTTTCAGCTGGACCCTGGGATCAAAGCAAGGAGGTAACGGAAAGCCAACAATGATGGCTGCACGAGCATACTGGTCTGTGAAATCCATGCCCTCACTCATACGTCCTCTGCACACTGCCATAAGAAGACAGCCTTTTTTCTCAGGTGAGTCGACATTTTCACAGTATTCTTGAATGAGTGAGGAAAAGTCTGTACTTCTCTGAACTTCCATCACTGTTGGTTTGACAAGTGCAAGCGAAGTCATGGTTCCGTTTGAGGTCCAGGTCTCAACAAAATTTTTCATGACAGCATACGAGGGAAAAAAAAGCAACACACCTCCTGGAATAATCCTACAAAGATTACACAGTGTTCTACCAAGAGAGGCCAGGTAGGCAGGATTGTTTCTGTTCTCATAGGTGCAATTCAAGACCTGTCCATCATAGCCATTGCTAAGCACAGAGACATAGATTTGTTCTTCCTTAATGACATGAGGATTTTCGAGTTGTACAGGGAATGGAATACCCAGCTCAGATGCGAACGAACTGAGTGGAGAGAGCGTGCCACTAGTGAGAATTATGCAACGAGCTCCCTGTCTTAAAAGGTTGTCCATACTCACACTTGGTGAGAAGCACCAACAATTCAGGCACCAATCGAGCTTCTTGGCAGAGGTTGAAGGAACTGTCCAAACATCTTGAGGCCCCTTCTTTTTCTTGTTTACATCTTTCTGAATGTGGACCTTAAACTTGGTCTTAAATATCAACTCTACTGACAAGCCTTCTCCCTCGACAGAATAGAGGCTGCTGAGAATAGTTATTAAACGGTTGAGGCCCGTTCCTCTCGGGCTGAATGCTCCAACTGCGTTGACCTCAAGGAAGGACACGATTTTGTCCAGGAGGTCCATAAGGTCATCTTTGTTCTGACGACTAACACCTGCTTCTCTCAACATGGTGAACATAAAATCACCAGATTTTGTAGTTGAGTCTCCATTCATCTGCATAAGCAACTCGTCTACATACTTTTCCAAGGCAAGCAAAATAGCTTTAATCTTAGCTACATCAAGCAATGTGAAATCTGGATCAACACCTTCAACTCCAGCAGCTGCTTCAGTCTCTTTCTGTTGCTTCAGTTCTGCTGCATGAGTTATTTCCTTGATGCACAATGCCAAGTCAGATGAGAGCAGTTGGAATGACATGCTCTCTTCACACATGCTTTCTATGTTGTGAGCTTCGTCAAATATGACCACATTTCCTTCGAGCTCAACACCCTGCGCCTTGCGTGACTTTGCATCCACAAGATAATTGTAAGGCATAAAGACAATATCAGCTCTCCCTTTCAGAGTCTTGGCAGCATAATATGGGCAACAGACAAATTTTTTGCCAAGCTTGCCCAAGTCTTCAATGTCCATGACAGGAGTGTCTTGATACTCCGATCTCGTCATTTTGGTGTCATAGTTCAAGTGAAACGGGCAGGACCTGGTCGTTACCTTATGTCGGCACACTCGCAATTTGGAAGCGTTGTCTTGCAATTTCTGGACGTCTGGGTTGATGCACAACTGATCTCGGGAACCCAACACTACCGACTTCACATACTTGTAGTTGGTCTTCTTTAATTCGTTTATAGCTTGCGACAGCTGCGAATGGGTTCTTGAGCTGTAGATAATCTTGGGGTACATAGGACTCGGTCGTTCTGCCGATTCCTGCTGATCGAAATGACGTTGCAGCTGCGAGAGAAATCCTGACGAATTGCCGTCAGACGACCGGTGCACGCCAGCGCTCAGCTGAATTGCGGCTTTGTGATCTTCAAGCCAGGCTAATGATGAACACAAAAGGGATAGTGTTTTTCCCGTTCCTGTTGGACTCTCTAGGATGCCATTTACTCCATTCTGCAGACACTCGATCACTTTTTCCATGTACTTCTTTTGCACATCGTAAGGCTCATGCGGGAAGTGAACGGTAACACCCCGCAAGTTCAACATCTGCGACGACATCACTGTTCCGTAACGGCCACTACAGTGACAATCACATCCAAGGGTTCAGCACATGACGCATGTCAGGCCAGGGCGGGCAACGTTGAAATCGCTAAAATATCGTCTTTCACCGGCGCAGAACGATCGATCGATAGTCCCTTCCACACACACACACCACCGAAAACAGGTTCAACCTTCGATAAATGGCAACCAGCTCGAATATTTCACCACTGTGAACTAGTACTGTAATACAGATGCACAGTCACATCGGTAAAATCATCTCGCGCAAGGGGATAACGCGAATACAAAGAGCGCGGGAAACGCGCACCACAGCGCACAGACGGAAATCGCTCAATGCCACTTGCCGCCGCGCCGCGGCCAAAACAACCACAATGGCAGCGCTTATTTTTTATTTTGCTCAAAAAGAGTTGAATAAGTTTGCAAAAAGTAACAATAATTGCTTATTACGCTATAATAATTTACAATATGAACACTAATAAGGCCCCCTTCTCTACAAACAACGAAAAAATAGCTTCCAAGATTACATAACTTTTTCAACAAAATCTCGAAGGCAAGAATGCAAGTTTTGTGGTATTGCACGAGGTGGCAGCACATGTAAAATATTGCTCAAGTTCGCGTGGTCATGGTCACATTTCGCAAGCCTTATAAACCTGTAAAACATGCATTTCACGGTAATTTACATTTCGTACGTAATTGTACAGCGGAAATTCACCAGTGCGGCTGCCTTCACCGTTTAGCATCACAAACTTGCTGCACGTGTTGTGTGGCACAGGTCTATGTTTCTCTGCACTCTCATCGTGAATATCTGGGGCGTATTCAGTAAACGTGGACTGTCCATTTCGGCGCCCGCTGATTAGATGAAACACTACAACTACCATCTGAGTGAAGTACAAGATACTCAGAAGAATTGGCGGCGACATGAGAGAGGCTGGCTCTGGGGGAAGCAACTGCGGCCCCATGGCCTTTCAAACCTTTCAGGATTAAATTGATTCTGTTCAATGTAGGCAACTGGTTATTGCAACTTGGCATGGGTATGATCAAGTCAGCTCCGAAAAAATACGAAAATCTCCACTCACACTTTTAAACCAAAAGAAATAGTTGTTGCATTGATGGATGAATTATTATTGAGGAATATTTTGAATCCTAATTATTTATACTCTAACTTTTATAACGTATAAATATATGGCAGCTTCGCACTAGTGGCACCAAGCCAGGGGGAAGAACGCAGATTGGTGGCCTTCCTGTACGTGTATCTTTCTTTCTTTATTTATTTCCCCTTGTTATTTTGCTTTTTATGCGTTTTTTTAGTTTTTTCTTTCTTTATATGCGTATTTATTTCTATTTATCACTCTTTATGCCTCTATTTTTCTCTCTTTGTTTTTCGTTAGTTTTCTTTCTGTCTTGGTCTGTGTTTTTCATATCTCTTTTTCGCGTATGGTTCTTCTCTTTCTCTTTTTTCATATCCTTATTCTACTTATTTTTCTTCTTTCTAATATTAATAATAATGATATCAGAGGTTTTACGTAACACACACACACACACACACACACACACACACACACACACACACACACACACACACACACACACACACACACACACAAACGTGCTCTATAAAGCGCTACATTTTTTTGTTCCTTTTTATTTTAACCTTGGTCCGAGTTTGCTGGGACACCCGGCATAATAATTGAAGGAGCCAGCGAATGAGTGTATAATAAAATATGGCCCACCTAAAACCTTCCAACCTCGCATGAAAAATGTGCGAAATACTAAGGACCTGATAAGCGGTTTTCGTAAACGATGATAAGCGATTTCATAAACAGAACGCATATTACTATGCGTTCTGCTGTATGAAACTGCTACATGTATAATCTGTACGTATACAAACTCTCATATAGCTTTATGAATAAATAGCGTACATGTGTGCTTCTTCTTTCTTGTGCAGTTGCTAGGGGCACCGATCAAGTACTACATAGAAGTGTGGGCACATAGTTCATTGGTGTATTCCACCATCATTTCTAATACTCTATATTTTTTCCTCTTTTTTTAGCTTTGTAGCCTAGTTTAGAGTTGCAGAATGGGAACACGCTGCTCCACGGCCACTCGGGTATTTCTGACTTCACTTTCATTAAACCTCACGTATATGTTATGTGTAGCCCTAAGAGACAAGAAGTTAACGGAGTATATCAGAGAACAAATGGGTGTTAAGAATATCATTGTCCAAATCAAGAATACGAGATGGTCATGGGCAGGGCACGTAGCACGAATGCAAGATAACCGCTGGTCACTAAGGATCACATACTGGATTCCCACAGAAGGCAAGCGGATGAACGGGAGACAGGAAGTTAGGTGGGCAGATGAGATTATGAAGCTTGAGGGTATAGAGTAGCAGCAGAAAGCACAGGACCGAGTTGACTGGCGGAACATTGAGAGGCCTTTGTCCTACAGTGTGAGTAGTCAGGCTGATGATGATGTGATCTGTTATGAGATTCGACTATTGGCTGATAAAAGCCCGAATAGACACATTCATGACGAGTTTTCAAATACCTCAAATGAAATCAACATCAGGGCAGTACATCACTAGTATCTTCTCGCCCATGGATGCTAACAGGTGACCAGATGCTTCTTTTTTACGTTGGCTCGGACCGTGGCGCCCCCATATGACACAGATGACATACGACTGGAGATAAGCATGCTCTGCAGGCGTGCACAAAGCGAGAAAAAAAGAGAAGGCAAGCTTGGACAGGCTGTTTGCAAGAATGGCCCATTCTCTCCGTATCTCTTATCGCCACAGTCTACGCGGCTTATTCTATATATAGAAGCTAAGCATATATAAATCCCAGACAGCCACTTCGGTATACGGCCATTACGGCAACAGGAAGCGCGAGTGGATGGGCAAATGCATTGCAGATGAGTCGATAAATCACGGACATGCAACCGTCGCAACGACACGTGTGAGGAGACCTAGAAATGAATAAGTAAAATTAAGCCCACGTTCTATAAATGAATGAAAAGGAAAGAGAAGAGATAGGTGTATACATGCATATACATTTCTCAGAAGGGCCGACGCCTGAGTGAAAACACGGTGCCGTAACTTCTGATTAGTTCCTTTTCGCTTTTGGCCGGCTAAAATCAGTCCTTTTTCCAATGGCTCAACGCACCATTCCGCGAGGCAGCCGCAGATGCATCTGTTGCGGTTCCAAGGTAGATTATGAGCTTGATAGACTGGGCCCTGCGTCCCCGTACCGCTTACGGAGCTCCAGGACACTTCGAGGCAAAATTGAAGTCTAATCCTCGTCACAACTGTACAATAAAAATGCCATCGGGGTCCAGCATCGCAGACGACTTCTTGCCGCCGGTCGTTTGGGCCGGGCCCCGTTTCTTTACGATCCAGGGCCTCCTTTTCTCCCGTTCTTAGTTCACCCTTGCTTCACGTCCGGCAGTGCTTCGATGTCACACTGGCTGCGCTAATAGCGGCCCTACTGACGGCGACGTGTAGGAGGAGTTACGACCTGGCTGGGTCGTGGCGGCGACCGGTTAACTCTCGCGTGCGTCAACTGTCAGTACAAAGGCGAGCAGATCCGGCTGTAGCGCCATCAACGGCAGGCGCTCGGAGTGGCACATAGCAACTGGTCGACGCGAATGCTTTCGCAAAAGTTTTATTGCGAAACAAATGCACTAGAACAAAAAAAAAAAAGAAAGAGAAAGGGGAAGCTATAGGATCAATTGGAAACAAGGGACTTCTAGTTTATTTGTAGAGTATTTGTAGAAACCGTAACGTTCATCGCTAAAAAAAGAAAAATAAAGAAAGGAAAGAGGGCTAAAAAAGTGCACTTCTTACATTGTCTTAGCTGTGTCCACATCGCTATCAACTATGGTATAGATTCAAGACAGTTCCTCAACTGAATCAGACTGACGCATTTGACCTGTGCAGTTGTAACCCCTTGCTTTTACTCGGGCAAGGTACCGACGCCAAACCCAGAGAAAGAGGCAATTTAGGACTCGTAACGCTGTACTGGAACGACTGTAATACGGCACGGCATCGAGATAACAGTGCACTTCCATGCTCGAGTATAGATCCCCAGGCCTCATTGAAACACTGGAGAGTGCATATGTTATAACTTACTTGGTCAGAGAACAGAGAAATAATGCTTCATTGGTGAATGCACCGCAAGATTTGACGAAACACTAAAAGAGACTTCTATTCTGTAAAAATTTGCCAGCGCGTTCAGCTATAAAGTAGACTTCGCAGTAATGAAATTATACCAATTCACTTACTTTTTGCATTAATGAGCATTGTAATGCATTAATTTTGTGGTATGGTAATTCAGTAGCATGATGAGTTACATAAAGCGAGTGATTTCAAGAAATTGACTCATTACTTGTCCTCCTTGCTTTTGACTAAACACGCATCTTTTACGGCATAAATTATCGATTATCGATGAAACAGTCACAGTTTCTCCGCAAGGGTAAATCAATTACTGCGATTGCAACAAATTAGAATGGTGCACGAGGTAAGGCTGTAGCAACCAACTCCTTTAGCCGATCTGACTGACACCAAAATGCTGACTTAAAGAAATATGGCAACCGCAGCAAGCGAACGGTTTTCGTTCTTGTCTGCCACCTGAACTTGCAGCGCGAAGCAAGCGATGAGAGCACTGTACAAACTACAAAGGTGAATTGCCTACTGATCTTTGTCGAGATAGTCTATCTATCTAACTATCTATCTATCTATCTATCTATCTATCTATCTATCTATCTATCTATCTATCTATCTATCTATCTATCTATCTATCTATCTATCTATCTATCTATCTATCTATCTATCTATCTATCTATCTATCTATCTATCTATCTATCTATCTATCTATCTATCTATCTATCTATCTATCTATCTATCTATCTATCTATCTATCTATCTATCTATCTATCTATCTATCTATCTATCTATCTATCTATCTATCTATCTATCTATCTATCTATCTATCTATCTATCTATCTATCTATCTATCTATCTATCTATCTATCTATCTATCTATCTATCTATCTATCTATCTATCTATCTATCTATCTATCTATCTATCTATCTATCTATCTATCTATCTATCTGCTTACGTCTGGGTGCTCTCATGATCTGTCCCCTAACTGGGCATGAACCATAAATACTATTGGAGGGTACGATAGTTTGATGAATAAGACACACTCGTATGTTCTGTTCTGTTTTGTTTTAACTGTTTTGCTGTGGAGAGGTTGAGGTGCATATTGCCTCAGCTACTCCATATCACAAAGTTCTGCAGCGAAAAAGAAAAGAATAATACAGAACGGTACCCAAAAATTAACAATACGGAAAAGAAAAAAAAAAACATAATAGCACACTGAAACCAGTTCAAATATCACGCCAATAGACAGTTTTCTTAGAGCAGTTCACACAGTCATAAACTATTTACACGCACACCTTACTATTCTACTGTCAGTATATACATGACCACATTTTATATATACCCATCTCTGGCTGTCTATCATAGGCGCTTGTCCAGTCCGGTCTCCACTATAAAGTCTCTCAGGAAGATTATTGCTTTTTTCTGGAGATGCGTCTCAGGCCATGGACCAAGTAGTTTCTTTATTGTGAGGGGCCGTCAGTCCAAACTTGCTAATTTGTTCTTTAATTTTGCTGTTTCATTCGCGTATATAACGCACTCCAAAAGAATATGGCGAACATTTTCTTATGCATGACCACAATGGCATTCCGGTGAGTTGGATCGATGTATCTTGTGCAGGAAGCTGTTTGCGTATGCTACTACCAATCGAAGTCGGTGGATTAATATCTCTAGGTGTCGTGCGAGGTCTGTCGCTATGGAAAATTTTCTGTGGGGATCAACTTCGCAAAGTACCGTTTCCTTTGATTTAGGGCTTTGAAACCACTTCTACATCGAACAATGGTTATATTCGACACACTCGTCAAGAAATGAACGTCGAAATCCCGTCGCGTACGCCGTCAAACACTTTCGGCCAGACAGTGGCACATACCCGCGGGTATGTGCCACAGGTGATTGTCACTTAGTCACAGGTGATTGTCACCCAGGAACGGCGAGAACACACATGGGTAATTTTAACGCCGGCTTCATGGACCACACCACCGTTTTCTACTAGACTTTATACATGAATAAAACTTGTTTGGGGATTTTTGAATAAAACATTATTAAGCCTAGGGGCAAACTTTCGAAATTAAAAAAAAGCTAACATCGGTAGCGCTGACCCGATTATTGCTAAGAATAAATGTCAGGGTCCCAGCAGGAATCTAACCCCAGCATATTGCGTGAAGATCAAGTATTCTGCCACATGGCCATGCTATAGGTCCTGGAACTACTTTTTAAATATACCCTAATGTTCGTGAAGCGTCAATTCTGGTTGCAGAGCTGGCTATCTAATTTTATAAACATTACATATATACTCATATCATACAGCCGTCACGTTGGGTAACGCCAGTTGTAGGTAAGTGTCCTCCGCTGAAGTTGATTCATGTAGCACTGTCCAGGGCTGCCATCCTCGCGTGCACCAGCGCTGCACATCAGCTTATCGCTTCTGGTGTTGCTAATACTCACGTTCCAGTTGGTATCGTTGCGCAAGTGCAAAGAAATGGTTATATAAACATCTGAAACTGTTCAGCGTAAGTCTGTGCTAGCAACGATTGAACATATATTTAGCGCCATTTCATAACGTGTCGCTCGATAAAAAATTATGACATGGCGACCTTCTTTCCAAATGCGTCGCATAACGTCGATCGATTCCTAAGGTGCGTGGGGTCTGCCGAGTTTTTTTCTTTATTTGGAAGGATTCGTTGCAAGGCATGTGAAATGTATAATGCCAAAACTGCAGAAGTTACTCTGTTAATCTATCGTTGTCCGTTGCCCGACTTGTCTAGTTTTTAGACAGGTCTGCCACCAATCCAGTGTTGTTTTTTATTGTGTTGACTATGAACAGTTGTGGGACAGCTGCTTTGAATGCCAAACAACACAATAAAAAACACTGGACTGATGGCAGACCTGCAAAAAAAGTCACAATTTGCCGCGAGGGCGAAGCAATGAACGAGATCGCAACAACTTGGAATGTTAATCCTGAGAACGGCAAGCGAATCGAAACGTGGAGCGCGCTGCTCATGCACAAATGACGCACGAAAACAACACACACAGGACGAGAGCTAACTAACAACATTTACAGCTCGACACTTAACGCGCTCTTTAAAGAAAAACGACGCACGTACGAAACGTAATCAGAGGTACATATATGAGTGAGAACTAACAAGTGTCCTTGTTATCTCTGTGTGTTTGAAAAAGTGCTCTTTTTGCGAACGGGGCCTGTCTAGCGAGTGAAGCGATCTTTGGGCGCCCGGGAACTAAACGCAATCGTTCCGGTGAAAGCCGAAGGCGTGCGATTCTCCCCCACCACAGGATAAGCGCGCAGATAAGGCCCCTTCCCTGCGCGTGGGAGGTGCATCGGCACATCGTGACGAGCTGGGCGCCGAGCTTTACGACAAGCTACGGCGAGCGTGCTCACCACGCCATCTAGCTGGTAATGCTGAGAACGGCAACATATCCCGCGAGATAGCCACTGCCAGCGTTAAGTGGTAGATATAAATAGCTTGTCAATTCAACGTTGAAAGAGGTGCTCCTTCGTGGCTCAGTGGCTAACGCTGCGTGCTCACGAACGAAAGGTCGGACGTTCGAAGTTCCGCGCGCCGGATTCTTTGTCTGAATTACTTTTCTTTCTTGCGTTGGGGGTCACCCACATGGACGCCGGCGGAAAAATCCAACCGAGAGTGTTTATGTAATTGCTATCGCAATGAAGGAAGACCCGTCGGGCAACGGACAACGCTTGACATCCAAAGTGGCTGCCAAGTTTCAGGCGCTGCTGAAACTAGAACCGTTCTCTTCCGGCCCGTTTCAGGATCGTATTTTGTCGATCCACAGGCCAAAGTAACAAATGGCGTGACTCTCTCCCACCCTCTCTCCGTGCCAGGCTGAAGCTTCAAAGTACAAACTTCCTGCGTCAAGATAACGTAACAACAAAGCAACAAGAGACGATGGGGAATCAATACGCGCGTATTCACGTGCTTTTAGAGC
The DNA here is from genome assembly GCF_043290135.1 of Rhipicephalus microplus. Classification (NCBI taxonomy): domain Eukaryota; kingdom Metazoa; phylum Arthropoda; class Arachnida; order Ixodida; family Ixodidae; genus Rhipicephalus; species Rhipicephalus microplus. Next base: position 77,457,805 of record NC_134710.1, read on the forward strand.
GTGGTGGAGAGCAAGCTTGCGCTCCACCAAGCTCGATAGCAAACGAGCCCTACGGCTCGTTTGTATAGTTAGCATAAGATTTGCATTCGCAACATCCTCCAACAAACGATGTGAATTAGCTCTCCCGTTTTAACGTGGCGTTGGCGTGGGCATTGTTGGTTGTGAGTGAAAAATCATCATCTTGTGCGTGACCGCAAAATTAAGAACGATGCACATGAAATTGATAACATAAAATCACAGCATATACACGTAGTGAATGATGATGAGTGGGGCGAAGCTTCGGAGGGTTTTATCGGTAAACCGTGAATCGCCTGTCTGTACCTGCTGAGTGAGTCATCGAACGAGGCGGTCATGTACGAGCTATAGGAAGGACAGAACCGCTTTAGGAGCTTCGCCCCTAAAATTTCCTTGTCCGAGTGAGGATCGAAACCAGACCGTTTGCGTGGCAAGCAGGTGTTCTACCACGCAGCCACGCCTCCACTTGAAAATAGAGTTAAAATAACATCACGTGCTTGGAAATGAAGTGAAAATGCTTTACCGAACGCACGCGTCCTGTATACAGGCTTCACAGTAAAACATGTAATATCGCAGTAATATTGCGTGGTACAAGCGAGCGTTACCGTCGGGCGTCAGAACACGTGATTATCATAACGATTTCGTTGCTTCAAGCCCGCCACCCATTACAAAAAGCGTGCACGTTTCTGCGCGCATTCACTCAAAGGGACCCTGCAACACTTTTTGAGCATGGTCAGAAAACGATGCTGATCGGCAGTAGAGGCTTCCGAGAACACGTGAGCCAAATGTTATAGCGCAGCACGCGGCCTGGAATTCACAATAAATTATGAAAGTCAGCTAGAAATTGCTTTCTCCTCCCTCGACAAATCTCCGAATATAACCAAAAATCAAACGTAGACGACCCATTCACCAGCCGTTGGCTGAGTTGAACATGGCGCGTTCAGTTGTTAAAGAAATCGCGGTGAGAGGCCGTCACTTGTCCACGCGTGGGCGCACGATCGCACTCAAAAAGCCACGTATTCAATGAATAGAAAAAAATGCTAAAGGTCACGAGGCGAGCATGACCTTTTATGTTTACCCCTCCCATCCCTCCCTGCTTAGCTTCCAGCACTTTCGTCGGGACTAGAGAAGACAGAATGTGATTGCAGCGTGTGACAAATCTTTGCAACTCGCCCCGCCGCGGTGGTCTAGTGGCTAAGGTACTCGGCTGCTGACTTGCAGGTTCGAATCCCGGCTGCGGCGGCTGCATTTCCGATGGAGGCGGAAACGTTGTAGGCCCGTGTTGTTAAGATTTGTGTGCACGTTAAAGAACCCCAGGTGGTCGAAATTTCCGGAGCCCTCCACTACAGCGTCTCTCATAATCATATGGTGGTTTTGGGACGTTAAACCCCACATATCAATCAATCTTTGTAACTCTGTTCATACTGGACGGATTCTTGAAATTTTTGCGGCGTTGAATTTGTGAGGCGATAAAATTTTCCACTGAATTCTATGGTTACTGAAAAAAAGTGTTTCAGTGCCCCTTTAAGACCACGTAGCGGGCGCATAGCAAGTTCGAAAGGATTTCACGCACATAATTGGTCGTGGTTTAAAGCACGCCGCCCATTACACAGAATGCAGCCTTATGCGGAAGCTTCACTGACACAAGCCACTTTCAACTTTATTGATTGAGCAATATAAATGAGTAACATCATACAATAAAAAGTATACATTAAGTGGTGGAAGTACGCACTAGGGACAAGATATCGCTGTCGCGTTCAACTCTTAAAGGCAAAGCTCTCTCCATTTTTTTTAGCCCTGAATAACACTCTCAATTTTCTTATCTTGATCTCGGTAATTAGCCCCAGCAAGCCTGCAACTATTCCATGCCTACTTTTGTTTTTTTTATATGTAAGGCCACTACGTGGTGTCCGCAGTTATTTCAAGCACTGCACCGACCCGTGACGTTACAAAGTGGTGGTAAGCGAATATATTGTTCGTAGTTTATGTGAAAGATGTCAGTGATAATATGCATTCAATATCAGTAATATGTATGCATTCTACAGTTAGATTATTTGTGGATGACTGCGTGATTCACAGGCAAATTACTAACACTCAGGATGCCTGCAGGATGCCTGGATTCAGGGTGACCTAGCGAATTTCAGTAAATGGTGCAATGTGTGGCAAATGCAAATTAACCTAAATAAAACAAAGGCTATCAGGTTTGGAACAGTGGTCAACCCGGTGTAATACGACAACACGTTGAACAAACTAGCCATATATTCTGTATCCACAATAAAGTAACTTGGCATTCATTCATCATCAGACCTGTTATGGAACGCTCATATAGACGCAGCATCCCAATAGCTCGGCTTCATAACGCGAAATTTGCATCCGGCGAGCTCCAAGACTAAACTTCTTGCTTATATGACCCTAGTCTTATAAGACCCTAATTGGATACGCCTTTTTATTCTCGAATACGAATAAAGCCTACTTCATACAGAAGCTGGAGTATGTACAAAATAAGGCTGCTCGCTTCATATAAAAAAAACTACTTGCGCTCATCAAGCATAACTGGCATCAAATATTCACTCACCTTATCTCAGCGAGAAAAGCGCAGGACACGGACGCTGCTGTCCTTCTTTCATACGCTACATTACAATCAGTCATCCTACAATACATTCAATATCAAGCCAGCTCGTCATACAACTTCCCGACTAGATCACCAGTATAAAATTGAACCCATTTTCGCTCGCACTAATCTGTTCTATCACTCACCACTTTTCATCACCACTCGTGCATGGAACGTTCTGCCTACTGATATCACACACATTGTCGATCTCGAGTCATTTGTCAATCCCATAAAGTCATTCCTAAAACTCTATGCAAACTGTTATGAAGACTTGTCCCTCCGATGAAAATATTATTTATTGTTAAGTGTGTGAATTGTGTTTGCTTTTCTTGTTATGGTGGCTTTTGTTAGGTTATTCTTTAACTTTCAAAGATTTTTGGTTTGACTTACTCTTGTTCATGTATTTTTATTACATTGTTTAGTGCTCTTTGTCTAGTATTTGCCGAATTCAATGTACCTACCTATGTAATGACTGCTGGGCCTTTAGGGTATCTGAATACTAGGGTATCTGATAACTTCATCCGCAACACGTTTGTTTTTGTTCGGCACTGAAATGTCTGACCTCCTTTCCTTTATTCACCCTGTTGTTTCACGGACAGATTTGTATTATATATTTTGTTGTTTACCCGCATCCGTCGCCTATCACGAACTTCCCTCTGAGTTTTCACCAACCGGCACTGAAACGAAAGCTTATTTACGTTAATGATTTAAAGATGCCTTGTCGGTTTGGGTGCACCGAGTTACATCAATAGTGACAGTTAATTTCTCAATTAGGTGTAACGCGTGGTAACTGAAGTTGGAAGCAGAAGGGGCAACTCATTTTGCTTGGTGACAACCGCCAGCCACTGGAGCAACTGAAAAAGATCAGGGGAGGGGTTTAATTCCCCCCTCCTCCCCCGGTGTAATTTTTAAAATTTTTCGCGCATATATACATACTCACACATGTGAATGCACGCCCAAACATACTTAAAGTATGGTTGCACCCCCATCCTTTTTTCATTCCTGAAAAAAAAAAAAGCAGTTTACGCCACTCATTGGCAGGTTCTCTACGCTAATAATCGATGCTCACATTTTTTTAATTTGACCATATCGTGTTTTTAAGAAGAATATGTCAGTGTGCTTTCGGAAATCGTTTAAATGTTTCACTTATAGCAATTCTATGGAATTTTGGGTGAGGACAGTTCATAATATTTTTGAGTATTCTAGCTCCGAACATTTTTTGTATCTGTCCGCTCTTCGGCATCAAAGCATATAATGCACGTGACTGCGAATCCTTGTATCATGTATTAACCCTGAAAAAGTGCAGTGATGTTTTCTACGGTTAGCAAGTATGATTGTGATGAATGTTCTCACAGCACAATCCTCCACAGACGGCAGTGCGCAGAGTGTACATACAAACGGTCGTCTATAAGAGAGCGTAATTTTATTTCTACTGCGTACGGATGGACTGGATGTCCATGTAAGAAAATATGTTTCGCAGACGCTATGATTACAATAACCCACCGTTAGAAATAAAAAAACATTCCCTTATACAATATCTTTCGTATAGCATAGTACCTGCACTAATCAAATGTTTAATGTGCCACACAGAAAGAAAAAGGAAACCCCAGGAGACTTGAATGCTTAGCGGGTAAGATATGTAGAGCAAGAAATGTGCAGAAAGAATGGGGAACATTTAATTGAGTGACACCTGCCATTTAAGACGACACTTGCGTCTCGCTAGGTGGCAGAATGAAAGGAGTCCCATTTATATAAGATAATATTTCGTTGCGGAATAATTTACCTCCGCCTTTTTTTTTGTTCCTCCTACCCATTTTCAAACTAAATGCTGACCCTTCTTATAAAATGGGGCTGACGTAACATTAACAACAACAGCAACAACAACAACAAAAAAACTTAGGGAATTGATTGGTGCCATCTCGTTATAATACCGTGTGAACAGGAATGACGCTGTTACGTTTGGTCAGGCAGTTCGTCTTGGCAGACGCCATTGTGTGTGAGCCGGTCGGCGAAAAGGCTCTCTCCAACCTTACTAGACTAGGTACTAGTAACGTTGGCTTTCTCCCCGATATCGGCGCCCGGACGGAAGCGAAAAGCATGACGTTGTCCTGCAGGTGGGCCTGGCAATTTTCAGTGGTCGGGTTACGAGGAACTACGGCACCATCGCGAACAACCCTTTCATTGATTCGAAGAGCGTGAGACGGCGCCACTGTGGCAGTTCTCGTGGAGCCAACCTCTCGACTCGGCTATTGTCGCCCACGCGAGGTCGCCACAAAAGCACCGACCGTTCGGAAGCGTGGGAAGGTGTCGCTGTAGCCGTCCTCAGAAAACGAGCACCTGGACGGCCATGTTCGAGAAAGTTCCGGAACACTATTGTAGAACGTAGCCTTGGACCGCAGCTGACGTTCGTGTCAGCGGCCATCTTCCCGGAGGAGCTTCACTTTCCCCCTCCACCGGACTCTACCTCTTCGCCGTGCGATGTCTTGAAGGTGTGGGTCGGGTGCGTCTTTGTGAGGTGCGCTCGTGCTACACATTGGAAAATTTTCGCCCATGTTTCTGATCAGCCGAGTGTTCCAATATCTGCATCCTTTCTGGTGGGTGGACCACTGAAACTTCACGGCAACTGATTCGCGGCAACACTGGTCGCCCCCTTCTTCGGACTGACGTGTACAGGAAACGACGCGCTATAAAAGCCGAAGACATCTAGTAAATATTCGCTGAATCTCTGCACAGTTTTAGCTTTCTCATCATGTAAATAAACCTTCGTTTTATCTCCAAGAACGCGTCCCCTCACTGGCAAAGATCGGCTATGCGGACGACGGCGGGAAGCCAGCTACCGTAAAGAAACCCGCCGTACATGCCATCAACCTCAAGCCCTTAACAACGCTGACGCTGAAAGGACGGTCATAGAAAAATTAATGTTGAGCAAAAAAGTGAATAGAAATAAAATTACGCGTTATGTAAACTTCCCGAGGCAACTCATGGACGAGTCCTCGAGTATTAAAAGTGAATTGGTCACGAGAGGTCAGGGTGGAGGAGCTTTATGAGATCAAAGCATCTAATATCCTTTAACGAGTGCCTGAAATCTGGTGCACGAAGTTCTTTGAGTTCTGGAGTTATCGGGTTAAGCGCTGCTTGCGCGGCCGGGAGTCGAAATTAAGATATTGACAGGAGAGGTTTCGGGAACGCGTGACCAGATATCTAATTTCCTGAGCTTTAGGGAGCATATTGTTTTCTCAACTACGACCCTGGAAGTTAAAAAAGAAAAGAGCTGGTCTATTCCGTGTAAGTAATATCAGCCGCAGGCTTATGCCCTTTTTGAGACATTGCGGTGTGATAACTTATTATAAACACAGTGAGCAACTTTCTTTTTAATTTATTATCACGATGCGAATATTATTTGTAGGTATACTTTAAGTCGCAAAACCAACGGCTTTCGTCTTATAAATGTAGTACACAGCTACATAAAATATATTGAATCTTCGTAACGCCCGCATACAGACGCTGCGAATAAATCTGGCCTTGCAACGACAAGACCTTTAGAGGAGCTGTATTATTTCGCATTTAGAGATGAGCTTTGTCGTCTGCCATAGTTCACAGGCCACGCGATAAATGGGATCTTAAAGATTACCTTGGTTTCTACAGCCGTAACTAATCACTTAACGATGTTCAGCGAATCCTTGAGGCCACCGCAAAACGTACGACGCGAACTGGCGGGGATGTCTCCACGAACCCTCCCCGCTATCAGTTGAGTGTCAGGGTCGCGCGTGGAAGTTTGATCCGCTCCATTTTCTCTGGAAGCAGCTTGCCCACTCAGACGCGCAATGAGAAATGCAGTCGCGCGCGAATTAGGGTCAGCCGCACAGACCTTGGCTCACTGTAGCGCCGCATCGCAGCTGCCAAAAGCAAGGCGCACGGGCTCCAGTGTCAAGGCGTGTTCGACGCGGTCGCTATAAAGTTTACGGGCGTGCCGTCATAAAAGGTGGCCCAGCTTGGACAACAGGCAGACTTGAAACAATAAAAGTCGGGGAGAGTAGCCGTCTCACGAGATGGACGCTGGTATAGTCTTTTCACTGTTGTTTTGTTTTCTTTCGTTTTTCCCGGCAAATATTTCGGAACCCCATCTTTACTGGCGCTTTGTAAAGGGTCAGCCGTGCTATACACAGTGGCAGTTATTGTTTGGAGAACGGATCTATCGCTCGTATAGATCCGTTCGTATTTTTGTGTGGCGACGATGTAGCACAAACAAAAATACTAAGCGAAACTTCCATGAGACCCGCTTCCCCCTCACGTAGCCAAACAATATTCACCCCCCCCCCCCCCGAAAAAAACAATTCCACCTGCGTATATGCTGCAAGATGGCAAGTAGACCGGTTGGTTGGGATTGATCTTGAGCTTGGTTACAGCGTAACACTACACAAGGACGCATGCCATGTTCGCTTTCTTCCGTTTGTAATTGCCTATCTATAGTGTTGAGCTGCAACCAAGTTCAAGCTGTTTAACATAAGATATGGTGGAACGCCTCCCGCCATTTCTAGAAAAATGTCTGGCTACGCCTCTGACCAACATGTTGGCGGAAGTACTCCTCTACCCCCCCGACATTTAATCTCACATAAGGGAAAAGTCCGAAAGATAAGCTGACTTCGTATGAGGAACGGAACCACAGGTCATTGCGGTAAAGCTTCCACCAAAAGTCATATATATATATTAATTTTTCAGCAATTTATTGCAAGTGGTCTACAAACGACTTTTCGTCAAAGGTGGGTGAAGAATTGGAAAACGCCGTCATGACAACATTTTTAAGAACTGTTCGCAAGGTCACATGGCAGCAAATCACAGAGCTGGACATTATGAACGGAAGCCGGCCATTAAGAAACGAGAGGTTTTGCGAGTTCGGCCCCAACATTGGTGAGTATTTACAGCACGATATCGAGCGTAGGCTGTGCAACAAACTCATAGAACCGGCCAGAACACTTCGTAGAGGCGAGATGCTCATAGTAGTAGCCAATGTGTGAGTATGCAGCAAATGCGAAGAGTAAAATAACACTACTGTTCTTTGGCGGCGCTATACCAAAACACAGGGACAAAACGAGAAGACCACACACACATGTGTCTTCTCGCTTTGTCCTGGTGCTTCAGTAGAGCACTGCGATAGAACGACGTAATACCAACTTAGCGGCTAATGAATTCTTATTGAAAATAACACTAGATCTTACAAACAAAACTATTGCGTGTTCAGTGCGTGTGTTTTCCAAGGTCTTAAATTCACGACGACGTTTGCCTCCTTTGCTGAAAGCTGCTGTGTCGACAGACCACTTTGTAAAGAGCGCTACATTTCTCAATTGGGCTAGCTTCTTTGCGTTCAATACGACGAAAAAACGCAAACAAGATGAACAGCGAGACACTGCGGTGACACCAACCGATTTCCTATCGGGTTGTCATACACTTTATAAAGAGTGTAAGTTTAAAAATAAGCTGGCAGTGAGCAAATTCCCCTGTCTGCTCGATGTCTCCAATCGTCAGTGCTGTTCATACGTGAATAAAAAAAAATTAAGATAAATTAATTGCGTGCTACACCCGAGAATACTCTAATCAATTTGGTTTCTGTTGCCGCTGTAGGAGTCTCGAGGGGCTTCCGTTCAAGATATTTTAAACATGACCAGCAAAGGACCACTCGGAGCTTTGTGATATAAACGAGAGCATCTATTCTGACTATCAATTATGCCATGACGTCATGTGCCCCGGATGATGGCATCCGGCAGTCATCACGATGCAAGTGTGGTATGGGTCAAGGCCAACAAATATTTCGAGGGAGTCAAGATGCACCTCACGCCAGAGAAGAATAAACTATATAAGAAAACAAACAAATGAAGAAAGAAGTATAAAGCTAGAGAGAGAAGGAGTGAAAAAAAAAATGTTAAGCTACCGCCAAACGAAACCGGCGTGAGGACGGACGAGCGAGATGAAATGCCGATCTGAGTCAGCGACATTCTGCTCTGGCCTCTGGACGAGAATTCAGGAGGAGACAAGCGATGACGCCTCTGGAGCGGTAGAATAGGCTAACGGCAAGAAAGTAATCAGTAAAGTGAAAAGCAGAAAGTAACCGTCAAGGACAGTAGTGTTAACAGAAAGAAGGAAAGAAGCGAACAAACAAACAAACAAACAAACAAACAAAAACGTGAAAGAATAGAAGGCAAGAACAAAGACAGCAGTCGTCAAGGGCCCACGTTGCACAGAATAACAAGAAACAATGAAGCGGAACGCATCTTGAAAAGCTGGGCGAAATTCGAGCGGAATCACGAGATGCGGAGGCAGCGAGTTTCTCCTGTCGGCGGACAAAGAAAAGCGCACCACGCGTCACGAAGCGGAAAACAAAAGGAAGCCGGCGAAGGCACAGGGCGAGATGGCGGCCACCCGTCCGAAAGGAGGGAAGGCACGGGGCAGTATTGTCGCGCTTGCGAGAGCTCCCACAAAGGCCGAAAATGACTGTATCCAGGTCTGGCGACCCATTGCGTCCAACCGTGAGGACGCGGAATGGGTGAGCAGTCGACTTAACGAAAGAGAGAGCGAATAAGGTGAAACACCAAAGGAAGGCGCATGCTTCACGGGCAACTTGCATTTCCCCATGCGTGGGTGCAAGAGAAAGAAACTCGGCGAAAGCCGAGTCAAATTGCTCCAAGCTACGAAGGGGAAAAAAGGCTGCCGACAGCGCGGATTCGTAGAGAGAAAAAGGGGGGTTGCGTGCATTGTTGCGGCGTTTTAGCGCAAAACCACCGCGCCTTTAAAAGTCAGTCAAGACCGAACGAGCAGACTGCCGTGGGGTCTTTTGTTCCAGCTCGCAGCGGCAGCGCGCTCAACCGAACTGCCAAGTGATGCGCCCGACGCGAAGCACTAACGACGTGATGTAGCGATTCAAACGGCGTTCGCGTCATCCCACTGAAAGCCAGCGACGGGCCTCTCTCGGGAATATCGAGTCGCTGCGGCCTCCGTTCGCCCTTCTCTCACGCACGCCGTTGTCTTTCGCTGCTCCGTCCACGTCACGCCGCGCTCGGCGTTCGAAGGGATCGAAGGTGATGGAACCCGAAGGTGATAGAGTGAACTCGTTTTTCATACGCTCGGCGCAAATGAGCTGCTGTTTAGTACTTCAATGGCGGAATGTTCGCCCGAGAACATCTATTAAGAGGCGTTGAGGTGAGCCAGTGATTGCTTCAAACGTACAGCATCATCAAAAAATTGTTCAACGGTTTGTTGACCGAGAAGAGAGACTTTGGAATGGTGAAGGTGCGCCTCTACGCCTACTGAAACATTACATTTTGTTGCCCAGCCCTCCGTAAAAGTTATTTTAGTGTTTGACGACGTGGTTAATGATTTTTAAGAAAATGCGATGAAAAGCATTTTGCAGCGGTATACAACTCTGACGACCGTTTTCGTGCGATAGCTTGCGTCAAAGCAGGTGTAGCAACACCGTCTGAATCAGAGCACCCAGTGCGATTTCGCGCGTACATATCAGCAGTTGCGAAAGAAAAAAAAAAGGCAGTTTAGCATATAGATTATTCAAACAGTCAACTGCAGTGCTTGTTTGTCTTAGCAAGTAATTCATTCTTTTTAATATATATTCGCTGTTAACGAATGATTTCCGAAGCTTGGCGTGCATCTGTTTTTTTCTTTTTTTTATGCTGGGGCTCTGCGTTTAAATTAGGGATATGTTGTCTCTATTTGTCAAAGGTGAACCTTCTCTCCTCGGTGCAAAACGTACCAGCAGTACCTTTCATGCACGTTTATTATACAGCTTTTTTCGGGGAAAATGAATGCGCCTCTACGAAACATGAACAAGACCCCACTCAAAAACATTGTTCATTCTTGCGTCTAAGTTATTTAGTGCTTGCTCATTGTGTGTCATGGCGCTTTCTACGAGCATTCCCATGATCTCTTTCTTATCAGCATAAAATAAACGGCAGAGGCTCTAATGTTGTGCTGTGGTAGTGCGCGGGTCCTGATGCGACCACGTTCATTTGGTCAGCTCTGGATTGGCTTCCAGAGTTCGTAATGAGCTGTACACAACGTAATTGACAGTAGGGAAGCTTCTACGCATCAAGATTGCTTTAGCTCGTGTAAAGCGAAGCACGACATTGAACGCGATCTGCGCTACGGGGCATAAGAAAACTTCTGCACTTTCTGGGGACTGCTGTGCTACGATGTGACCGTCTGCATGTAATTGTGCGATGAACGCCATGTGCGAGCGCACGTTATTTGTTCTCTCATTATTCGATCATCTTTATTCGTTTTCTGTACGCCTCTTTCTTTCCGAGTGTATGGCAGCAAGCCAGCTGCAACCTGGTTCTCCCTGATTTGTTTGTATCCTCTCTTTCTTGCTCTCTTTCAACGTTCCGTATATAATTTGGAAGGTGGACCTGTCTATACGATATTTAGTGCGTCCGCTGGTACCCCCTCCCCTTTATTCTTCAGAATTTTTCATGGCATTGCACCCCGTTTTGAGGATATTTTTTTCAATTTTTCGATGGAATACAGAGTGGAGTTTTGAAGCTCATGACGGTCGCCGAGTTCAAGAATCGACTTATATTAAACCCACGAAAAAGGAATAATTGTGCTGCTGCGGCGACACAGAAGGGAAAAGTCAGCATTTTTTTTAACGCAGTTAAATGTGGGGAATGGAACACCGCAAGACACCGGATGAGATGTAGCAGCATGAAAAAATAAAAAGCAGTATAAATGAGCCTAAGGCCGACCCGTGAATGAAGATGAGGAAAGCAGCTGCGCATAAGAAGCGATTCTGGTGCAAAAGTTGTCTTCTAACATAAAGCATTTTGGAAAGGCACTGATTAAATTCGCCAGCACACGCAGTTTTCTGCTTGGCACGACACTAAAGGTGCACAAGAACACATTGCATTATTGGAATGAAGGCTTCTTAATACCACGTAACACTTGGTGTATCTTATGTGGATGCACATTCTTCTCTTTCACGGTATGAATATACGACAACACTTGATAATAATAAAAAGACTGATGGAACAGTCAGTGCAGACTTTCTGCGCATTATTGGTTTATATATGCGGAGCTATACCTGCAAGAGTAAACAGTGACGTGATTAATCTTGAGCGCGCAAGATTAGGCAAACATATTAAGCTATTTTTTTTCTGAATAACTTTGTATATTGTCCACGACGTCCATCAGAGTGGCTTTTTTCTTGTTAAGCCACCAAAAGGTAGCATTTCAAGCATTTTACGCAGCTTTGTGCATGTGACCTCCAAGGTAATGAACTATGGAGAGCCCAAAAGAGCACAGCCATGAATGACCTCGGAGTAACTTGCCGGGCCTTGCATGACATCATTAAAGTACACTTTGAGGTGATAGATCAGCTCTTTATTCGCGAGCACCTTTAAGTGAGAAGCGAAAGAGGTAACGAACAGGAACGCGAGAGGGGACGATACGCCGAAAAAACAAAAACGAAAACTGCAGCGATAGGAACACCTGTAGGAAGAGCAAAGCTGACAGAAAGACGAAAAACAGAGACAAGAGGAACAAAGCAGTGCTATGAAGTTGTAGAGGGAAGAGTGGCTTGTAACAGAAATTACGTTCTTGATTTATTTAGACGATAAAAATGCAACAAAAATAAAAGAGCGGTACACAAAAAGGCTGCGCCACGTGTATTTTACGCCATTTGCAAGCGCGAGTGATTGATTCACGTGATATATACGGCAGTGCTTTCGTCAGCCAAGAGCCTATACACTGAAACCCATATGCAATTTTTTCCCCCTCTGGCTATAGTGACAGGAAGATATACATTTTGAGCGCACGCGTGATGGAGCGATTTTTTATGCGGAAACGCTATCTTGAGTCGGCTTACGTTCGTTCTTTCACAGCAGAGCACTACGTAGCGAGCAGCCGCGCCTTCGAAAGTAACCACTGTTGTGTTAAAAAAAAAAAAAGACCCACCGAGGAAACGTTGTGGGCTGGATATTTAATTTGGGTACAATTTTGGGGAGCGAAAATCTCGTTCGGTCACCGGAAAAAGAGCAACGACCTCGTTTTCTTTTGTTCAACGCACCGAAGAGGCGTGTATCTGAGTTTTTTTCATTTTACTGTTCCGTTAAAAAAAGCTAATACAGTGGGTTTTCACGGGGTAGATGGTTTGAGGCCCTCTATACCGGACTCATATTTGAGGTGACTGAGGTAGTCTGCAGTGTAGGCTCCTTTTGATTTGACGACAAGTGATTTCAAAGTACTTTTTAATATAAAAATGTTATCGATGCTACCTTTAGCACGTTCGCCCGCACGCATCCCTTATGTGACGCAACATAGGCAGCTTGAACGGTGTGGAGTGTTTCTCTAAGCAACTGAATACCTGTAATGGGCGTTTCACTGAAGGGTGTCTCCACACGACTTCCTGATTCACGATAGGTACGCTGTATTAAATAGGAATACAAGATAAAGGCACCGACATAGCTTTCTAGACTTGTTGCACAACACTTCGTTTGTTTTCTAGCGAAAATTTGCAAAAAAAAACAGCGCTAGAAATCATGCTACAAAGACCTTCTCACAAATATTTGAAGTGCGGTGTGTAGAACTGTTGCAAGAACCTGTTACATCTTTGGACTGAAAATGCAGAAAAAGAGTTCATCGCAGTAACAGCTGTGGCCCCGCATGCTAGCGAGAACTTTGAGAAAGCTCAGCATCTGAAAGGTGGATAGTTTAGAGGATACACGCAGCCATAAAACACTACTCCACGTTCTGCGCGCAAAGTAATCTCTTCGTTTCTTCCCATTGTATAAACGGCTCGCCCTGACCTCGGCAATATTTACAGTTGTGGGCCTTCACTGCTGGTCCAACGAGAGCTGTTGTGAAGCCACTATTGTGGGTGCCTCGGTCTGACCTATTCTGGGCGTTCGCATTGCTCGCTTCAGAGATGGAGGGATGAGCCTGTCGGTGGAGAGGGCGAGGGATCACCAAGCACTTGTGTGCCGATTTCACAAAACGGCACTTCACGCACTAGAGCGGCCCTCAACAACCGACGCTAGGTGATTACGGTAACGAACGTGTATTGCATTTAGCAAAGGCGAGTAAACAATGACGAACTTCGCCTATGGGGAAAAATGTTAGACGTTTGGTCTTTCGAAAGGGCTTGTTGCTGAGACAGTTGGCTCATACTCGAGGAAAAAGAACTAACAGACAAGACGCAAAGAGGATGGGACAAAGGGCAACATTGACAAAGGGCAGAAAATAACTAACAGACACAGGCGCCAGTTCAGTTCGTTTCTGCGTTTTATCTCCGTCTCTCTGTGCGCCCTTATACGTTACCCCCTATATCTTTAAGTTCAAAAAATTATTCGCCAGTGGCAGAAACCTTCTCTCAATAACGTAGCATGTATCAGCGCAGTACATAAAAGAAAGGGACACGACACAGACGTAGAGATAGGTAGGCGCTAAACTTCCAACTGTTCCAATCACACCCATTCTATACATCCGCATACGTACTGCGCAAATGCACATATGTATTAGCACATACATATGTACTGCGCTAATACACGCTACGTTTATGGATGACCAACTCGCCCGACCCTTCTGAACTTCTCTCAATAATTAACGACCACGCTTGGGAACATGGCCATGACGATTTCCTTGCATTTTTTTTGCTATGAAAAGGTAAGTGGAGGTGATTGCACACGCTCATGTGTACGGACAAGCGATATTACTGGGGACTGTAGAGTTTTTTGTTTTAATTTTTTACAATCTTTTGTGGTAAATCGGCTCATTGTCGAACAGTCTATCTTATCGGGTGAACCCCAAGACGAACGGTGTTGTGACACGGCCAAGCAATGAACAATCCACGCTCACTAATTTCGCGGTGAGCACAGTTCATAATAAAACATTGCTGTGTAAAGAATATTGCGAGACCTGCGCCGATTTGCCCGCTCTTATGACGCGTGCAGTGTGCCTACGTTCACGGTGCGGTCAGCATACTCTTCCCTAGCGACAAATGTAAATCTCGTTCACGCTTAAAACAGATGCGCCGAGAGGGTCGATACGCCATGTTTTGCGTACATATCTATCTTTGTAGTGAGTCTGCGTTGCGAGCTGTGCGGCTTCGTCTCCCGCATGATTGAATAAAGCGCACGTGGATGGAAGCGGGAGCAAGTGGAAGTTTGCTCCAGCACCTCACGTCCGCTCCACGCGCGCCGAATCATTGAGTGAATTCCTGTGACCACAAATGTTAACACGTATGTAGCGAAGATTGGGGTTTCTCATGCGAACGTTTCATGCGACGCCCGCGCCAAACAAACAATATTGAGACGTCACAGAAAAGCGCCATTGTCGACCTGCTTCTCCAGACTCACACCGTTCTTGAAAGAAAAAAAATTCGTCTTTACTCGAGTTGTCTAAATAAAATGTCAAGCGCCTTTTTCTGTGGGAGGTATATGTCATCGCAACTCGCGTGTTTTATGACCTCGAATATAATCTTCCAAGACGCTGCCGCTTGTCGCAATAAATTTTGAATAAAAAAAATCACGAAAGAGTAAGAATGATCTAAAAGCCACACTGTCACCGATACACTGGTCCGAAGAGGATGATGACGACGGCAGTTCAAAATACCTCATTTGATTTCCACGTATCGCATCATAAGTTGAGGAGCTGCGAGTATTTTGTTTTTCTCGAGGCAGTGTTCAGTGATAAAACGGCACAAGATCATCGGCGGCAGGAGCTCCGAATGAAAAAATAACTTTCTCCGCGTGTGCGGACGCACGGATTTGTAGCGCCGCGCCTTCTCACGCAAATACTCGTGCCACAAAAACGCGCGACATCGAATTCGTGAACTGGAAAAAGAAAGAAACGAGAAAAAAACAATGCGAAAAAAACAACAACGAAGGGTGCTAAGTGAAGGCTCAGTCCAGGGTGCGGACGTCGGACGCTCGTTCGGCGTCCAAGCAAACAGTGCGGCGTGGAGGGCGCTAACCGAGGCAAACAGCTGCGCGTGGCGTAAATATTGGACTTTCGTGGGAGGAAAAACGACACCCAGCCGACGAGGGGAATGAAACGGGGCTCCGCAGGAGCGGCGGTTGCTTTCTGTATCTTTCCCGAAAGTATTTGTTTTTCCTCTCAGCGCGCTCAGGCTCTCCTTGTGTGCTCTTTGTACTTGAAATTAAACACAGTCCACAGGTAGCGCCGCTAAGTTTATGTGTCGCCGGTGCGCGGAGGAACGTTTCCCGGCAGTGGTGGTGAAGACGAGAGCCAAGGTGATTTGGCAGCCTCCGATCGAGAACCTCCTTCATTCCGCCCCTCCCCCCCTTTTCTTTTTCTCACAAGTAACAAGGTCGAATGGCAGGAAGAGGAAACTCATCGTTTCCGGCGTCTTGGCAAGGTCACCGCGTGAAGCCAGCGGAGTGCAAAGCGCACGGAATGTTCCTACACCGAAAGCAAGGAGTACCGAACGAAAGTGAGTGTCTAAGCATGAGAGAGAAAGAACGGGCGAACCTCAGAAGGAACAAAACCCGTGTCACGGCAGATCGGAAGAAGGACAATGCGCAGGGCGGCCAAGTTGAAGAGAGACGAGAAGCGACAAGCGTGTACAACACGCACAAAAGAAAAGTCCCGGGAAACGCTTCGCCGAAAAAGGAGCTTCAAGAATTCAGAAGCGCCGTTCATTTTCCTCTTTTCAGCGGCTTTTCGCGAGGATCCGCGACGAAATTCCCCGTGCTCAAGCATCGCGCGGTAAAAAAGTAAAAAAAAAAGAACAACGGCAGTATACTTCGCCAAGTTGCCTTTCGCAAGTTTTTAGAATTCTCCCGCCGTCTCATTTGAACGGGCCGCGCTACGAGTATATGTGGGTCAAGAGGAAATTCCAGGATGCTTCTTTTCTTCTTTTGCCGGCATGTGTTAAGGGCACCAGAGAGAACGAAAGAAGAGCGTTAAAAGGGCGCCCACACCCCTGCGCCAAAGGGTACGGCTGGAGTGTGTGCAGTTCGCGAGAGACAAGCCTTTAAACAAGGCTTTACTTCGCTACTGCAACCTGAGAAGCCGAGCGGCAGCGGCATTGCCAGAACTATCCACAACGACGGCTGACGACCGAGGCGAACGCTAATTCGCGAATATAGATACAAGCAGCGAGACACGCGCTCTAGGGTATAACAACAGCTGGCACTTTCCGCGTCTCCTTTACCATCTCGGTCCTTCCCGGCGTCATTCCTGCGTGCGCACTGGCCACAACTCCTGCACGAGCCTCCGCAGGCGAGACTGAAGCGTGAAGCCAACATGCCTCGGATGCCGCGAGCTCTCTGCTGAAACTCCTGCTGTCTGCTCGGTGTTCCTTCTGCA
The DNA here is from genome assembly GCF_043290135.1 of Rhipicephalus microplus. Classification (NCBI taxonomy): domain Eukaryota; kingdom Metazoa; phylum Arthropoda; class Arachnida; order Ixodida; family Ixodidae; genus Rhipicephalus; species Rhipicephalus microplus. Next base: position 77,474,759 of record NC_134710.1, read on the forward strand.
CGAGCACTTCTATA